>NC_090347.1:48069949-48382449 GCF_035084215.1 Heptranchias perlo
ACTGGTTTGGCCACAACTGGAGTATTGTGTCCAGTTCTGGGCCCTGCACTTCAGGAAAGATATGAAGGCCTTAGAGAGGATGCAGAAGAGATTTACTAGAATGATTCCAGGGACGAGGGACTTCAGTTACGTGGATAGACTGGAGAAGCTGGGGTTGTTCTTGGATGCGAGGTGATTTGTTGGAGGTGTTCAAAATAATGAAGGATCTTGACAGAGTAGATGGAGAGAAACTGTTCCCATTGGCGGAAGGGTCAAGAACCAGAGGACATAGATTTAAGATGATTGACAAAAGAACCAAAGGTGACATGAGGAAAAACTTTTTTTACACAGCGAGTGGTTGTGATCTGGAATGCATTGCCCGAGGGGGTGGAGGAGGCAGATTCAATCATGGCCTTCAAAAGAGAACTGGATAAGGACTTGAAAGGAAAAAAATTGCAGGGCTCCAAGGTTAGGGTGGGGGAGTGGGACTAGCTGGATTGCCATTCTGTGCTGTAACCTTTCTATGATTCTACGAAAGCCAGCACCGATTTGACTAACTTGATTGAGTTCTTTGATGAAGTGATGGAGAGTGTAGTGCTGTTGATGTTGTGTATATGGACTTTCAAAGGGCATTTGATGAAGTACCACATAATAGACCTGTTCGCAAAATTGAAGGCTATAGGTTTAAGGGGCAGTGGCTGCATTAATACAAAATTGGCTTGTGGACAGAAAGCAGAGAGTGGTGGTGACAGGACAAGTTGAGAAGGCTGGTAAAAAAGGATCCTTGCCTTTATAACTAAGTGCATGAAGTACAAAAGCAGGGAAGTCATTCTAAACATTTATAAAACACTGGTTAAGCCCCAGCTGGAATATTGTGTCCAATTCTAGGCACCACACTTTACAAAATGTGTCAAAGCCTTAGAGAGGGTACGGAAGAGATTTAAAATGGTACCAGGGATTAAAGACTTCAGTTATGTGGAGAGACTGGAGAAGCTAAGATTGTTCTCAGGACAGAGAAGGTTAAGAGGAGATTTGATAGAGGTGTTCAAAATCATGAATGGTTTTGACAGAGTAAATAAGGAGAAACTGTATCCAGTGGCAGAAGGGTCAGTAACCAGAGGACACCGATTTAAGTAATTGGCAAAAGAATAAGAGGCGACATGAGGGAAAAAAAATTGACGCAGCGAGTTGTAATGATCTGGCACGTTGGCCTTTATTACAAGGGGGTTGGAGTACAAGAGTAGGGGAAGTCTTAATACAGTTGTCCAGGGCTTTAGTGAGACCTCACCTGGAGTACTGCATATAGTTTTGGCCTCCTTATCTAAGGAAAGATATACTTTCCTTAGAGACGGTGCAATGAAGGTTCACTAGATTAATTCCTGGGATATCCTATGAAGAGGGGTTGAGTAGAATGAGAGGTGATCTCATTGAAACATATAAGGTTCTGAAGGGGGCTTGACAGGGTAGATGCTGAGCGATTGTTTCCCCGGCTAGGGGACATAGTTGCAGGGTTAGGGGTCGGCCATTCAAGATTGAGATGAGGCATTTCTTCACGCAGAGGTTGTGAATCTATGGAATTCTCTACCCCAGAGGACTGTCTGAGTCTTCGAATATATTCATTGCTGAGATAGGTAGATTTTTGGACTCTAGGGGAATCAAGAGATATGGGGATAGGGTGGGAAAGTGGAGTTGAGGTCGAAGATCAGCCATGATCTGATAGAATGGCAGAGCAGACTCAAAGAGCCGTATGGCCTACTTCTGCACTTATTTCTTATGTTCTTATGGAATGCACTGCCTGAAAGGGCTGGTGGAAGCAGATTCAATAGTAACTTTCAAAAAGGAATTGGATAAATACTTGAAGTGGAAAAATTTGCAGGGTTATGGGGAAAGAGCAGGGGAGTGGGACTAATTGGATAGCTCTTTCAAAGAGTAGGCATGAGGCTGAATGGCCTCCTTCCGTGCTGTATCTTTCTATGATTCTAACTTGTCTAGTTCTTTCTTGAAACGCATTAAGGTTTCTTGATCCACCACCCATTCCAGTAATCTGTTCCACATACTTACCACCCTTTTAGTTAAAAAGTTCCTCCTGCATTTCCTATTTTCTTGTCCTGAGTTTGTAAATGTTACTCCATGTGCTTAAATTCTTAACATGGTCGGTGGAGTCAGAACTGGGTCAGAAAAAAATCGTTGATTTTGATGCTTCCTTTACAATACTTCTGTGGTCAAAAATTGAAAATGTCTGCTTATGGAATTTTCTTCGCCATCCAAAGGAAAGATTGTATGGGTTTCTTCCAAAGGACACCTTAATGGACTGATGATGTGCATTCTATGGCCCTCCCGGTTGATTCAACAGTAGCTTGCGTATAGGGTAGGGGTGCGCAGGGGACTTTTTTTTTTGTCTTGGCAATCTGCTTGCAAAGCCCGGGCTGATCGGCCCTGTTTCTATTTTGAATATTGTAGCCCTGAGACTCCATGATAGGCTGCATCTGTGGACGAGGAAGGTGAAGCTATGGATAACCTGCAGTAGGATATCCATTAATGAAGGATGGTGAGTAATGATGGATTGGGGTAGAAAGATAGCACTAGAGCAAGTAATAGCACAGTATCAGGTGGGATTAGACTAAGAGAGGGTACAAGAAAGTCTAAGACTGGTTTACAGTGACTGTGTATAAACGCACAAAGCGTGGTAAATAAGGTTGGTGAGCTGCAGGCACAAATGGCCACGTGGGAATATGATGTTGTGGCGATAATGGAGACCTGGCTCAAAAATGGGCAGGATTGGGTACTAAATATTCCTGGATACAAGGTGTTCAGGAAAGGTAGGGAGGGAAAGAAAGGAGGGTGGGGGTGGCAGTATCGATTAAGGAGAATATTGCAGTGCTGGAGAGAATGAATGTCCTGGAGGGGTCAAGGACAGAATCTATTTGGTTAGTTAAGAAACAATAGCGGTGCCATTACACTAGGTGTATTCTATAGGCCACCAACTAGTGGGTGGGAGATTGAGGAGGAAATTTATAGAGAAATTAGAGAGGTGCAAAAGCTATAGAGTAGTGATAAAGGGGGACTTCAACTATCCTAATATAGACTGGGATAACAATAATATAAGGGGCACAGAGGGTGAGGAATTTTTGAAAAGTGTTATAACTTTCTTGACCAGCATGTTTCTGGCCCAACGAGGAAGGAGGCAATGCTGGACTTGGTTCTAGGGAATGAGGTGGGCCAAATGGAGCTAGTGTCAGTGGGGGAGCATTTAGGGAGCAGCGATCATAGTATCATAAGGTTTAGAATAGCTATGGAAAAGGACATGGACCACTCCAAAGTAAAAATACTCAATTGGAGGAGGGCCAATTTCAATGGGATGAGAACAGATCTGGCTTAGGTAAATTGGAATCAAAGATTGGCAGGCAAAACTGTAATTGAACAGTGAGCGGCCCTTCAGGAGGAGATGGTTTGGTTACAGTCTAGGTACATTCCCACGAGGCAGAAAGAAACGACAACTAAAGCCAGAGTTCCCTGGATGACAAAAGAGATAGTGAGTAAGATGAAATGGAAAAAAGGGGCGTATGACAGATATTAGGTTGATAACGCAAGTGAGAACCAGACACAAAATAGAAAGCTCAGAGGGGAAGTGAAAAAGGAAATAAGAGGGCGAAGAGAGAGTATGAGAATAGACTGATGAGTCGACGAGTGGCGGGAAAGAGCGAGACCAGAGCGGGGATATAAAGAGTGCGGAGAAAGCGGGAGTTCAGTCGCTGCCAGTCAGAACCCACCCACCACGTCCTGAGAAAAATCCAAGTGTGACGTCACAGGGAAACACAAGTGATTGGTTGGTGAGTGTTTGACTCATTTAACTTTCAAAACAAGTGTAACTTAGTAATTGTAAGGTTTTAGTAGTAGTAGAAGGTTTACCAGAAGTTGTAAAGCGTATTAGTAGTAAAGTTTATAAATTTAATTCAGAAAAATAATTAATTAATACATCATAAAGATGGCAGGGCAGGTGATGTGTAGCGACTGCAGAATGTGGGACCTCCTGGACGCCAGTGTGATCCAGGGCAAACACGTCTGCAGTAAGTGTCTGCGGCTTGAGGAGCTTCGGCTCAGTCATTGAGCTGGAGGCCGAGCTGCAGACACTGCGACACATCAGGGAGGGGGAAAAATACCTGGCTATTCTGTTCCTGGAGGCGGTCAAACCCCTTAGGATAAGGTCGCCTGAATTGGTCAGTGGTCAGGGACAGGAGGGTGTGACAGCGAGCGAGGCAGGTAAGGGGATCGAGAAGGTAGAAGTGGAGGAGCCTCGGCCTTTGCAATTGTCCAACAGGTTTGAGGTGCTTGCAGCCTGTATGGACGAAAGCGGGGCTGCAGGGTGGATCAGCAAACTGACCGTGGCACCATGGTACGGGAAGCTATTCAAGTGGGGGGAGTTAGTAGGAATGTAGTGATAGTAGGGGACAGTATAGTCAGGGGGATAGACACGGTTCCCTGCAGCCGAGCACGAGAGTCCAGAATGCTGTGTTGCCTGCCCGGTGCCAGGACTCGGGACATCTGCTCTGGGCTGGAGAGGAACTTGCAGAGGGAGGGGGAGGATCCAGTTGTCATAGTCCACATAGGTACCAACGACACAGGTAGGATGAGGGACGAGGTTCTGCTTAGGGAGTATGAGCAGTTAGGGGCTAAATTAAAAAGCAGAACCTTAAAGGTCGTAATCCCTATTACCTGAGCCACGAGCAAATTGGCACAGGATAAATAAAATTAAAGTTAAATTCGTGGCTCAAAGATTGGTGTAGGAGAAATGGGTTTCGATTCATGGGGAACTGGCACCAGTACTGGGCAAAGTGGGAGCTGTACTGTCAGAACGGCCTTCATCATCTGAACCATGCTGGGGCCAGTGTTCTGGCAAATCTTATAACTCGGGCAGTAGAGGGCTTTAAACTAAATAATGGGGTCGAGGGATCAAGTAAGGGAAGATGTGATCAATTAAAGAAAGACGACAGGGCAAGACACCAAGGTAGCAATAAGGGAAATGATAATCAGAGTGGCAGGAAGTAACAGAGAATGTAAACTTGAGTGTGCCAGCACATAAGGCTCGAAGTTGCAATTATAGTAAAAAGATAGCACCAAAGGCTTTGTATACGCGTAGCATTCGTAACAAAATGGATGAATTGACCGCTCAAATAGAAATAAATGTGTACGATCTGATAGCCGGAGACATGGCTGGAACCTGAATATTCAAGAGTGCTTGACATTTCGGAAGAACAGGAAGCTAGGAAAAGATGGAGGGGTAGCTCTGTTAATTAAGGATGACATGAGTATAATAGAGAGAAATGACCTTAGTTCTAAAGACAAAATGTAGAATCAGTTTGGGTAGAGATAAGAAATAGTAAAGGCAAGAAGTTACTTGTGGGAGTAGTTTATAGGCCCCCTAACAATAACCGCACTGTAGGACAGGGTATACAGGAAGAAATAATGGGGGCTTGTGAGAAAGGAATAGTGATAATTATGGGTGATTTTAATCTGCATATAGATTGGAAGAATCTGATTGGCAAAGGTAGCCTGGAAGATGAGTTCATAAGAGTGCTTTTGGGACAGGTTCTACAGCCAACCAGAAAGCAGGATATTCTAGATCTGGTAATGTGTAATGAGACAGGATTAATTAATGACCTCATTGTAAAGGAGCCTCTAGGTAACAGTGATCACAATATGATTGAATTTCACATTCAGTTTGAGGGAGAGAAGAGCAAGTCTAAGACTAGTGTTTTAAACTTAAATAAGGGCAATTATGAGGGCATGAAGACAGAGCTGGCTAAAGTGAACTGGGAACTTAGGTTAAGGGATAGGTCAGTAGAGATGTAGTGGCAGACATTTAATGAGATATTCCATAACACTCAGCAAAGATACATTCCAGTGAGGAAGAAAGACCCTAGGGGAAGGATGTTACATCTGTGGCTAACTAAGGAAGTTAAAGATAGTGTCAAATTGAAAGAAAAAACATACATTTCCGTGAAGATTAGTGGCAGGTCAGATGATTGGACAGAATATAAAAAACAGCAAATGAAGACTAATAGAATAATAATGAGGGAGAAATTAGAGTACGACAGAAAGCTAGCTAGAAATATAAAAACAGATAGTAAGAGTTTCTACAGGTATTTAAAAAGGAAAAGAGTAAGTAAAGTGAGCGTTGGTCCTCTAGAGAGAGAGAGTCTGGGGAATTAATAATGGAGAATAAGGAAATGGCGGATGAATTGATATTTTGCGTCTGTCTTCACTGTAGAGGATACAAATAACATGCCAGAAATAATTGTGAATCGAGGTGAAAGGGAGGGAGGAACTTCAAACATTTACAATCACCAGGGAAAGGGTTCTGAAAAAATTATTAGAACTAAAAGCTGACAAGTCCCGAGGTCCTGATGGACTTCATCCTAGGATCTTAAAAGAAGTGGCTCCAGAGATAGTAGGTGCATTGGTATTAATTTTCCAAAATTCCCTAGATTCTGGAAGGGTCCCATCAGATTGGAAAATAGCGAATGTAACCCCTCTATTCAAAAAAGGAGGGAGACAGAAAGCAGGAAACTACAGGCCAGTTGGCTTAACATCTGTCATAGGGAAAATGCTGGAATCTATTATTAAGGAGGTTATAGCAGGGCACTTAGAAAAAAAAATCACAGTACAATCAGGCAGAGTCAACACGGCTTTGTGAAAGTCAAACACGATTTCCCTAATTTATTGAAGTAACAATGTGGATTAAGGGGAATCCTGTGGATGTGGTGTACTTGGATTTCCAGAATGCATTTGACAAGGTGCCACATCAAAGGCTACGACACAAAATAAGAGCTCATGGTGTAGGGGGTAACATATTAGCACGGATAAAGGATTGGTTAGCTAACAGGAAACAGAGAGTAGGCATAAATGGGTCATTTTCAGGTTGGCAAGATGTAACGAGTGGAGTGCCACAGAGATCAGTGCTTGGGCCTCAACTATTTACAATCTTTTTCAGTGACTTGGATGAAGGGACCGATGTATAGTTGCTAAATTTGTTGATGACACAAAGGTAGGTAGGAAAGTAAGTTGTGAAGAGGACATAAGGAGTCTGCAAAGGGATATAGATAGGTTAAGTGAGTGGGCAAAAATTTGGCAGACGGAGTATAATGTGGGAAAATGTGAACTTGTCCACTTCGGCAGGAGGAATAGAAAAGCAGTATATTATTTAAATGGAGAGAGATTGCAGAACTCTGAGGTACAGAGGGATCTGGGTGTCCTAGTACATGAATCACAAAAAGTTAGTGTGTAGGTGCAGCAAGTGATTAGGAAGGCAAATGGAATGTTGTCATTTATTGCAAGGGGAATGGAATATAAAAGTAGAGATGTTTTGCTACAGTTGTACGGGGCATTGGTGAGACCACATCTAGAATATTGTATGCTGTTTTGGTCTCATTTAAGAAAGGACATAATTGCTTTAGAGGTGGTTCAGAGAAGGTTCACTCAACTGATTCCTGAGATGAGGGGGTTATTTTATGAGGAAAGGTTGGACAAGTTGGGCCTGGATACACTGGAGTTTAGAAGAATGAGAGGTGATCTTATTGAAACGTATAAGATCCTGAGGGGACTTGAAGGGGTAAATGCTGAGAGAATGTTTCCCTTTGTGGGAGAGACTAGAACTAGGGGCCACAGTTTAAAAATAAGAGGTCTCCCATTTAAGACTAAGATGAGGAGAAATTTTTTCTCAGGGTCGTGAGTCTGTGGAACTCCCTTCCCCAGAGAGCAGTGGAGGAAGGGTCATTGAATATATTTAAGGCTGAGTTAGATCGATTCCTGATTAACAAGGGAGTCAAAGGTTATAGTAGATAGATGGGAAAGTAGGGTTGAGGTCGCAATCAGATCAGCCATGACCTTATCAAATGGCAGAGCGGGCTGGAGGGGCCGAATGGCCTACTCCTGATCTTAGTTCGTATGTTCGACTGGTGCCCAACGTAAAAGGGAATCCAAAAGCCTTCTATAGCCCTGTAAACAGGTAGTAAGAGGAGCAGTGGGGCCGATTAGGGACCATAAAGTAGATCTACTCGTGGAGGCAGAGGGGATGGCCGAGGTACTAAATGAGTACTTTGTATCTGTCTTTACCAAGGAAGAAAATGCTGCCAGAGTCTCAGTAAAGGAAGATATTGTTGAGGTACTGGTTGGGCTAAAAATTGATTAAAAAAGAGGTACTTGAAAGATTAGCTATACTTAAAGTAGATAAGTCACCCGGTCCGGATGGGATGCATCCTCGGTTGCTGAGGGAAGTAAGGGTGGAAATAGCGGAGGTGCTGGCCCTAGTCTTCCAAACAACTGTAGATGCGGGGGTGGTGCCAGAGGACTGGAGAATTGCAAATGTTAAACCCTTGTTGATAAAGGGGTGTAAAGATAAACCCAGCAACTACAGGCCAGTCAGTTTAACCTCAGTGGTGGGGAAACTTTTAGAAACGATAATCCGAGACAGAATTAACAGTCACTTGGATGGGTGTGGATTGATTTGGGAAAGCCAGCACGGATTTGTTAAAGGCAAATCGTGTTTAACTAACCTGAGTTTTTTGATGAATGTAAGGAATCTTACAACACCAGGTTATAGTCCAACAGTTTTATTTGAAAATCACAAGCTTTCGGAGGCTTTCTCCTTCGTCAGGTGAGTGTGGGATTCTTTGAAGGTTACTGCATTTATAGTCAGAGAACAATACCTGGTGATTACAGATAATCTTTCCAACTGCCCGTTGTCAAGGCAATCAAAGTGTTCAGACAGAGAGATGTTACGTACAGGACCACCGAATATACAAATGGCCAGAACAAAAGACAGAGACAGAGCCGAAAGTAAGGGAAAGAGAGAGAATGACCCGTTGTGTTAAAAACAGATAACTTTTTTTTGCTGGTGGGGTTACGTGTAGCGTGACGTGAACCCAAGATCCCAGTTGAGGCCATCCTCATGGGTGCGGAACTTGGCTATCAATTTCTGCTCGACGATTTTGCGTTGTCGTGTGTCTCGAAGGCCGCCTTGGAGAACGCTTACCCGAAGATCGGTGGCTGAATGTCCTTGACTGCTGAAGTGTTCCCCGACTGGGAGGGAACCCTCCTGTCTGGCGATTGTAACAGAGAGGGTAGATGAGGGCAATGCAGTTGATGTGTATATGGACTTTCAAAAGGTGTTTGATAAAGTGCCACACGGTAGGTTTACCATCGAGAATGCAGCTCATGGAATAAAGGGGGCAGTAGCAACATGGATACAGAATTGGCTGAGGAACTGGAAACAGAGAGTAGTGGTGAACGGTTGATTTTCGGACTGGAGGGAGATGTACAGTGGTGTTCCCCATGGGCCAGTGCTAGGACCACTGCTTTCTTGGGTGTACAGGGCACAATTTCAAAATTTGCAAACTTGGAAGTGTAGTATACAGTGAGGAGGACAGTGATAGACTTCACGAGGATATAGACAGGCTGGTGGAATGGGCAGACACATGATGAAATTTAATGTAGAAAAACGCAAAGTGATACATTTCAGTAGAAAGAACAAGGAGAGGCAATATAAACTAGAGCGTACAACTCTAAAAGAAGTACAGGAACAAAGAGATCTGGGGGTATATGTGCACAAATCGTTGACGGTGGCAGGGCAGGTTGAGAAAGTGGTTTAAAAAAGCATACGGGATCCTGGGCTTTATAAAAAGAGGCATAGATTACAAAAGTATGGAAGTCACGATGAACCTTTATAAAACACTGGTTCAGCCACAACTGGAGTATTGTATCCAGTTCTGGGCACCGCACTTCAGGAAAGATGTGAAGGCCTTAGAGAGGATGCAGAAGAGATTTACTGGAATGATTCCAGGGATGAGGGACTTTAGTTACATGGATAGACTGGAGAAAGTGGGCATGTTCTCCTTGGAACAGAGATGGTTGAGAGGAGATTTGATAGAGGTATTCAAAATCATGAAAGGTCCAGACAGAGTAGATAGAAACTGTTCCCATTGGTGGAAGGGTCAAGAACCAGAGGACATAGATTTAAGATGATTGGCGAAAGAACAAAACGTGACATGAGGAAAAGCTTTTTCACACAGCGAGTGGTTAGGATCTGGAATGCACTGCCCGAGGATGTGGTGGAGGCAGATTCAATCGTGGCATTCAAAAGGGATAAGTACTTGAAAGGAAAAAATTTGCAGGGCTACAGGGAAAGGGCGGGGGAGCAAAACTAGCTGGATTGCTCTTGCATAGAGCTGGCGCGGACTGGATGGGCCGAATGGCCGTCTTCCGTGCTTTAACTTTCTGTAATTCTATGTAGCTTGTTAGATGTTACATTTTGAAACTGAAGTATTTCCATTTGTATTCTGTGCTGTCTGTGAAGAATTCTGTAGATTGAGTTGCGATGGTCGGAGCTGAGCTCAACAGTATATACAGATATTGATCAATCTATTTATATGCAGGCAGACATCCTGATGAGATGGTTTGTGACTCGAGGTAGTGCTCTGTGCCTAGCGAGGCCTCTTCATCATGTTTTTTTTCTCAGTGCCCAATAAAAAGTGCAAGCCACTCTTGAATTTCCAAACCGGTTTTGTACCTGATGGGAAATAGTTCCATCACATTCAAGCATTCTTTCGTGTTACTCCATGCTTTAGTGACCTCCATCTGTTTAAAGGCAGCCATTCCTTGAGAGACAACATTAGATTTCAGCTGAAACAACTGGGGAAAAGGTATCCTGTCTTTCTGAAGAAGCATCGGAGAAGTGGGGCATAGATAAGGTCGATAGTCAAAATCTTTTCCCAAAGGTAGGGGAGTCTATAACGAGGGGGCACAGATTTAAGGTGAGAGGGGAGAGATACAAAAGGATCCAGAGGGGCAATTTTTTCACTCAAAGGGTGGTGAGTGTCTGGAACGAGCTGCCAGAGGCAGTAGTAGAGGCGGGTACAATTTTGTCTTTTAAAAAGCATTTGGACAGTTACATGGGGAAGATGGGTATCGAGGGATATGGGCCAAGTGCAGGCAATTGGGACTAGCTTAGTGGTATAAACTGGGCGACATGGACATGTTGGGCCGAAGGGCCTGTTTCCATGTTGTAACTTCTATGATTCTATGATTCTAAGTGGAAAACCGCAGACGTCTGACTTTTAATACTTACCCGTGAGCCAATTCTATTGGTAATATAGTTTAGGAAATGATTAACAAATAAGTGCAATTAATTTACATTCACTGCTAGAAAGAAACTGGTTTCTCAACAGTGCCAGTGAATCCACTTGTCTTCACTTTACTTAATCTGTAAAGCATTCAAACAGAGAGGAACACTCGACTATCTTGGCACTTCTTTAAAAGGTTAGTTGATTTCTCTTTAAAATACAAGAACGGAGACCAGGCTTCTTCTGGTTTGTTCAGTTGGTTGAGAGGCACATGGACTGATGCACTCAAACTCTGAGGTGAAAAAGTTGTTCCTCATGTCGCCTTTGGTCCTTTTGCCAATCGCCTTCAATCTATGTCCTTTGGTTCTCGACCCTTCCCCCATTGGGAAGAATTTCTCTTCATTTACTTTATCCGACCTTCATGATTTTGAACACTTCTATCAAATCGCCTTCTCTGCTCTAAGGAGTACAACACAGTCTATCCACGTAACTAAAGTCCCTCATCTTTGACCCATTCTAGTAAATCTCTTCTGCACCCTCTCTAAGGCCTTCACATCCTTCCTAAAGTGCGGTGCCCAGAACTGGACACAATACTCCAGTTGTGGCCGAACCAGTGTTTTATAAAGGTTCAGCATAACTTCCTTGCTTTTGTATTCTGTGCCTCTATTTATAAAGCCCAGGACCCCGTATGCTTTTTTGTCTGCTTTCTCAACCTGTCCTGCAACGATTTGTGTACATGTAACCCCAGATCTCTCTCTTCCTGCACACCCTTTAGAATTGTACCATTTAAGTTTATATTGCCTCTCCTCATTCTTCCTGCCAAAATGTATCACTTTGCATTACTCTGCGTTAAATTTCATCTGCCATGTGTCCGCTGTTTCCACCAGTCTATGTCCATGTCCTCTTGAAATCTATCACTATCCGCCTCACTGTTTACTACACTTCCAAGTTTTGTGCCATCTGCAAATTTTGAAATTGCGCCTGTACACCCAAGTCCAAGTCACTAATATATATCAAAAAAAGCAGTGATCCTCGTACTGACCCCTGGGGAACACCACTGTTTACCTTCCTCCAGTCCAAAAAACAACCGTTCAGCCCTTTTTTTCTCTCTCTCTCTCTCTCTCTCTCTCTCGTCACTTAGCCAATTTCGTATCCATGCTGCCACTGCCCTTTTATTCAATGGGCTTCAATTTTGATGACAAGCCAATTACCTGGCACTTCATGAAATGCCTTTTGAAAATCCGTATACACATCAACCGCATTGCCTTCATCAACCCTCCCTGTTTCCTCATCAAAAAACTCTATCAAGTTAGTTAAACATGATTTGCCTGTAACAAATCTATGCTGGCTTTCCTTTATTAATCCACACTTGTCCAATTGACCGTTAAGGGGTGCAGAAAGAAAGATCTGGAGGTATATGTGCACAAATCGTTGAAGGTGGCAGAGCAGGTTAAAAAAGCATACGGGATCCTGGGCTTTATAAATAGAGGCTTAGAGTACAAAAGCAAGGAAGTTATGGTGAACCTTTGAACAAATCTATTAATGGGCAAAATTACATTGCTGCATGAGTTCCTCAGGGCAGTGACCTAGGTCCAACCATCTTCAGCTGCTTCATTAATGACCTTCCCTCCATCATAATTTTAGAAGTGGGGATGTTTGCACAGTGTTCAGTGCCGTTCGCAACCCCTCAGATAATGAAGCAGTCTGTGCCCGCCTGCAGCAAGACCTAGACAACATCCAGGCTTGGGCTGATAAGTGGCAAGTAACATTCATGCCAGGCAATGACTATCTCCAACAAGAGAGAGTCTAACCACCTCCACTTGACATTCAACGGTATTGCCATCGCCGACTCCCCCACCATCAACATCCTGGGGGTCACCATTGAGCAGAAAGTTAACTGGACCAGCCACATAAATACCGTGGTTACAAGAGCCGGTCAGAGGCTGGGTATTCTGTGGCGAGTGACTCACCTCCTGATTCCCCAAAGCCTTTCCACCATATACAAGGCACAAGTCAGGAGTGTGATGGAATACTCTCCACTTGCCTGGATGAGTGCAGCTCCAACAACACTCAAGAAGCTCGACACCATCCAGAACAAAGCAACCCGCTTGATTGGCACCCCATCCACCACCCTAAATATTCACTCTCTTCACCACCCCAGTGTGTACCATTTACAAGATGCATAGCAGCACCTCCCAAACCCGTGACCTCTACCACCTAGAAGGACAAGGGCAGCAAGTACATGGGAACAACACCACCTGCACGTTCCCCTCCAAGTCACACACCACCCTGACTTGGAAATATATCGCTGTTCCTGCATCGTTGCTGGGCCGAAATCCTAGAACTCCCTACCTAACAGCGTGCCTTCACCACACAGATTGCAGCGGTTGAAGAAGGCAACTCACCACCACCTTCTCCAGGGCAATTAGGGATGGGCAATAATTGCTGGCCAGGCCAGCGACGCCCACATCTCATGAATGAATTAAAAAAAGGACAGAGCATTGGGATAATGGGCAGGTACTCAAATTGGCAGGATGTGACTAATGGTGTCCCACAAGGATCTGTGTTGGGGCCTCAACTATTCACTATTTATTAACGACTTGTATGTCGGGGTAGAGCCACATATCCAAGTTTGCTGATGACACAAAGATAGGCAGCATTGTAAGCCGTGTAGATGGAAGCAAAAAATCACAGCTGTTAATAGATTAAGTGAATGGGCAAAACTGTGGCAAATGGATTTCAATGTAGGCAAGGGTAAGGCCATCCACTTTGGAACTAAAAAGGATAGATCAGAGTATTTTCTAAATGGTGAAAAGCTCGAAACAGTGGAGGTCCAAAGAGACTTAGGGGTCCATGTACATAGATCATTAAAATGTCACACACAGGTACGGAAAATAATCAAAAAAGCTAATGGAATGCTGGCCTTTATATCTAGAGGACTAGAATACAAGGGGGTAGAAGTTATACTAGTTATACAAAGCCCTAGTTAGACCACACCTGAAGAACTGTGTTCATTGCACCTTAGGAATGATATATTGGTCTTGGAGGGAGTGCAGTGTAGATTTACTAGACTGATACCTGGACTCCAAGGGTTAAATTATGAGGAGAGATTAGACAAACTAGGGTTGTATTCCCTGGAATTTAGAAGATTAAGGGGTGATTTGATCGAAGTTTTCAAGATATTAAGGGGAACTGATAGGATAGAGAGAAACTATTTCCGCTGGTTGGGGAGTCTAGGACTATGGGATGTTGCCTAAAAATTAGCGCCAGAACTTTCAGGAGTGAAGTTAGGAAACACTTCTACATGCAAAGGGTGGTAGAAGTTTGGAACTCTTCTGCAAATGGCAGCTAATGCTAGCTCAATTGTTTTAAATCTGAGATTGATAGATTTTTGTTAGCCTGATATCCCTCAATACCTTTGGTTAAGGAGGGTATATGGAGTTAGGTCACCGATCAGCCATGATCTCATTGAATGGCGAAACAGGCTCAAGTGGCTGAATGGCCAACTCCTGTTCCTATGATCCTGCGCTGGCTGAGTGGTAGTAGGAATCTGGCCGTTTGTTGCTGGGACCCCAACGCTTGAGGTCACGTGATGGTCGTCTTGTTATCTAACTGCGTCAGGTCTTGTATTATTGGTCACGTGGCCGTTTTCTCACATCATTTGGAACCGTTTCCAGAAATGGCCCCTGAACAATTGATGACAAACGCTGTTACAATATCTCCTAACTCCGACTATTTCTTTCTCTCCACTAGTGTGGAGTTTACCTCAGTTTCTTATACTTTTCATAAGCATTAGTAGCACATTTTACAGTTTTAATTCTTACGGTCCAGCAGATTGATGCAAGAAAAAGCTGTGAGCACTTTATCACCCAGCGATGGTTAGACATTCAACCCAAATTTCTTTGTTAGTATGGTGGTTTGCTACTAATTCAAAACTATTTAATAGCATTGAATACAAAAGCAAGGTAGTTATGGTAAACCTTTGCAAATCACTGATTAGGCCTCAGCTGGAGTATTGTGTCCAGTTCTGGGCACCATACTTGAGGAAGGATTTCAATGCATTGGAGAGAATGCAGAGGAGACTTTACCGGAGTGGTACCCCGGATGAAGGTCTTCAGTTATGTGGAGAGACTAGAGAAGCTGGGATTCTCCTTTGAGCAGAGAAGGTTAAGAGGCGATTTAATATAGGTGCTCAATATTATGAGGGGATTTGATAGAGTAGATGGGGAGAAACTGTTTCTGCTGGCAGGAAGGTCAGCAACCAAAGAACACAGATTTAAGGTAATTGGCAAAAGAACCAGAGGGGAGATGAGAATATTTTTTACGCTGCGAGTTACGATGATCTGGAAAGCACTGCCTGAAAGGGTGGTGGAAACAGATTCAATAATAACTTTCAAAAGGAAATTATGTGCGTTGTGAGTGGGATCGAGTGTCTTGAGATTAATAATTAACCCCCCTCCCCATTTATGGTATGTGGCCATCTTGTGGGATGATGCTGTCCAGTCTCATTTGAAGGCAGTAAGTATGAATAAATTTATTTACAAATTAAATATACAGAGGAAAGACCCAGCAGGATACTAAAGGGATGATAATTCAACAATAATAGAATCTGTCTGGGGCCATATTCTGCGTGTCTATGGGCACAATGGGCTCGTGAGTCGGTTGCTCCTTTTAGAGTGCCGGAGCAGGAGGGCTCACATTGACGCTCAAAGTTCTAGTATCTTCAACAAACATTGCCTTTGATATTTTTCGAGTTAAAGCATAATTGTCATTGCTGGAATTGGTATGATCAGGATGCCTTCTATTTGAAGAAGGTTGAAGTTTACAGGGTAGATAATTTCTGTTACCCCCCCCCCCCCCCCCAACCCCACTTTTTGTACCCAGCATCTATTTCAAGCATCCCTCAGTCAGGTGAAGTACAAGTTAAATGCAGGATGTGTCGTACAATATGCACATTATGAACAAGTACTTACAGCAAAATTGTATTTCCATTTCCCACAGCGATCTGCTTCTGAGACTACTGGATTATGGTCTGTTTTGTACTGTGGACTTGTGCCCATATCAACTAGGTTGAAATGGGCTTTGGCTCATTTCACTTGGGTCCTGAGTGGGCAGTGCAGAGAATGTTTTCATCTCATCTGTTCAAACTTTTCACCTTCAAAGTCAATGAATTCGAAGGTTCCTTAGAATTAAAAAAAATATGTCTACTTTCTGTTACCAAAGGCGTTGTGTACAGAGGTCCTGTGGATAAAACTGACGGAAATTGTTGCTTTTATCTATTTGATCTTTTCTACAGATCACTTAGAGGCAATTGAGAAACTGCTTCTCTTCCCTGCTTCCAGTTTGATCCAGTTATTAACTAGTACACTTATGTAAATGACTTGTTGAATCTATATGAACACGTAGTTTATTAAGCTGTAAAGAGAAATGTATTTAGATTAATTCTGGGTGAATGATTCCACATCTAAATCACACCAATTCACTTCCATCCAGCATGTTACACATGATTGGAGGATTGTTTCTTGTTGAAGCAGCGGTTGCATCATCTGGTCTTGAAATTTCGGTAATCTGGAGCTTTGGCAATCTTGGTGTGTGCATCCTACTTTTCCCTAACCATACATTCCTGTTTCTTTTTACCTGTCCGGAGAAGGGAGGCGTTGGGGAATTACTGGACAGAAAGTCGATAAACGAGTTTGACAAGACTTCACTCATTAATTTCAGCTATACTGGAGCCACACTCTGAGTCCGAGGAAGTGAAATGGGCACTACTTCAGATGAGTTGGTGTACTCAGTTACATTAACAATGTGATATTGGCTGCTTGTGAAAACCAGGGTGAATCCAATGTCAAGAAGCTAAGATTAAACGTTTTAACTCTTGCACTAAATGTTGCCTGCTATGGCATCAACCTGCTGTATTCTGTGCAGCAGCATCTGAGATGAGGCAGCACAGAAGAAAGTAAGTTCTTGCCCATGTATTTTTTCAATATATGAGGTATTGGGTGGGAGAAGTAACTTGCAGTAATTTTAGACAGTTGATTTTAAACATCTCCACTTCACTAACACCCCACTTTCAAAAGCCTCCTCAACACATTCCATTGCCTCCCCATACCTCTTGCTTGGTGTTCACTGCTCGTCCTGTAAGGTGCTTTAAGGCATTTGCTTATATGAAAGGCACTATTTAACTGGATAGTTTCAGAATTGTATAATTCTGTTGATTTTGTGTAACGGATAATGCAGCATAAATCTTGGCTTTGATGGTGGAGAGTGGGGTCAAAGTTAAAAGCAGCAGCCATTTTATTGGATTTAAAATGAATAGTTGAGTTCCTCCTTAATGCCTCCCTTAGGTATCATTCTGTTTTCTATTCTTGCACTGAGCCTAACAGTTTGAATGTAAGATTATAAAAGGATAATAGGTCAGGTAAGTGATCTGGACTGGGCAAAGCTCAGTGAGATGGGAAGATCAGTGCAAGGAAAAATTTGCAAGGGCGATGGGGTAAGAGCAGGGGACTGGGGCTGATTGGATAGCTCTTTCAGGTTACGCTATTGTAAAGTAATACTTAGGGCAGTGTTAATTAACTCCAAGAAGTGTCAGGTGCTTGGGCCACTATCTACTTGTACAATGACCTCCTGTGTTGTATCATTCTCTGATTCACACTTAACTGAGCAGAAAAGTTATCGAACAGGTTTAGATCAACAGTGGGAAATCGTCAATAGCAAGATGGATAGAATACAAAATAAATATATTCCCATGGGGCAAAAGGGGGTGCATCAAAGAATAAAGTTCTGGGAATAGAGATTAAAATTAAACAGACTTAAAAGGGAGGCCTACAATAAATTTAAGGTAACAATATTGAAGAAAATAAAGATGATCCAAAGCGTGGAGAGCTGAAGAAATTAGATTTCAAATGGTGCTTGATGAAGTCTGTCATGAGAGTTAGAAAATTCTACCTTATAGCATAAGAGTAAAGAAATAATACATTTGTACAAAACATGGGTTAGGCCACTATTGGAATACCTAGTGCAGTTTTGCCCATACTATTTTAGAAAGGACATTGAAGCCAGAGAGAGCATAGATGTACCAACATGATGCCAGGGACTGAAACTATTAAGAGGGGAGAAGACTGAAGAGATTGAAGAGATTTTAAAACAAAGGTTTGATAGTGAATTTCCCCTGGTTGGAAAATAAGAACATAAGAAGTAGGAGCAGGAGTCGGCCCCTCGAGCCTGCTCCGCCATTCAATAAAATCATGGCTGACCACCTACCTCAATTCCACTTTCCCACCCTATCCCCAGATCCTTAGATATTTCCCCAAAAATCAGTGATACAAGGCCATCAATTTAAAGTTGTCACTGATATTGAGGAGAGAGGTTACAAGAATTTTTTTAGAATCATAGAACCATAGAATGATACAGCACAGAAGGAGGCCATTCGGCCCATTGTGCCTGTGCCAGGTTAATTGATACAATTGTTAATCTAGGTTGCTTCAGTTTTAGCTTTGTTATGTCAATTCAGTTCTCTTGCATTGCCAGGCTCAGTAGCTCATCCAAGTCATACTTTGATGTCAATATTCAATGTTTGAAGAAAAAAAATAAAACCAAAATAAAAAATGAAAAGGATGTTTAAGTTTTTAAAAAAAAAATTGGGGTCAACTTCCTGGCTTTTAAAACAGGCCCTGATGATGAAGTTCCTGACATACAGTGCATGTATAAACAATGCAAAATTAACTATGTAATTTTGAATCCATCGCTGTTCAATAACCAGGACTGCAAATTTAGGACTATGAAATCAGTGCAGTGTCTCTAGAATTTTTGCTACAAATTTACTTGGGGTCTTCATCTATTCCAATTACACCCCAAGCTATACCTGCTCCGTGGTTTCCTGATTCAAGACTCTCATTATTACCTTTGCCCGGATCATCAGGTCGTCTTCCTTCTCATGAACCACCATATTATGTCCAAGAATTGAATGCTTTCCTGACGGGCGAAGAAGTTGGTCCTCTATTTCAAAATGGGCTGTACCATTTTCATCAGCTTCTATATTGTCCAGGTCCACCTACATGTCTCTCTTTATCTTGTGGTGCACCATGTGTTTCATTGCAGGGGTTGAAATGAGATCCTGCACTGCCACAGCCATTAGAAATGTCTCAGTGTGCACATGAAACCCATGTTTCCCAGGAGTCAATCTGGAAATTTCTCCCTTTTATAGAAGTCTTATGTCCATCTTTGCCTGCTTTCAAAGTGCTTGTTCTTTAAGCAGAAAATTGTTGAAGTATGGAATGCTTTGCTGCAGAGAGCAGTTGAGGCAAGGATTCTTTGCACTGTTAGGAATTCAGGTTTACTGTAGACACCTACTCTGGTTCGGTGATGTCAGTCACTCCCTGCAGTGGTCCAAGTGTCTGACACCTCTAGGAGTTAACTAACACTGCCCTATATCTACTTGTACAATAGTGTAACCTGGAGATGTAACTGTAGCCTTCCCTTGTGATTGGCAACAGATATTCATATATTTTTGATATATTAATGATATGGACTTGGATGTAGAGGGTATAATTTCAATGTTTGCAGATGGTACGAAACTTGGAAATGTAGTAGGAAGGTACTAAACTTCAGGAGGACATATACAGCCTGGCGAAATGGGCAGACATATGGCGGATGCAATTTAAAGCAGAGACGTGTGAAGTGATTCATTTTGGTAGTGAGAATGAGGAGAGGCAATATAAACTAAATGGTACAATTTTAAGGGGCGTGCAGGAACAGAGAGACTTGGGGTGCATGTACACAAATCTTTGAAGATGGCAGGACAATTTGAGAAGGCTGTTTTTAAAAATAAACATGGGATCCTTGGCTTTAATAGAGGCATAGAGTACAAAATCAAGGAAGTTGTGCTAAACCTTTATAAAACACTGGTTAGGCCTCACCTGGAGCATTGTGTTCAATTCTGGGCACCGCACTTTAGGAAGAATGTCAAGGTTTTCAAGAGGGTGCAGAAGAGATTTACTAGAATGGTGCCAGGGATGAGGGACTTCAGTTATGTGGAGAGATTGGAGAAGCTGGGGTTGTTCTCCTTAGAACAGAGAAGGTAAGGGGAGGGGTGTTCAAAATCATGAATGGTTTTGATAAAGTAGATAAGGGGGAGGGTTTAAACTAGCTTGGCAGGGGGATGGGAACCTGAGTGTAGATTCAGATGGGACAGAATCAGAACTGGAGATAGAAGGCAGAAAATTAGTAAGTGACTTAGGAAGGCAGAGGAAACAAAGGTTAGAAAATAAACAGCAAGGGAGTTTGGCAGTGCTTAAAGGTATATACCTCAATGCAAGGAGTATAGTAAATAAGGCAGATGAGCTGAGGGCACAGATAGACATGTGGAAGTACGATATCTTGGCTATTACAGAAACATGGCTTAAAGAGAGGCAGAAATGGCAGCTCAACATTCCTGGTTACAGGGTTTTCAAATGAGAGAGAGAAGGGAATAAAAAGGAAGGGGGGTGGCAATTTTGGTTAAAGAAACAATTACAGCTGTGAGGAGGGATGATATATTAGAAAGATCATCAAATGAGGCCATATGGGTTGAGCTAAAGAACAAAAAACGGGCAGTCACACTGCTGAGAGTGTACTATCGACCCCCAAACAGTCAGAGGGAGATAGAAGAGCAAATATGTAAGCAAATTTCTGAGCAGTGCAAATACAGTCGGGCAGTAATAGGGGATTTCAACTACCCTAATATTAACTGGGACACAAACAGTGTGAAGGGTATAGAGGGTGCAAAATTCTTAAATTGCGTTCAGGAGAACTTTTTTAGACCGTATGTAGTAAGCCCAACAAGAGAAGGGGCATTTCTGGATTTAGTTTTAGGAAATGAGGCTGGACATGTGGAAGGAGTATCAGTGGGAGAGCATTTTGGTGACTCTGATCATAATTCAGTTAGTTTTAGCATAGTTATGGAAAAGGACAAAGATAGAACAGGAGTAAAAGTTCTCAATTGGGGAAAGGCCAATTTTACTAAGCTAAGAATTAATTTAGCAAAAGTGGACTGGAAACAGCTACTTGAAGGTAAATCAGTGTCAGAGCAGTGGGAGACATTCAAGGGGGAGATTCAAGGGGTGCAGAGTAAACATGTCCCCACAAAGAAAAAGGGTGGGACTGCCAAATCTAGAGCCCCCTGGATGACGAGGAGCAAACAGGGTAAGATAAGGCAGAAAAGGGAAGCTTATGTCAGACACAGAGAACTCAATACTACAGAAAGCCTAGAGGAGTATAAAAAGTGCAGGGGTGAAATTAAAAAGGAAGGATGTAATTGCACTAGAGAGGGTACAGAGGAGATTTACAAGGATGTTGCCAGGACTGGAGAATTTTAGCTATGAGGAAAGATTGGATAGGCTGGGATTGTTCTCTTTGGAACAGTGGAGGCTGAGGGGAGATTTAATTGAAGTGTATAAAATTGTGGGTCCTAGATAGGTCCTTTGTATCCACTCTATTTCCCTTAGTTGAAGGGTCAATAACCAGGGAGCATAGATTGAAAGGATTAGAGGGAGCTGAGGAGAATTTTTTTTCACCCAGAGGGTGGTGGGGGTCTGGAACTCACTGCCTGAAAGAGTGGTAGAGGCAGAAACCCTCAACTCATTTAAAGGGTACCTGGATGTGGACCTGAAGTGCCGTGACCGACAGGGCTACGGACCAAGAGCTGGAAAGAGGGATTAGACTGGGTGGCTCATTTTCGGCCGGTGTGGACACGATTGGCTGAATGGCCTCCCCCTGTGCCATAAATTTTCTATGATTCTATAAGGGGAAACTGCTTCCAGTGGCAGAAGGGTCAGTAACCCAAGGACACAGATTTAAGGTGATTGGCAAAAGAACCAGAGGTGACATGAGGAAACATGCTTTTATGCAGCAAGTTGTTATGATTTTGAGTACACTGCCTGAAAGGGTGGTGGAAGCAGATTCAATGATGACTTTCAAAAGGGAATTGGATAAATACTTGAAGGGAAAAAATTTACAGGGTTATGGGAAAAGAGCAGGGGAATAGGACTAATTGGATAGCTCTTTCAAAGAGCCGACACAGGCACAATGGGCCTGTGCTGTACCATACTTTGATACTTTCACATGGGTATTTGTTCAATCTTCCCAGTGGTGAATTAAGTTAATACTAGATGAGACCAGGAGAAGGTAGGGATAGTATTAAGAGCGAGCAGTGGTATGAAGGGTAATGGGTAGTGGCAAATGAAGAGATGGAGGACGCAATGGTAGCGAGGTGGTGGTGAGAAAATGATAGTTGGAGGGGATGGGAAGGGAACTGTTGAGGGCCATGTTTTTCTTGCAACTCCATCAAAATGCAGCCTGTAGTTATTAGTGGCTCTTTTCTCTGCCGTACCTCCCACCTGAGGAAAAGGAAAAAGACAGAAGCAAAAAGACTTGAGGGAACCAGCAGAGGAGAGAAAATAGAGACAGAAGAGAAGGGCAGCAGAGAATCTGTAGCACGGCATTAGAAATTGGTAAACATGTGACTATACTTCCAACTTACAGTATGCAACACCACAGGAGATCAGCTAGAAATATAAAAAGTGAATATTTAATGCTACCCCACCTCAGTGAGGTGTCTTGCTTGACTTGTAGCTAATTTCTTAATTCGCTTCTCTTGTGTCCCATTCTCCTTGCAGCTCCATGATGACTGTCTGCCCCAGCATTTGCAGCTCTCAGCTTTTTTTAAAAGCATGACCCCAATGTCCGCTTTTATTCAAACTGCTAATGGGGAGGCCGGGCCGATGGCCCTGTGCGCGAGGGCCGGGCCGACAATGTATTTATTTTTTGTCATTGCTTTAAATTTCTAGTATATGTGATTAGAACTAAAAAATGATATACTGGAGTATAAATTTAGGGAAATGTTTTGTGTACCAGGTGTGAAGCAAATTGAATATAAATGTTAAGCTCCAAAGGAAATTGGTTTGAGTTTTAAGCAGTTGGAGGTGGAATCCAATTTTAATTTTAATTTCTGAAGGACACTTGTGTAATTGAGATCTAACTGAAGGCCCCTTGGTAGTAAAAGTTTTCGCTGTTGGTG
The DNA here is from genome assembly GCF_035084215.1 of Heptranchias perlo. Lineage (NCBI taxonomy): Eukaryota > Metazoa > Chordata > Chondrichthyes > Hexanchiformes > Hexanchidae > Heptranchias > Heptranchias perlo. The sequence continues at coordinate 48,093,101 of NC_090347.1, forward strand.
TGTTTGGTTTTAGGTAGAATTGCAGATGGTTAATGAGGATTATCACAGTCAGAGCTGTACTTGTGCACTGAATTATGAGACTGGGTAGAGTGTTGTAAACCTCATTAAAGAAAGGACTGCTGTCCTGCTAGATATCCTGATTTAGAATATTGAATGATCCCAGTGTGCGCTGTCTGAAGCTGTGAAATAACTGCTAAATGACAAAAAAAAAACCTTCACTAGCAAATAGGACATTTGGTGAGAACTGTGTATGCTACTGTAAGAGAATTACACCTGATTTATAAACGTAGACTGGGAAACCAATAACCGTTTGAGGTTGAAAGTTTGAGTCTCCGTAGTTCAGATTCTAAGCCGCCTTCCCCTCCCCTTCCCCCCGTGAGTTGCATCAGAACGAGAAGTTGTATTTCTGTTGTGCTCCTCCCATAGAGAGCAAGGCCTCAACATGCGGTGAGCAGTTCTTCAAGGGGTAATCCGTGGGTTTGGATATTCTACTTTTTCAGCAGAGGGATACAATTTATAAGGTGTCGCAATGCAGGGAGGAAGAGAGAGGTGATGAGCTGAATGTCAGCATTAGTAGTTTGGCAGATTTAAATGTGGGTTGCAGCAATTCAAGTTTAGTGTAGGGTTCAATGAATAAGCTGCTTTTATGTATGTTTTATTGCAATATGAGGGTGTACCTTGTGCTCCTATAATGGTATGTATCCACCTTTGGCCTGTAGGGAACTTAGCAGATTTGTTGTTGAAATTTTCCTAAATATCAATCATAATTTTGATCCTTACATTTTTTTTCTTCCTTTTCCTACCAGTTTTCTCCCCTCATCATCTCCTGAGCTTATTGACTCCTTTGTTGTACAGTTTTTCAGGCACCAGCCTTCCTCAAGAACATTGCCCAATTGGTTATTTTTCTCTTAGTCTAGACGATGCGTGCTTCAACAACTGCAGAGGCAACTCAGTGGAATTTAATCCTGTCCTTACGTGATGTCCAAATGTTGTCATCAGGCAGGGGCAGCTGGGGAATGATCGGATGGAAACCAGTCTGTTTTCTTTCCTTTCCACAACCTAGGGTCACAGAGGCAATTGTAGAGCCTCTGCAGTGCTCTTGCTGAGACCTGAAACATTCCTAGTCTGTATGGCTTAACTACTCACTACCTGAACAAGCTCACTCATTGGAGCATTGAGCTTTCATTTTGTCAAATCCTGCCACTGTAACCTACCTCACGATGGTTTTCTACTTGTCGTGGAGTCAGAAATCTTTTGATGTTTTTATTCATTCATTGGATGGGGGCGTCACTGGCAAGGCCAGCATTTATTGCCCTTGAGAAGGCGTTCTTGAACCTCTGCAGTCCGTATGGTGAAGGTTCTCCCACAGTGTTGTTAGGAAGGGAGTTCCAGGATTTTGACCCAGCGACGAAGAAGGAACGGCGATATATTTCCAAGTTGGGATGATGTGTGACTTGGAGGGGAACGTGTCAGTGGTATTGTTCCCATATGCCTGCTGCCCTTGCCCTTCTAGGTGGTAGAGGTCGAAGAAGCCTTGGTGAGTTGCTGCAGTGCATCTTGTAGATGGTACACACTGCAGCCACAGTGTGCTGGTGGTGGAGGCAGTGAATGTTTAGGGTGGTGGATGGGGTGCCAATCAACTGGGCTGCTTTGTCCTGATTGGTGTTGAGCTTCTTGAGTGTTGTTGGAGCTGCACTCATCCAGGCAAGTGGAGAGTATTCCATCACACTCCTGACTTTGTGCCTTGTCGATGGTGGAAAGGCTTTGGGGAGTCAGGAGGTGAGTCACTCGCCATAGAATGCCCAGCCTCTGACCTGCTCTTGTAGCCACAGTATTTATGTGGCTGGCCCAGTTAAGTTTCTGGTCACTGGTAACCCCCAGGATGTTGGTGGGGGATTCGGTGATGGTAATGCCGTTGAATGTCAAGGGGAGGTGGTTAGACTCTCTCTTGGAGATAGTCGTTGCCTGGCACTTGTCTGGCGCAAATGTTACTTGCCACTTATCAGCCCAAGCCTAGATGTTGTCCAGGTCTTGCTGTATACGGACATGGACTGCTTCATTATCTGAGGAATTGCGAATGGAACTGAACACTCTGCAATTGTCAGCGAACATCCCCATTTCTGACCTTATGATGGAGGGAAGTTCATTGATGAAGCAGCTGAAGATGGTTGGGCCTAGGACACTGCCCTGAGGAACTCCTGCAGCAATGTCCTGGGGCTGAGATGATTGGCCTCCAACACCCACTACCATCTTCGTTTCAAGGAATCATAGAAAGTTACGGCACAGAAGGAGGCCATTCGGCCCATCGTGTCCATGCCGGCCGAAAAAGCTATCCAGCTTAATCCCACTTTCCAGCACTTGGTCAGTAGACCTGTAGCTTACGGCACTTCAAGTGCACATCCAAGTATCACCCTCTGGGTGAAAAAAATTCTCCTCAGCTCCCCTCTAATCCGTCTATCAATTATTTTAAATCTATACCCCCTGGTCACTGACCCCTCTGCTAAGGGAAATAGGTCCTCCCTATCCACTCTAACTGGTCCAGTCATAATTTTATATACCTCAATTAAATCTCCCCTCATCCTCCTTTGTTCCAAAGAAAACAGCTTATCCAGTCTTTTCACATAACTAAAATTCTCCAGCCTCTTAAATCTCCTCTGTACCCTCTCTGTAGTGCATCTTTCCTGTAATGTGGTGAACAGAACTGTACATTGATTAGGCCACAACTTGAGTACAATGCTTTATACAGATCAAGTATAACCTCCATTCCCTTATATCCTTTGCCTCGGCTAAAAAAGGAAAATATCCTGTATGCCTTTTTAACCACCTTATCTACCTGTCCTGCTACTTTCAGGAATAAAAAAAAAATGCTGGAGAAGCTCAGCATTGAGGCAGCATCTGTGGAGAAAGAAACAGTTAACATTTCCGGTCAAAGACCTTTCATCAGAACTGGAGGATGTTAGAGTTAAAGTTTTTGAGTAAGTGCAGAGCCAGGAAAAGGGGGGAAGAGAGGAAAGAACAAAAGGGAAGGTCTGTGATAGGGTAGAGGGCAGGAGTGATTAAATGATAATAGGGATGATGGTGCAAGGCAAGGAAGTTGATAATGGGACAGGTAAAGGAACAAAAGATTGATCAGGAGTAGCTGTAAATGGCAGCAGCAGAACCATCACCAGCACTAGCTGACCGAAAAAATGGGAGCAGGTGGTTATGATCTGAAGTTATTGAAATCAGTGTTGAGTTCGGAAGGTTGTAAAGTGCTTAAACAAAAGATGAGGTGCTGATCCTCGAGCTTACATTAAGCTTCATTGGAAGTGTGGAAAACCATAAAGAAATGCCTGACCAAATTAACTTTCTAATACACCTAAACCATAAAGCTGACCATATTAATGTAGAAATACTGAACAGTTACTTGACCATAAAAGAAGCAAAGCATGATGGATAAGTTGACCATGTTAGCTGACCAGCTGAATATAATAGAAAGCTTATGTTTTAAGTTCTCACCAAAGACACACAGAAGAGCTATTGTCTGCTTATGAGAGAACTGTCTGACTTAACAAAAATGAATGACCATATAGCCTTGAGACTGAGTACAGAACTGATAATAAAGACAGTTTCTTAGGGGAAAGGCACTTTCCCAGACATTCTCGTGATGTTGAACAGGCATGGGAAACTAGAGGATGGGTTCCCTATTTTTGATTGACTAACCACTTGAACCAATAAGAATGTACATGTACACCCATATTCTATGATGGACAGACATTACTAATTGAACTGTATAAAAGTTAACTGTTTCCTCTTCTCAGTGAAGAGGTGGTTCTAACCATTGTCTTAGAACACAGCTTCCACTTGAGCTCAAGTTTCTCTTAAATAAAATTCTTACTTGTCTGAAAATAAGTGTTTGGAGTATTGTGTATAATAGGTAATTAAGTCATGATGGATAAGTTGACCATGTTAGCTGACCAGCTGAATATAATAGAAAGCTTATGTTTTAAGTTCTCACCAAAGACACACACAAGAGCTATTGTCTGCTTATGAGATAACTGTCTGACTTAACAGTTCTGTACTCAGTCTCAATGCTATATGGTCATTCATTTTTGTTAAGTCAGACAGTTATCTCATAAGCAGACAATAGCTCTTCTGTGTGTCTTTGGTGAGAACTTAAAACATAAGTTTTCTATTATATTCAGCTGGTCAGCTAACATGGTCAACTTATCCATCATGCTTTGCTTCTTTTATGGTCAAGTAACTGTTCAGTATTTCTACATTAATATGGTCAGCTTTATGGTTTAGGTGTATTAGAAAGTTAATTTGGTCAGGCATTTCTTTATGGTTTTCCACAGAAGAGTGTAAGAGGCCGAGGACAGAGAGGTCAGAGTAGGAGTGGGACGGGCAATTAAAATGGCAAGCGACCGGCAAGTCAGGGTCATACTTGCGGACAGAGCGGAGGTTCAGCAAAGCAATCACCCAGTCTGCTTTTTGTCTCCCCAGTGTAGAGGAGACGGCATTGTGTGGAGCGGATACAGTATACTAGATTGAAAGAAGTACAAGTAAATCGCTGTTTCACCTGGAAGGAGTGTTGGGGCCCTGGACAATGGAAAGGGAGGAGGTGAAAGAGGTGTTACATCTTCTGTGTTCGCACGGGAAGGTGCCGTGGGAAGGAGTGCGGGTGATGGAAGAGTGGACCAGGGTGTCGGGGAGGGAGCGGTCCCTTCGGAATATTGAAAGGAGAGGGGAAGATGTGTTTGGTGGTGGGATTGAACTGGAGGTGACGGAAATGGCGGAGGATTATGTGTTAAATGTGGAGGCTGGTGGGGTGGAAGGTGAGGACAAAGGGGATCCTATCATGGTTCTGGGAGGGAAGGGAAGGGGTGAGGGCAGAAGTGCAGGAAATAGGACAGACATGGTTGAGGGCCCCGTCAACTACAGCGGAGGGGAATCCTTGGTTGAGGAAAAAGGAAGACATATTGGAAACACTGGTGTGGAAGGTGGCATCGTCAGAACAAATGCGACAGAGACTGAGAAACTGGGAGAAGGGAATAGAATCCTTACAGGATGGGAGGAAGTGTAATCAAGGTAGCTGTGAGAGTCAGTGGGCTTATAATAGATATTGGTTGACAGCCTATCCCCAGAAATGGAGAAGCCAAGGAAGGGAAGGGAAAAGTCGGAGATGGACCATGTGAAGGCGAGGGAAGGGTGGAAATTGGAAGCAAAGTTGATGAAATATTCCAGTTTGGGGCGAGAGCAGGAAACTGCACCGATAGTCATCAATGTACCGGGAAAAAGAGGTGAGGGAGGGGACCTGAGTAGGATTGGAACAAGGAATGTTCCACGTATCTCACAAAAAGGCAGGCAAGGCTCGGACCCATACGGGTTTCCACAGCGACACCTTTTATTTGAAGGAAGTGAGTGGAGTCAAAGGAGAAGTTGTTCAACAGAAGAACAAGTTCAGCCGGGCGGAGGAGGGTGATGGTGGATGGGGACTGGTTGGGCCTCCGTTCAAGGAAGAAGCGGAGGGCCCGCAGGCCATCCTGGTGGGGGATGGAGGTGTAGAGGGACTGGACGTCCACGGTGAAAAGGTTAGGGCCGGGGAACTGGAAACTGTTAGTGGTGGAAGGCGTCAGAAGAGTTGCGGATATAGGTTGGAAGCGACTGGACAAGGAGAAATAAATAGTCACATTCGGAAGAAATAAGTTCCGTGGGGCAAGAACGGGCTGAAATGTTGGGTCTCCCAGGGCAGTCCTGTTTGTAGATCTTTGGAAGGGGGTAGAAGCGGGCAGTGCGGGGTTGGGGGACTATGAGATTGGAGACCGTGGAGGGAAGATCTCCAGAGGGGATGAGGTCGGTGAGGGTCTAGGAAACTGGCTTGATGTTCGCGGTGGGGTCATGGTTCAGGGGAAGGTAGGAGGAGGTGTCGGAGAGTTGGCGTTCAGCCTCTGCAAGGTGGAGGTCTGTTCGCCAAACAACAACACCGCCGCCCATGTCAGCAGATTTAATGACAATGTCAGGGTTGGACCTGAGAGAACAGAGTGCTGCGAGTTCAGAGGGAGGTAGGTTAGAGTGAGTGAGAAAAGCAGAGAAATTGAGATGGCTGATGTGACGCCGGCAGTTCACAATGAAAGATGGAGAGGATAAAAGGCCAGAGAAAGGGGTCCAGGTGGAATGAAAATTTTGAAGACAGGCGAAAGGGTCCACTGTGCGGGGGGGAAGACTCCTGACCAAAGAAGTGGGAGCTCAGCATCGTGTCGCGCTCGAAATTCATTGAGGTGGGGGAGTAAGGGGATGAAATGAAGGCCTCTGCTGAGGACTGATCATTCAGGGTCAGAGAGGGGAAGGTCAGAGGGATAGTGAAAACACAACAAAAGTTGAGATTGGAGGGAGGGATGCAGTCAGAGGTAAGTGAAGGGGAAGAAGGATCAAGAGGGGACCCCCATAGGCCCTCTGCTTCTTCCTTGAACGGAGGCCCAACTAGTCTCCTTCCACCACCACCCTCCTCCACCCGGCTGAACTTGTTCTTACATTGAACAACTTCTCCTTTGACTCCACTCACTTCTTCCAAACAAAAGGTGTAGCTATGGGAACCCGTATGGTCTCAGCTATGCCTGCCTTTTTGTGGGATACGTGTAACATTATTTGTTCCAGTCCTACTTGGGTCCCCTCCCTCACCTCTTTTTCCAGTACGTTGACTGTATCGGTGCCGTTTCCTGCTCTCGCCCCGAACTGGAATATTTCATCAACTTTGCTTCCAATTTCCACCCTTCCCTCGCCTTCACATGGTCCATCTCCGACTTTTCCCTTCTTTGACTTCTCTATCTCCGTTTCTGGGGATAGGCTGTCAACCAATATCTATTATAAGCCCACTGACTCTCACAGCTACCTTGATTACACTTCCTCCCACTCAGCTTCCTGTAAGGATTCTATTCCCTTCTCCCAGTTTCTCTGTCTCCATCGCATCTGTTCTGACGATGCCACCTTCCACACCATTGTCTTCCTTTTTCCTCAACCGAGGATTCCCCTCCGCTGTAGTTGACAGGGCCCTCGACCATGTCCGTCCTATTTCCCGCACTTCCGCCCTTGCCCCCTCCCTTCTCTCCCAGAACTATAATGGGATCCCCTTTGTCATAAGAACATAAGAAATAGGAGCAGGAGTAGGCCAATCGGCCCCTCGAGCCTGCTCCGCCATTCAATAAGATCATGGCTGATCTGATCCTAACCTCAAATCTAAATTCATGTCCAATTTCCTGCCCGCTCCCCGTAACCCCTAATTCCCTTTACTTCTAGGAAACTGTCTATTTCTGTTTTAAATTTATTTAATGATGTAGCTTCCTGGAGCAGCAAATTCCACAGACCTACTACCCTCTGAGTGAAGAAGTTTCTCCTCATCTCAGTTTTGAAAGAGCAGCCCCTTATTCTAAGATTATGCCCCCTAGTTCTAGTTTCACCCACCCTTGGGAACATCCTTACCGCATCCATCCGATCAAGCCCCTTCACAATCTTATGTTTCAATAAGATCGCCTCTCATTCTTCTGAACTCCAATGAGTAGAGTCCCAATCTACTCAACCTCTCCTCATATGTCCACCTGCTCATCCCCGGGATTAACCGAGTGAACCTTTTGTACTGCCTCGAGAGCAAGTATGTCTTTTCTTAAGTGTGGACACCAAAACTGTATGCAGTATTCCAGGTGCGGTCTCACCAATACCTTATATAACTACAGCAATACCTCCCTGTTTTTATATTCTATCCCCCTAGCAATAAAAGCCAACATTCCGTTGGCCTTCTTGATCACCTGCATACTAACTTTTTGATTTTCTTGCACTAGGACCCCCAGATCCCTTTGTACTGCAGTACTTTCCAGTTTCACGCCATTAAGATAATAACTTGCTCTCTGATTTTTCCTGCCAAAGTGCATAACCTCACATTTTCCAATATTGTATTGCATCTGCCAAATCTCCGCCCACTCGCCCAGCCTGTCTATATCCGCCTGTAGGTTTTTTATGTCCTCCTCACTTTCCACTTTCCCTCCCATCTTTGTATCATCTGCAAACTTTGATATGTTACACTCGGTCCCCTCCTCCAAATCGTTAATATAGATTGTAAAGAGTTGGGGACCCAGCACCGACCCCTGCGGAACACCACTGGCTACTGGTTGCCAGTCCGAGAATGAACCATTTATCCCAACTCTCTGCTTCCTGTTCGATAACCAATCCTCCACCCATGCCAGAATATTACCCCCAATCCAGTGATTCTTTATCTTGAGCAATAATCTTTTATGTGGCACCTTGTCGAATGCCTTCTGGAAGTCGAAATACACTACATCCACTGGTTCCCCTTTATCCACCCTGTACGTTATGTCCTCAAAGAACTCAAGCAAATTTGTCAGACATGACTTCCCCTTCATAAAGCCATGCTGACTTTGTCCTATTAAATTATGTTTATCCAAATGTTCTGCTACTGTCTCCTTAATAATAGACTCCAAAATTTTACCCACCACAGATGTTAGGCTAACTGGTCTATAATTTCCAGCCTTCTGTCTACTACCCTTTTTAAATAAGGGTGTTACATTGGCAGTTTTCCAATCTGCCGGGACCTTTGCCGAGTCCAGAGAATTTTGGAAAATTATTACCAAAGCATCCACAATCCCTACTGCCACTTCCCTCAAGACCCTAGGATGTAAGCCATCAGGTCCAGGGGATTTATCCGCCTTGAGTCCCATTAATTTACTGAGTACCAATTCCTTAGTGATTTTAATCGTATTTAGCTCCTCCTCCCCCGGAGCCCCCTGTTTGTCCAGTGTTGGGATATTCTTAGTGTCCTCTACCGTAAAGACTGAAACAAAATATTTGTTCAGCATTTTTGCCATCTCCATGTTTCCCACCATTAATTTCCCGGTCTCATCCTCTAAGGGACCTACGTTTGCCTTCGCCACCCTTTTTCTTTTTATATAACTGTAGAAACTCTTGTCCTCATCTTCCACCCCAAGAGCCTCCACATTCAACTCACCAGCCTCTGCCAGTTCCACCACCTGCAGCGTGATCCCACCACCAAACACATCCCCCCCCCCCCCCCCGCCCCCCCACACCCCACTTTCAGCATTCCGAAGGGACCGCTCCCTCTGTGACATCCCAGTCCACTCTTCCAACACCCGCTCTCCTCCCCACAGCACCTTCCTGTACGAACGCAGAAGATGCAACATCTGCCCCTTTACCTCCTCCCTTTCCACTGTCTAAGGCCCCAAACACCCCTTCCAGGTGAAACAGCAGTTTACTTGTACTTCTTTCAATTTAATGTACTGTATCTGCTGCACACAATGCCGTCTGCTCTACACTGGGGAAACCAAACACAGATTGGGTGATCGCTTAGCTGAACCTCCGCTCTGTCCGCAAGTGTGACCCTGACCTGCCGGTCGCTTGCCATTTTAATTCCCCTTCCCACTCCTGCTCTGACCTCTCCATTCTCGGCCTCTTACACTGTTCCAATTAAGCTCGGTGGAAGCTCGAGGAACAGCACCTCGTCTTTCGACCTTCCGGTCTCAACATTGATTTCATTAACTTCAGATCATAACCACTGCTCCCATTTTCTCGATCAGCAAGTGCTGGGAATGGTTCTGCTGCTGCCATTTAAAGCTACTCCTGATCGTTCTTTTGTTTCTTAACTTGTTCCATTACCACCTTCCTTTCCGTGCACCATCATCCCTTATGTCATTTAATCACTCGTGCCCTCTACCCTATCACAGACCTTCCCTTTTGTTCTTTCTTCCCTTCTCCTCCCTCCCCCACTTTTCCTGGCTCTGTACTTGCTCAAAAACTTTAACTCTTAACATCTTCCAGTTCTGACGAAACATCTTCAACCTGAAACGTTAACTCTGCATCTTTCTCCACAGATGCTGCCTGACTCGCTGAGCTTCACTAGCCTTTTCTGTTTTAATTTCAGATTTTCAGCATCCGCAGTATTTTGCTTCTGCTACCTTCAGGGATCTATGGACATGCACTCCAAGGACCCTTTGTTCCTCTACACCTCTCAGCATCCTTCCATTTATTGTGTATTCCCTTGCCTTGTTTGCCCTCCCCAAATGAATTACCTCACACTATTCCAGATTGAATTCCATTTGCCACTTCTCTTCCACCTGACCAGTCCATTGATATCTTTCTGCACTCTATAGCTTTCCTTCTTACTATCAACCACATGGCCAATTTTTGTAACATCTGCAATGTGCTGGGTATGACTCTAGCCACTGGAGAGTTTTCCCCCTGATTCCCATTGACTTCAATTTTACTAGGGCTCCTTGATGCCACACTCGATCAAATGCTGCCTTGATGTCAAGAGCAGTCACTCTCACCTCACCTCTGGAATTCAGCTCTTTTGTCTATGTTTGGACCAAGGCTGTAATGAGGTCTGGAGCCGAGTGGTCCTGGCGGAACCCAAACTGAGCATCGATGAGCCGGTTATTGGTGAGTAAGTGCTGCTTGATAGCACTGTCGACGACACCTTCCATCACTTTGCTGATGACTGAGAGTAGACTGATGGGGCGGTAATTGGCCGGATTGGATTTGTCCTACTTTTTGTGGACAGGACATACCTGGGCAATTTTCCACATTGTCGGGTAGATGCCAGTGTTGTAACTGTACTGGAACAGCTTGGCTAGAGGCACGGCTAGTTCTGGAGCACAAGTCTTCAGCACTACAGCTGGGATGTTGTCGGGGCCTATAGCTGTTGCTGTATCCAGTGCATACTGCCGTTTCTTGATGTCACATGGAGTGAATCAAATTGGCTGAAGACTGGTTTCTGTGATGGTGGGGATCTCAGGAGGAGGCCGAGATGGATCATCCACTGGGCACTTCTGGCCGAAGATGGTTGCAAACGCTTCAGCCTTGTCTTTTGCACTCACATGCTGGACTCTGCCATCAATGAGGGTAGGGATATTCACAGAGCCTCCTCTTCCCGTTAGTTGTTTAATTGTTCACCACCATTCACGACTGGATGTGGCAGGACTTTGATCTTTGATCTGATCCGTTGGTTGTGGATTCGCTTAGCTCTGTCTATAGCACGCTGCTTCTGCTGATTAGGATCCCATTTAGCACGGTGATAATGCCACACAACACGTTGGATGGTGTCCTCAGTGTGAAGACGGGACTTCGTCTCCACAAGGTGGTCACTCTTACCAATACTGTCATGAACGGATGCATCTTTGATAGGTAGGTTGGTGAGGACGAGGTCAAGTAGGTTTTTCCTCGTGTTGGTTTGCTCACCACCTGCCACAGGCCCAATCTGGCAGCTATGTCCTTCAGGACTCTGCCAACTTGGTCAGTAGTGGTGCTGCCGCGCCACTCTTGGTGATGGACATTCAAGTCTCCCACCCAGAGTACATTCTGTGCCCTTGCTACCCTCAGTGCTTCCTCCACGTGGTCCTCAACATGGAGGAGGACTGATTCATCAGCTGAGGGAGGGTGGTAGGTGGTAATCAGCAGGAGGTTTCCTTCCCCATATTTGACCTGATACCATGAGATTTCATGTGGTCCGGAGTTAATGTTGAGGACTCCCAGTGCCACTCCCTCCGGGTCTGTGTACCACTGTACCGCCACCTCTGGTGGGTCTGCCCTGCTGCTGAGACAGGACATACCCAGGGATGGTGATGGAAGAGTCTGGGACTTTGGCTGAACGGTATGATTCTGTGAGAGTGGCTATGTTGCTTGACTACTCTGTTGGACACCTCTCCCAATTTTGGCACATCCCCAGATGTTAGCAAGGAGGACTTTGGAGGGTCGACTGGGCTTGGTTTGCCTTTGTTATGTCCAGTTCCTAGTGGTCTGATGCCGGGTGGTCCGTCCCGTTTTATTCTTATGTTTTTTTTGTAGCGGGATTGTACAACTGGGTGACTTGCTAGGCCATTTCAAAGGGCAGTTAAGAATCAACCACATTGCCGTGGGTCTGGAGTCACATATCGGCCAGACCGGGTAAGGACAACAGGTTTCATGGTCACCATTACTGATACTAGCTTTTTATTCTATTTTTATTAACTGAATTTAAATTCTCCAGCTGCCATGGCAGGATTTGAACTCATGTTTCCAGATTATTACTCCAGGCCTCTGGGATTACTAGTCCAGTAACATAACCACAATGCTACCGTACTCGTGTTACAGAACAGAAGAAGGCTGCTTGCCTTGTGATGGTACTAGCTTTTCAACTGGAACTCTCTACTCTAATGCCCTTTCCCTGTATCCTTTTATATATTTTCCTTTCCAAATACTTATCCAAATCCCTTTTAAATGATGTTACAATTTCTGCCTCAGTAGTCACTTGTGGTAAAGCAGTCCATATTATGATTGTCCTTCTAACATTCTCCCTTCATTCTTCTAGTGATGATTGTTAGGCTGTGGCCCTATGTAACTAATTCACCAACCAGTGGAAACGGTCTTCCACTATTTACCCTCTTAAAACCTTTTTAGATCCCCTTTACCCTTTTTCTTCGTGAAAAAATGAGAACCTCTTATTCCTAGTATTCTAGTGACCTTCATTATGACCTTTTGATGGCTCCAATATTCTTCCTGTAATTGGCTGCCCAGAACTGTGGCCTAACCAATTTCTTGTACAAATTCAACATCGCTTCCTTGCTTTTATATTCAATAACTTGCATATAAAACCTAGAATCCCATTTGTTAATAGCTTCTTCCTCCTCCGTTCCCACCTATGTGTTTGGCACCCCGGATCGCAATTCCTCTCCTCAAAAGAATTTTACTGATATCTGATCAATGGGTAGCACATTGTTAATTCTACAGTGAGAAATAGTTTTACTGTCTTTGTGGGTGATGGATGATCTGTAGTAACTCAGATATGTTAGTGGTGAGCTAAGTTGTTTCCACCATGATCTATCATACTTAGAGATTCTGACGTGTACATTTTTTCAGATGAAGCAAGGAGTCTTTTGAAATTCTTGACAAGTACAGCCCTAAAACCCAGTGTTTAAGGGTTGTGGGTTCTCAATGTGTCAGGGATGAATAATATAACTTGTAATGCTGCATTAATATTCTGTATTTTACTGATTTTTGGTGGTGAAAAAATAATTTCAGGTATTAAGTTTCAAGTTTCACTTCCATTCATTTGTCGTCTTCAGGATTAAAAGAAAAGAAAGACCTGCATTTATGTGGCACCTTTCATGATCTCGAGACGTCCCAAAGCGCTTCACAGCTAATGAGGTGTAGTCACTGTTGTAATGTAGGCAAATGCAGCAGCCAATTTGCACAGCAATGACCTAAATGACCAGATAATCTGATTTTTAGTGATGGTGATTGAGGGATAAATGTAGGCCAGGACACTGGAACTCCCTGGACTACTTTGAATAGTGCCATGGGATCTTTTACATCCACTTGAGAGAGTTTCGGTTTAACATCTCATCCAAAAGTCGGGTAGTTGGAGAGAACCTGGGCTCTGCAAACAATTCATGCAACCCTGGAGGAGCGAGTTAAATGGCCCTCCTGGTTCCATACCTTTTTACATCTTCCATATGAAATTTGAATCGGAGGTTGCTGTTACCTCCAATGGCTGTGGATGAACTACAGTAAGAAACATTGAAATACTAAAAGAAAAAGCTGAAAATACTACATCTGTGGAGAGAACAGACAAAAAAGCAAAATACTGCTGGAAATCTGAAATCAAAGCAGAAAATGGCGGAAACCCTCAGCAGGGCAGGCAGCATCTGTGGAGAGAGAAACAGAATTAACGTTTCCGGTTGATGACCTTTTATCAGAGCTAAGATTTTTTGAGATGAATAGCTTTTAAGCAGGTGCAGAGCCAGGGGAAAGGGGCAGGAAAAGAACAAAAGGGAGAGGTCTGTGATAGACAAGTTAACATATTGGGCTCCAGCCTCCCTTCAGAGCTGAAAAATAAAAGTGTGAGAAACATTTCAATAGAATCAGATTGGGGGGGAAGAGGGAGACAAACAGGGGAAGCATGGGTGAAATGAATGGTAAAGGATGATGGTTCCAGGAAGCTGAGGTTCATTCCCAGTGGAAACCACACCCTTCCTGTGACCTTGGCTCACAGAGCCTTGGTGTGATTGTTGTACCTCTGACTCTTTTTTAAAAGATGGAGTTGTAATGTTTTTAGATGAGTACCTTGGGAGCACCATCATTTTTGATGAGGTAACACAGAAGGCTGATGAGGGCAATGCAGTTGATGTGTATATGAACTTTCAAAAAGCGTTTGATAAAGTGCTATATAATAGGCTTGTCAGCAAATCTGAAGCTAATGGAATAAAAGGGGCAGCATGGATACGAAATTGGCTAAGTGACAGGAAACAGAGAGTAATGGTGAACGGTTGCTTTTCGGACTGGAGGAAGGTATACAGTGGTGTTCCCCAGGGGTCAGTACGCTGCTTTTTTTGATATATATTAATGACTTGGACTTGGGTGTACAGGGCACAATTTCCAAATTTGCAGATGACACAATACTTGGAAATGTAGTGAACAGTGAGGAGGATGGTAATAGATTTCAAGAGGATATAGACAGGCTGGTGGAATGGGCAGATACATGGCAGATGAAATTTAATGTAGAGAAGTGTGAAGTGAAACATTTTGGCAGGAAGAATGAGGAGAAGCAATATAAACAAAATGGTACAATTCTAAAGGGGGTGCAGGAACAGAGAGACTTGGGGGTATATGTGCATAAATCTTTGAAGCTGGCAGGACAGGTTGAGAAAGAGGTTTAAAAAAAGCATGCGGGACCCTGGGCTTTATAAATAGAGGCATAGAGTACAAAAGCAAGGAAGTTATGTTGAACCTTTATAAAACACTGGTTCGGTTACAACTGGAGTATTGTGTCCAATTCTGGGCACCACACTTTAGGAAGGATGTGAAGGCCTTAAAGAGGATGCAGAAGAGATTTACTGGAATGATTCCAGGGATGAGGGACTTCAGTTACGCGGATAGACTGGAGAAGCTGGGATTGTTCTCCTGAGAGAAGGTTGAGAGGAGATTTGATAGAGGTGTTCAAAATCATGAAGGGTCTAGACAGAGTAAGTAGAGAGAAACTGTTCCCATTGGCGGAAGGGTCGAGAACCAGGGGACTCAGATTTAAGGTGATTGGCAAAAGAATCAAAGGTGACGTGGGGGAAAACTTTTACGCAGCGAGTGGTTATGATCGGGAATGCGCTGCCTGAAAGGGTGGTGGAGGCAGATTCAATCGTAGCTTTCAAAAAGGAATTGCATAAATATTTGAAGGGAAAAAATTTTCAGGGCTTTGGGGAAAGAGCGGGGGAATGTGACTAACTGGATTGCTCTTATGAAGAGCCGGCACAGGCTCGATGGGCCAAATGGCCTCCTCCTGTGCTGTAACAATTCTATGATCCTATCATGGGGCTGTATTCAATGTAATTGGACCAACGTGAATGTTCTTGAGTTTGGCAGGTAGCCTGGTGCTTCTGAACTATCATTCACTTTACACTGTAACATCCAAGATTCCATTGTAAATAAATCTGAAACAAGATGCTAGATAGATAGAAATGTTGAGCCCTTATTGTCTCAGCATGAATTTAAACTGTTAAACATTGATGAAGAAGGTGATGCTAAGATTGCTAATACTCAGTGTTTGATTCTGAGCGTTGCTTCATATATATGATTGTGTCCGGCTGCTTGTGGCCAGTTCATATCCCACAACAATCCAACTGATCACCACATTACCGGGACCCCCTGGACCCCTGGATAATGTGTCTCTTGTCCAGGGATGCACCCAGATTAAAATACAACAGAAAACTGTTTGGAAATGGAAAGTGTCGTTAATAATAGTACCCCACAGTACAAATGGGATGCATGCTGTTTACTGATATAGAAATTAATCCAACACCTTGAGAATCTTGCATCTCTGTCGTGTTCACTTTTTAAAAAATTAACAAGTGTGGTACGTGTCCTGCTTGTCCTGGGACTTGTGAATGACGTAGCTGCCATTTAAAACGACTATAAACGTTTAATGTGAATGCAAAACACAACAGGCCCTGCAGATAAACTATTTGCTTTCACTAAACTATCTAAAATATTGCAAAAAAAGTTGGTCACTGAATTACTGTATTACAGCTGAGCAGTTCAAACATGTAGAGGCCTCAGACCCAGTACAGAAATGACTGCTTTTGTTTAAAGACTAGTTTATAAAATAACTTGAGCTGCAGTCACAGCCACTTTTAAACGCAATCTATAAGTGTGCGTGCGTGCGCGCTCTATCGGGAACTATAGTGTGTACTAGTACAGAAACAGCCCATTCACCTATCAAATCTCCATATGAGCCACCTAGTCTTAATTAGACTCCTTGTTCCCCATACCCTTTAATATCTCACTCTCCTGCTCAATCCCTGTACCTGTTGATATTTCTTTTTCAAGCAATTAGCAAGTTATCAGAAAATGAGACGCAGCAGAAAGATACTTGTGTCTTGAAACACCACGACAACTTTTTGGAAGCAGAACAGGCTACCTGGAAGAATACTTGATTCTACACAGCCACCTGTGTGCATTTCAACTCTTTCCTCACTGCATCTCTCATGTAATTGGCATCTTCACACAAAACAAACATAACTCTCTCAGAACTTTCTTCTGTGGCCAGGGTTAGGGTTCCACTAACCCCCAGGTGGTTCCACTCTTGAGATTTGTTATTGCGACCTGTGGGAGCTCCCTTCGTTGTGGGACTTTGAGGTGACTAATTGATTCTGTTTTAATGTGGGTGAGGGGATAGGGTGGCTAAGAATTGTGTGGTTACTCATTTTGTGTGAGTTAAAACTGACTGAGACAGCTTGCCTTGCTAGAATTGTGCCTAGTCACAGAGCAGCAGCATTGAAGATTGCCAGGAGTTGAGAGTCTGCAGCTTTGGTTGGAATGGTCCGGTGGTACCCAGTATCTTTGAGGAAGGACTGTGGGAAGACTAAAATCCTACAAATTCTGAAGTGTTGTGTTCAAATTGCCCCAGCATTTTAAAATTCTGTGCCTGGAGTTTTAATCTCTGATTGGAAAGCTGATCCTTTGGAGATGCTTTATCCTCACTTAATCAAAAGGTGCCTTGAAGGTAATTATTTCTGATCACAACTAACAGCTAGTATAATATATGGGACCCACATGTGAGACGCAAAAAATTACAGCTCATTTCTTCTACTCTAATAAATCATTTGAGCTTTTGTTGCTGATCACGTAGAGATTGCTTTTCAGAAGCTCCATTTATGACTGGGTGTAAATGTTCTACAGTCTGACAGGTTTACACAGCAGCTTGAGGCCTCCTGAATAAATCTTTCAAAGTTTAATGATAGATATGCGACACAAATAAGACTTGTGCTGTTGAGTTGGTGTGATACAGGAAAGAAAGCAATAAACGGGAGGACCGTGAAGGTCATAATGCAGGCTGCAAGGTAGCATTTTTCAGTGAAAATTGTCTCCTTGAGAACCAAAATAAAGCAGCTGCTGAAGGCAGCAGACTTAAAATATGAAGCTATATTTGTACTGACACCTTATCCCTTGAGCCCAAGTAGAGCGGCCATTTTAACCCAAGGTCACAGGATAATCAATGAGGGCATCCTATCAAATTAGAAACCTGATCTTAAATTTTCGACTTAAAAAGAGTGCCTGATGAATTGAGAGTAAAACGGTTGATTGATCTGAACATCCTCCTAACTGTACTTGCTGAGTCCTAGGCTGCGGATAGTAAAAAGCTTTATATTGCTGATTAAAAAGAATAAAACCAGAAATGAATTCCAAGCATTGTTAATGGATCATCAGACAAGTTTTAAAATAATTAAATATCCCTCCATGGCCTCATCCCGCTCTATTTCTGATATCCCCTCCAGTGCTACAGCCACCCCTCCCCGTTCCTTTGACTCTAGCCTCTGGTGTATATCTTCCCCTCCCCAGCCTTAGCCATTCCATTGCTGGGTGTGCCATCAGCCACTTAGGTTCTCTGGGATTCTTCTGTCTCTCCACCTCCCTCTTTTAAAACCCAATTCTAATCAAGCTTTTGCTCACTCCTCCTACTATCTGCTGCTTTTGCTCTGTGTCTGCTTTTTCCTGATGTCTCTCTGAGAAGTGCCTTGGGATGTTTCTTAATGTTAAAGACACAATACAAATGCAAGTTGTAGTTTTAGCATTAGTATCCATAAAACATTGTTCATGAGAGGGCTCCAGATAAAATAATTAGATAATAAAACTAAAAATAAACGATTGAATAAAAACTTTAACTCATTAATTAACTAAATAGAGGCATGGCAAGGCACCTCAGTTCTAGTCGAATACACGTCCTTTGTCATGAGGAACTCCAGGATGCTTCCCGTGTCCTGGACAACCACATGCGCAGGAAGTGTCGTCAGCTGGAGGAGCTCAAGCTCTGTTTCGGAGCTTGAGCTGCAGCTGGCGTCACTGCAGTGCATCCGTGAGGCTGAGAGCTGCGTGGATAGCACGTTTTAGGAGCTGGTCACCCCACCGCTTAAGAGTGTGCAGGCAGAGGGGGAATGGGTGACCACCAGACAGACAAGGAGGGCCAGGCAGGTAGTGCAGGAGTCCCCTGAGGGCATCTCGCTCTCCAACCAGCACTGGAGAGGGCAATGGTTCCTCTGGGGAGTACAGCCAGAGCCAGGTCCATGGCACCATGGGTGGTTCAGCTGTATGGGAGGGGAGGAGGAAGATCAGGAAGCAATAGTAATAAGGGATTATATAGTTAGAGGAGTAGACAGGCCACAGTCGTGATTCCAGGATGGTATGTTGCTTCCCGGGTGCCAGGGTCAAGGATGCAGAACATTGAGGGGGAATGGTGAACAGCCAGAGGTAGTGGTCAATATCTGTACCAATGACATAGATAGAAAGAGGGATGATGTCCTGCAGGCAGATTATAAGGAGCTAGGAAAGAAATTGATAAGCAGGACCTCAAAGACCGTAATCTCCGGATTACTCCCGGTGCCTCGTGCTAGTGATTAGAGAAACAGGAGGATATTGCAGACGAATGTGAGGCTGGAGAGATGGTGCAGGAGGGAAAGCTTTAGATTCCTGGGGCATTGGGACCCGCTCTGGGGGAGGTGGGACCTGTACAAGTCGGACGGGATGCACCTCAACAGGGCCAGGACCAATATCGTCGCTGGGAGGTTTGCTAGTGCTATTGGGGAGGGTTTAAACTAGCTTGGCAGGGGGGTGGGAACCTGAGCATAGATTCAGAAGGGAGAGAAGCAGAGCTGGAAATGGAAGGCAGAAAATTTGTAAGTGAGGCAGAGGAAACAAAGGAGTTTTGCAATGCTGAAAGGTATATACTTCAATGCAAGGAGTATAGTGAATAAGGCAGATGAGCTGAGGGCACAGATAGACATGTGGCAGTATGATATCTTGGCTATTACTGTAACATGGCTTAAAGAGGGGCAGGAATGGCAGCTCAACATTCCTGGTTACAGGGTTTTCAGACAGGATAGGGAGGGGGATAAAAAAGGAGGGGGGTGTCGCAATATTGGTTAAAGAAACAATTACAGCTGTGAGGAGGGATGACATATTAGAAGGATCATCAAACGAGGCCATATGGATGGAACTGAAGAACAAAAAGGTTGCAATTACACTGCTGGGAGTGTACTATAGACCCCCAAACAGTGAGAGGGAGATAGAAAAGCAAATAGGTAGGCAAATTTCTGAAGTGCAAAAACAATAGGGCAGTAATAGAGGATTTCAACTACCCTAATATTAACTGGGATAGGATCAGTGTGAAAGGTATGGAGGGTGCAGAATTCTTAAATTGCATTCAGGAGAACTTATTTAGCCAGTCGTAAGCCCAAAAAGAGAGGGGGCAGTTCTGGACTTAGTTTTAGGGAATGAGCTAGGTAGGTGGAAGGAGTATCAGTGGGAGAGCATTTTGGTGGTAGTGATCATAATTCAGTTAGATTTAGCGTTGTTACAGAAAAGGACAAAGATAGAACAGGAGTTCAAGTTCTCAATTGGGAAAAGGCCAATTTTACTAAGCTGAGATGTGATTTAGCAAAAGTGGACTGGAAACAGCTACTTGAAGGTAAATCAGTGTCAGTAGTAGGAGGCATTCAAGGGGTGCAGAGTAAACATGTTCCCACAAAGAGAAAGGGTGGGACTCCCAAATCTAGAGCCCCCTGGATGTCAAGGAGCATACTACAGGGTAGGATAAGGCAAAAAAGAGAAGCTGATGTCAGATACCAAGAGCTCAATACTGCAGAAAGCCTAGAGGAGTATAGAAAGTGCAGGGATGAAATTAAAAAGGAAATTAGGAAAGCAAAGAGTGGGCATGAAAAAATCAAGGAAAACCCAAAAATGTCTTTTAAATACATAAAGAGCAAGAGAGTAACTAAGGAAAGATTAGGGCCTATTAGAGACCAAAAAGGTAACTTATATGTGGAGGCCGAAGACCTGGGTATGGGTCTTAATGAATACTTTGCGTGCCTCTTCACAAAAGAGGGGGATGCTGCAGAGATTGTATTTGAGGAGGAGGAGGAGGAGGAGGAGTGTGAAATATTGGATGGGATAAACATAGTGAGATAGGAAATATTAAGGGGATTAGCAGCTTTGAAAGTAGCTAAATCACCAGGGCCAGATGAAATGTATCCCAGGCTGTTAAAAGAAGCAAGAGAGAAAATAGTGGAGGCTCTGACCATCATTTTCCAATCCTCTCAGGCTACAGGTGTGGTGCCGGAGGGTTGGAGAACTGCTAACACTATACTGTTGTTTAAAAAGGGAAAAAGGGATACACTGAGTAATTACAGACCAGTCAGTCTAACTTTGTTGGTTGGCAAATTATTGGAAACAAATCCTGAGGGACAGTATAAATCATCATTTAGAAAGGCACGGGTTAATCAAGGACAGTCAGCATGGATTTGTTAAGGGAAGATCGTGTCTGACTAACTTGATTGAATTTTTTGAGGAAGCAACAAGGAGGGTCGATGAGATTTGATGTAGTCTACATGGATTTTAGCAAGGCTTTTGACCAGGTCCCACATGGCAGACTGGTCAGAAAAGTAAAAGATGGATCCAAAATTGGCTCAGTGGCAGGAAGCAAAGGGTAATGGCCGACGGGTGTTTTTGCGACTGAGAGGCTGTTACCAGTGGGGTTCTGCAGGGCTCAGCACTAGGTCCCTTGCTTTTCATGGTATATATCAATGATTTAGATTTAAATGCAGGGGGTGTGATTAAGAAGTTTGCAGATGGTACAAAAATTGGCCATGTGGTTGATAGTGAGGAAGAAAGCTGTGGACTGCAGGAAGATATCAATGGATTGGTCAGGTGGGTGGAAAAATAGAAATGGAATTCAATCCAGAGAAGTGTGAGGCGATGCATTTGGGGAGAGCAAACAAGGCAAGGGAATACACAATAAATGGGAGGATATTGAGAGGTGTAGAGGAACAGAGGGACCTTGGAGTGCATGTCCACAGATCCATTAAGATAGCAAGACAGGTAGATAAGGTGGTTAAGAAGGCATACGGGATACTTTCCTTTATTAGCCGAAGCATTGGATAAAAGAGCAGGGAGGTTATGCTAGAACTGTATAAAACACAAGGTCACAGCTTGAGTACTGCATACAGTTCTGATCACCACATGACAGGAAAGGTGTGATTGTACTAGAGAGGGTACAGAGATTTACGAGGATGTTGCCAGGACTGGAGAATTTTTAGCTATGTGGAAAGATTGGGGTTGTTTTCTTTGGAACAGAGGAGGCTTAGTGGAGATTTAATTGAGGTGTATAAAATTATGAGGGGCTTAGATAGAGTGGATGGGAAGGACCTATTTCCCTTAGCAGAGAGGTCAATATCCAGGGGGCATAGATTTAAAATAATTGGTAGAGAGATTAGAGGGGAGTTGAGGAGAAATATTTTCACTGAGGATGCTGGAGGTCTGGAACTCACTGCCTGAAAGGGTGGGAGAGGCAGAAACCCTCATCGCATTTAAAAACTACTTGGATGTGCACTTGAAGTGCCATAACCTACAAGGCTACGGACCAAGAGCTGATAAGTGGGATTAGGCTGGGTAGCTCTTCAGCTGGCCAGACACGATGGGCCGAATAGCCTCCTTCTGTGCCATAAATTTCTATGATTCCAGATCCAGGAGAATTAGGCCAAGGCCCACTTCAGGGATGGTGGCTTTAACTTCAGTACTTTCAGCACCATTCTGGGTACCAAGAGGGTGCAGAATATTACAGGAGAAATAGCTGAGTAAACTGGTACCAGATATAACTGAGCTCAATGAGCTGGTTCATCACTTGTACTTTCTCAGCTCAAACTCAATAATTTGAGCAAATGCCTCATGGCAAGATTCTAAAGATGGAAGGCCAGTCATTTACCATCCTACAAATATTTACATCCTTAGGAGGGGAATTAAAGATTCTTGTATGGGATTTGGAGCCCTATACCACACGTTAATGGCTTAATACAAAAACCAGAGGCGATGTGAGGAGGAAAAAAAATATGCAGCGAGTTGTTATGATCTGGAAGGCACTGCCTGAAAGATTCAATAGTCCCTTTCAAAAGGGAATTGGATAAATACTTGAATTGGAAAAAATTGCAGGGAAAGACCATTGAGTGGGACTAATAAGATGGTTCTTTCTAAGTGGTACGATGGGCCAAATGGCCGCCTCCTGTGCTGTATAATTCTAGGATTCTATGATTCTGTCTCAAGTGCTTGCTGATGTACAAGTTTATGTGCACTCGTGGTTCCTATATTGTGTCAATTGTGTGACTGCCTAGTTTTGCACACGGATTGTGTTAAAGAACATCATAAATCTCCCCAGAAAATGTTAATTGATAACTTTTTTGAGCAAACTTGTTTCAGTGAAATCTTTCAAGGAGTTCCTAGAAGGCTTTATTAAACCAGTGTTCGTTTACTTTTCTTACTGTGTACTGTATCCCAGAGTGGTTTGACTGGATAAAATGCAGTGTGAAGGCTCATAAAATGCAGTGTGCTGATGAAGGTATTCATCTCTCACTTGAACGCACCCTCGACTATGTCAGGACACTTACTAAACATTCAAGTTTCTTTGGTCTCTGCTCATGGGTGTCAGTGGCAACACTTTCCCCTCTGAGTCAGAAGTTGTGGGTTCAAGCCCCACTCCAGAGACTTGAGCACCTAATTTAGGCTGATGACACATTAAACCACAGCCTCGCCTGTCCTTTCAAGTGGACATAAAAGATCCCACGGCACTATTTGAAGATGCGTAGGGGAATTCTCCTGGTGTCCTGGCCAGCACATATTACTCAACCAGCATCACTTCAACATTGGTCATTTATCTCATTGCTGTTTTTGGGGTCTTGTGCGCATATTGGCTGCCGCGTTTCCTACATTACAACAGTGACTACAGTTTAAAAATACTTCATTGGCTGTTCAGTGCTTTGGTACATCCTGAGGATGTAAATGCTATTTTCTTTCTTTATATAGCTCTGGTCCCTTGTTCTGTTTTGGGATTTTTAATCAGTTTTTCTTCACAAAAAGGATTTTGGGATTGAGCTATCTTTGTGTCATATTTTAAAGTAGTGAATTTGCACTGGTTTAAAAATAAAGCCACAGGCTGCAGGCATTGAAGATGTGTATTAAAGCCAGACAGTCCAATTTGTGGAATGTCACAGCTCTGTATCTATTTCAAACTGATAATGAAAGTTAATCCAGTTGCCAGGATGGCCCCCATTCTCTTAGAGAACAGCACAAGATGTTTCATTCTAAACCTGCACCATGGGGTAGATGGCTTTATTGATGGGCCTCCTGACAAAACACTGGCCAGAGGGGGAGTCAGTGTCTCAGCCTCGCCGGCCCCCGGATTATTTGGACTATATTTCTCAAGTTATAACATCCTGTTTTAAGCACCCAAAAATTAATTGAAAATTTTGAACATCTAACATGATAATGAAGGTCATTATTTTTGCCATTTCTTTTTATAAGGAAATCTGTTAAGGCAGCAGCTTATTTGTCAGAAGTTCTGCTCCAGCATACTGCAGAAGTGACGAATCAAATTACAGCTGGCATACCCATCCATTAATGAAGGTGGAGTTGAGATTGATGAATGTCTTTGTTTGCAATGAGTACCGAGTTTCTCCCATTGATCCTGACAACCCAATGTAATTTTAATGACCTCATATTTCTCTGTCAAAATTCCAACTATTGAAATGGACACATAATCACTTTCCCTATGCTGGGTCAGTAAAGATTGTGGAGCCACTGAGAAAGTGAGCTCCTTACTAATGTAATTGGTCAGTATTTTGGATTGTTTTGTGTCTGTTTGAACCTATATTTTATCTCCGACAGCAACCTGTCTTTGATTATACACTTGAACTAAACTGTTAGATGCCAATCTCTCAAAATGATGTCACAGGCAATAGGACCTCTTATGGTGGTAGGACTCTGGTAGGGCAGCAATTGCTGAAAGTTAGCACAATTGCCATGTCAAAGTGATTTCATATTTGTACCGCAGCAAACTCCTGTGCGGACCTCCACCTTTGCACACCTGTAAATGAGCTTTGAACTGTACCCTGAGTAGTGTGTGTATGGGAGACTGTGTAATGTACTGAGTGATGTGTGTATACTGGACACTAGTGTATCCTGAGTGGTGTGTGTATGGGAGACTCTACTGTATTCTAAGCGGTGTATTTATAGGAGACTGTATTGTACCCTGAGTCGTGTGTATGGGAGACTGTGTACTGTATCTTGAGTGGTGTCTATAGCAGACTGTGTACTGTATCCTAAGGGGTGGGTGTATGGGAGAATGTGTACTGTACCCTGAGTGCTGTGTGTATGGGAGACTACTGAGTGGTGTGCGTATGAGAGATTCTAGTGTATCCTGAGTCATGTATGTATAGGAGGCTGTGTACAGTTTCCTGAGTCGTGTGTGCATAGGAGGCTGTGTACAGTTTCCTGAGTCATGTATGTATAGGAGGCTGTGTACAGTTTCCTGAGTCGTGTATGTATAGGAGGCTGTGTACAGTTTCCTGAGTCGTGTATGCATAGGAGGCTGTGTACAGTTTCCTTAGTCGTGTGTGCATAGGAGGCTGTGTACAGTTTCCTGAGTCGTGTGTGCATAGGAGGCTGTGTACAGTTTCCTGAGTCGTGTGTGCATAGGAGGCTGTGTACAGTTTCCTGAGTCGTGTGTGCATAGGAGGCTGTGTACAGTTTCCTGAGTCGTGTGTGCATAGGAGGCTGTGTACAGTTTCCTGAGTGTGTGTGTATAGGGGACTCTACTGTACCCTAAGTGGTGTGTATATGGGAGACTGTGTACTGTAACTACAGCACAGAAACCGGCCTTTCGGCCCAACTGGTCTATGCCGGCGTTTATGCTCCATGTGAGCCTCCTCTCTCCCTACTTCATCTAACCGTATCAGGATACTCTTTCTCCCTTGTGTTTTTCTAGCTTTCCCTTAAATGTATCTATACTATTTGCTTCAATTACTCCTTGTGGTAGCACGTTCCACATTCCTACCACTGGGTAAAGAAGTTTCTCCTGAATTCCCGATTGAATTTATTAGCGACTATTTTATATTTATGACCTCCTAGTTTTGGACTCCCTCACAAGTGGAAACATTTTCTCTACGTCTACCTGATCAAATCCTATCATTATGTTGAAGACCTCCATCAGGTCACCCCTCAGCCTTCTCTTTTCTAGAGAAGAGTCCCAGTCTGTTCAGCCTTTCCTGATAAGTATATCCTCTTAGTTCTGGTATGTGAAGTTATGCACTTTGGCAGGAAAAATCAGAGAGCAAGTTATTATCTTAATGGCATGAAACTGGAAAGTACTGCAGTACAGAGGGATCTGGGGGTCCTAGTGCAAGAAAATCAAAAAGTTAGTATGCAGGTGCAGCAGGTGATCAAGAAGGCCAACGGAATGTTGGCTTTTATTGCTCAGGGGATAGAATATAAAAAACAGGGAGGTATTGCTGCAGTTATGTAAGGTATTGGTGAGACCGCACCTGGAATACTGCATACAGTTTTGGTGTCCATACTTAAGAAAAGACATACTTGCTCTCGAGGCAGTACAAAGAAGGTTCACTCGGCTAATCCCGGGGATGAGGGGGCGGACATATGAGGAGAGGTTGAGTAGATTGGGACTCGACTCATTGGAGTTCAGAAGAATGAGAGGCGATCTTATTGAAACATATAAGATTGTGAAGGGGCTTGATCGGGTGGATTTGGTAAGGATGTTCCCAATGATGGGTGAAACTAGAACTAGGGGGCATAATCTTAGAATAAGGGGCTGCTCTTTCAAAACTGAGATGAGGAGAAACTTCTTCACTCAGAGGGTGGTAGGTCTGTGGAATTTGCTGCCCCAGGAAGCTACATCATTAAACAAATTTAAAACAGAAATAGACAGTTTCCTAGAAGTAAAGGGAATTAGGGGTTACGGGGAGCGGGCAGGAAATTGGACATGAATTTAGATTTGAGGTTAGGATCAGATCAGCCATGATCTTATTGAATGGCGGAGCAGGCTCGAGGGGCCGATTGGCCTACTCCTGCTCCTATTTCTTATGTTCTTATGTTCTTATCATCCTTGTCGGTCTTTTTTCCACCCTCTCCAATGCCTCTAGATCCTTCCTATAATATGGAGAGTAGAACTGTTCACGAGTTGAGTGGTTTGTGTATAGGAGATTGTACTGTACCCTGAGTGTGTGTGTGAGATTGTTTACTGAATCCCAAGGGGGTGTGTGTATGGGAGATTGTGTACGGTACTCTGAGTGGTGTGCATATAGATGACTACTGTACCCTGAGTAGTGTGTGTATAGGTGGCTGTGCGCTGAGTGGTGAGAGTATGAGACGGTGTACAGTACCCTGAATGGTGGTTGTATGTGAGTTTGGTTTTATGCTGAGTGGTCTGTGTATATGAGATTGTTTACTGTACCCTTAGTGCTTTGTGTATAGGAGACTTGCGTACTGTTCCGAGTGGTGTGTTTAAATTAATTTGGCAGGAGGATGGGCACCAGGATGAAACATTAGAGAGGAGAAACAAGGTGCACAGAGGGCTGGGAGGGATAAATAGCACTAGAATAAAGAGTAAAGAAGAGTTCAGAAATAGGAGGGATCAGACAGGGAACAAATCTAAGATGAGATTGGAGTGCCTATGCATAAATGCACGTAGCGTGGTAAATAAGATTGGTGAGCTGCATGCTCAAGTCGCCACATGGGACTATGATATAGTGGCAATAACAGAGACCTGGCTCAAAGAAGGGGAGGATTGGATACTTAATATTCCTGGCTACAAGGTATTTAGGAAAGATAGGGAAGGAAAGAAAGGAGGGGGCTAGCAGTATTGATCAAAGAAACTATTAAAGCACTGGAAAAGGATGGTGTAGTTGAGGTGTCAAAGCTAGAATCTATTTGGTTAGAATTAAGGAACAATAGAGGAGCTATTACGCTGCAGGGAGCATACTATAGGTTACCAAATAGTGGGAAGGAGATAGAGGAGAACATTTGTAGGCAAATTACAGAAAGATGCAAGAACTATAGAGTAGTAATAATGGGGGACTTCAATTATCCCAATATAGACTGGGACAACATAATCTGGGACAAAATGAATTGTCACTTGGAAAAATATGGACTAATACATGAAAATCAGTACGGATTTGTTCAAGGAAAATTGTGCTTGACTAACTTGATTGAGTTCTTTGAAGTAATGGAGAGGATTGATGAGGATCGTGCTGTTGATGTTGTGTGTCTGGACTTTCAAAAGGCATTTGTTAAAGTACCACAAAATAGACCTTTTAGCAAAATTAAAGCCCAAGGGATTAAAGGGACAGTGCCAGCGTGGATACAAAATTGGCTAAGGGACAGAAAGCAGAGAGTAGTGATGAAGGGTTGTTTTTCAGACTGGAGGGAAGTGTACAGTGGTGTTCCCCAGGGGTCAGTATTAGGACCACTGCTCTTTTTGATGTATATTAATGACCTGGACCTGGGTATAGAAAGGATAATTTCAAAGTTTGGAGATGAGACCCTAGCATCCAGCATTTGAGATCTTGGGCTTTATTAATAGAGGCATAGAGTACAAAAGCAAGAAACCTTTATAAAACACTGATTAGGCTTCGCTGTGTTCAATTCTGGGCACCACACTTTAGGAAGGATGTCAAGGCCTTAGGGAAGGTGCAGAAGAGATTTACTGGAATGGTTCAGGGATGAGGGATTTCAGTTATGTGGAGAGACTGGAGAAGCTGGGGTTGTTCTCCTTAGAACAGAGAAGGTTAAGAGCAGATTTGATAGAGGTGTTCAAAATCCTGATCAGTTTTGACAGAGTAAATAAGGTGAAACTGTTTCCAGTGGCAGAAGGATCGGTAACCAGAGGACACAGATTTACAGTGATCGGCAAAAGAGCCAGAGGCGACATGAGGACATTATTTTATGCAGCGAGTTGTGGTGATCTGGAATGCACCACCTGAAAGGGTGGTGGAAGCAGATTCAGTAGTAACTTACGAAAGGGAACTGGATAAATTCTTGAAGGGAATAATTTACGGGGCTACAGGGAAAGACCAGGGGGATGGGATTAATTGGATAGCTTTTTCAAAGAGCTGGCACAGGCATGATTGGCCAAATGGCAGCCTCCTGTGCTGTACCATACTATAATACTATGGGAGACTGTGCACTATACCCTGAGTGGGGTGCCTGAGGAGGTTGTGTACTGTACCCTGAGTCATGTGTCTGTGGGAGACTGTGTACTATACAATGAGTTGTGTGTGTCTAGGAGACTGTACTGTACTCTGGTTTTATCTCCAGGCGGTTTGTTTTGCTGCTTTGAGAAGATTTTTATATTAATTTTGTGTTGGGTGGAGAACTCCAGTGATTGTAGCTGAGGGCCCAGTACGCCTGGTGATATTACAGTCAGTGTGTTTGGAACATGGGTTCAAACTAGCTGAAAACTGTCCATGCTTCCGATCTCCATGGTAGCTGCAGAATTGCAGATGAGTGAAAGGGCTGGATAACTGAGGGTTTCGATGTTTTTATGATGGGAATATCATAGAATCACAGAAACAGAATGTACAGCACAGGAGGCCATTCGGCCCAACAGGTCCATGCTGGTGGTCATGCTCCACTCGAGCCTCCTCCCTCCCTACTTATCTAACCCTATCAGCATATTCTTCCATTCCCTTCTCCCTCATGTGTTTATCTAGCTTCCCCTTAAATGTATCTATGCTAGTTGCCTCAACTATTCCTTGTGATAGCGAGTTCCACATTCTAACCACTCTCTGGGTAAAGAAGTTTCTCCTGAATTCCCTATTGGATCTATTAGTGACTGTTATATTTATGACCCCCAGTTCTGGTGTCCCCTGCAAGTTGGAAACATCATCTCTGTGTACCCTTTCATAATCTTAAAGACCTCTATCAGGTCACCCCTCAGTCTTTTTTTTTCTAAAGAAAAGAGCCCCAGCCTGCTCAATCTTTCCTTTTAGGTATAACCTCTCAGTTCTGGTATCATCCTAGTAAATCTTTTCTGCATCTTCTCTACTGCCTCTATATCCTTTTTATAATATGGAGACCAGAACTGTTCACAATACTCTATGGTCTAACCAAGGTTCTATACAAGTTTAAAGTAACTTCTCTGCTTTTCAATTCTATCCCTCTAGAAATGAACCCCTGTGCTTGATTTGCTTTTTTTTAAATGGCCTAATCAACCTATATTGCTACTTTTAGTGATTTGTGTATCCATGCCCCCGGATCCCTCTGCTCCTCTACCCCATTTAGACTCTTACTATCCAAGCAGTATGTGGCTCCCTTATTCTTCCCACCAAAATGTAATACCTCACACTTATCTATAATAAAATTCATTTGCCAATTACATGCCCATTATACAAGTTTATTAATATCTTCCTGTATTTTATCACCGTCCTCCTTGATATTAATCACATCCTCCCAATTTTGAAATTGTGCTTCCGATTCCCGACTCCAAATAATTTATGTAAATGGTGAACAACAATGGTCCCAGCACCAATCCTTGTGGAACACCATTTCCCACCTTATGCCAGTCTGAGTCCTACACTAACCCCTGCACTCTGTTTTCTGTTTCATAGCCATACTAATACCTGTCCCCTGACTCCACATGCTCTGACCTTAGTCATGAGTCTACTATGCGGTACCTTTATCGAAGGCCTTTTGAAAATCCAAATATATTACATCCACTACAATACCTTTGTCTACCCTTTGTTACTTCAAAGAATTCAATAAGGTTTGTCAAGCATGATCCACCCTTTTGAAATCCATGCTAACTATTCTTTATTATATTTTCGGTTGGTAGATGTTTTTCTATTATATCTTTGAGTAAAGATTCCATTATCTTTCCTACCACCGAAGTTAAGCTAACTGGTCTATAGTTCCTTGGACTGGTACTGTCTCCCTTTTTAAATATAGGAATCATATTGGGCCGGAACTTGCTCCGACTGGCGTGGCAAGGCTGTCCGCACATCTTGTGGACAAAGACTACGAAATTACTTACCACGTGGTCTCTGACGTCCGCTTGCTCCATTTTCAATGTTTTCTCAGTTCAGCACATCTTCCTTCGTACTGATAGACCCTGTGGGAATGGAAGCCATACCCACAGAATCTGTCAAGCAGAGAAGTCACGCCCACAAGCAGGCAAGTAAAACTCATTCATTTAAAGTGATCTTCTCTGTTAGTGTAAATAAAAATTTAACATACCTTTTATTATAAAAAGTCAAGCAAATTATTTAATTTAATGAAACTCACAGAAGTTGAAAGTTTAAAATTTTTTAAAAATTAAAACAAGAGTAATTTGACATTCCACATTTTTTTAAATTTAATTTTTTGTTTCGCAGTCATTAACAGACACCACACTTTTTAAAAAAGTAGTGTAGAATCATAGAATGGTTACAGCGCAGAAGGAGGCCATTCAGACTGTCGAGCCTGTGCCGGCTTTCTGTAAGAGCAATCCACTTCCCTCCTTCCCTCCTTCCCCACCCCCCCCCCCCCCAACTTTCCCCGTAGCAGTGCAAATTTTTCCCCTTCAAGTACTTATCTGGTTCCCTTTTTGAAAGCCATGATTGAATCTGCATCCACCACTCTTTCAGGCAGTACATTCCAGATCATAACCACTCGCTGGGTAAAAATGTTTTTCCTCATATTGCCTTTGGTTCTTTTGCCAATCACCTTAAATTTGTGTCCTCTGGTTCTCAACCCTTCCGCCAATGGGAACAGTTTCTCTCTATCTATTCTGTCTAGATCCTTCATGATTTTGAACACCTCGATCAAATCTCCCCTCAACCTTCTCTGCTCTAAGGAGAACAACCCCAGCTTCTCCAGTCTATCCACGTAATTGACGTCCCTCATCCCTGGAACCATTCTAGTAAATCTCTTCTGCATCCTCTCTAAGGCCTTCACATCCTTCCTAAAGTGTGGTGCCCAGAATTGGACACAACACTCCAGTTGTGGCCGAATCTGTGCTTCATAAAGGTTCATCATAACTTCCTTGCTTTTGTACTCTATGCCTCAATTTATAAAGCCCAGTATCCCGTATGCTTTTTTTTTAAACTGCTTTCTCAACCTGCCCTGCCACCTTCAACGACCTGTGTACATATACCCCCAGGTCTCTCTGTTCCTGCACCTCCTTTAGAATTGAACCCTTCAGTTTATATTGCCTCTCTTCATTCTTCCTACCAAAATGTATCACTTTGCACTGCTCTGCGTTAAATTTCATCTGCCACGTGTCCACCGATTCCACCAGTCTGTCGATGTCCTCTTAAAGTCTATCACTATCCTCCTCACTGTTCACAGCACTTCCAAGTTTTGTGTCATCTGCAAATTTTGAAATTGTGCCTGTGCACCCAAGTCCAAGTGGTTAGGGCTAGTATTTTCCAGCATATCTTTTGGTGGCGTAAGTATCCGTTCCGGCTGGTCAGATGGGTAAGTTTACGATTATTTCATGATGATATTGATTGTAGCATAGGTGGCCCTTTAATTTGTACCTGTCAAATCGCCGGCGAACCAATGGGAGCAAGTTCACAATTTCGCGGTTTTACTGCGCATGTGCCCATTCACGATTTGCATGATCGATCCACCGGCGGTTAGAGAGGACGCCATTATGGAACAGCGTCCTCAGGTGAGTAATTTCTGGCCCAATAGCTGTCCGCCAGTCCTCTGGCATTATTCCCATTTCTAATGAATTTATATATGTATGTTGTAGTGCCTCTGCCATCTCTTCCCTAACTTCTTTTGATATGTGGGGATGCGATCCATCTGCACCAGGGATTTAAGTTTGATTAGTTTATCAATTATCTCCCCCCTTTCTATCTTAAATATTTTTTTTATTTCTTCTTCTAATGTCATGCCCACCATGTTAGTTTCCCTGGTAAATACTGAGGCAAAGTAATTATTTAATATTTCTGCCATTTCGATGTCATTACCTGAGTTTATCCTCTGTTTACCCTTAGTGGCCCTATCCTAATCCTGATTTTTCTTTTGTTATTTGTGTCTGTAAAATACTTTACTATTTCTTTTTATATTTCTTGATTTAATTTTGTAGTTTCTCTTTGCCTTCCTAATTTTTTTTAACTTCTTTCCTCACCTTTTTGTATTCCCTTTTGTCATCCTCTCCTTTGTTGTCCAAGTACTTAGTGAATGCCTTTTTCTTCAGTTTCAATTTTGCCCTTATTTCTTTATTCAACCATGGTGTATCATTACTTTTTAGTGGGATATATTTCTCCTGATCTCTCTTGATCACCGTTTTAAATGTTTTCCCACTGCTGTTCTATTTATTTATCAGATTCTTTTTTGGTTTATTTTCCTTAGTTCCATTCTCACCCCCTGAAAATCAGCTTTTTTCGAATTTATTACTTTGGCCTTTGTCTTTCTTATGTCCTTCTCAATCTTTATCTTAAACGAGGTAGGAAGCTAGTTGATCTCCTCTTCACTAACCTGCCCATGATAGGATTGGTAGGAGTAGCCACCACGCATTCCTTGTAAAGACTAAATCTTGTCTTCACAATGAGGATACCCTTCATTGTATAGTGTGACACTGCCGCCATGCTAAGTGGGACAGACTAAGAACAGATCTAGCAGCCCAAACTTGGTATCCATGAAGAGCTGTGGGTCATCAGCAGTAACACAATTGTTTACCACCCCAATCTGCAGCCTCATTCTGCCCCCTCATTCTAATATCACTTTGGTCATTTGACCATTTCTTGTTTTCCACTTAAGCACTTTAGGATTGAGTGATTGTTGCCACTGTAAGTTAAATTGGATGATTCTTCCCACAATGCTTGGTGCTTGTTCTGTTTTTACCATATTAAAACTAAACTATAGAAGTACAAACCGGTGTACCCACTAACTAACTGCACTTTTGTACTTTGGCATCAGCCTTGTGGCATTAGGTGGGCATCATAATTATCCACAAGGGATATTCAATAAGTTGGGTAAATGCAAAGTTTTGAAGTCAAATCTTTTAGGGCAACAGACTGATCTAATTCTAGCATCATGGTTACTGCTCAGTCCCATTGTTACATTGCGAGAATGGACAATTCCGACTTTTGTAGTTGGTGCTATCTATCTTCTCATGTTGCAGTAGTTGTTATAACAGCAGGTTCAATGTTTAAATCATGATCCAATAACCTTTCTGAAAGAAACATTTTGTCTGCCTGAAATGAGACACTGTTCCTGAGGCTAGTGAGTAACAAGGGGATAACTTGATCTGTACAAAGTGAGCTGGAGACCGATTCACTGCTCTAAGTGACAACAGTTTTAAGTGACCTTGCCCCATCTCCTCCTCCTTCCCCTTTTTTGATTCCTTCATTATATTTTAAACTGCATGGAGTGGCTGTGAATTGTACATTGAGCATTGAACCAGTGAAATATGAGCTGTCGAGCCATTGTTCTATTGAGCTGCCATACATTTGTAAGGGGTGGAGAAATACAAACTGGAACTGCGGTGAGTTTGGTGACTCAGCTCTGGGTTGGGGTATGTCAGTATATCACTGTTTGGAAATCTTTGATTTCCAGCATTTTACCTGATTGTTGAATAATGCGTATTATCTCTGGCACGAACCTCTGCTGATCTATGCGAGTGTGGCAGAGTTATCAAATTTCAGTCATGTTAAACTTTCCAAATAAGATATGCTTTTCAGATTTGAGGAAACTATAACTCCTCCTTGGCCATGGAAGGGCTGCTTTATACTCAGCAGCTGACAGCAGTTGTTTTAGTTCGATGAGCAACAGTGGACTTGAGCTGATCGAACCAGCACTGTGGTGCCCAAGCTGGGCTGTGCCCATGTCTGTCTCAAGTCTGAACTTTCAGCTCACTCTAAAACAGACCTCTAAAAGCCAAGGAAAACCAAATCTTTCAAATACTTTCCAGTTCTAAAATGGATGGTAGGATTCAGGTGCAAGAGCAAACAGGTTATGTAAAAGCTGTTCAACCCAATGACCTCGATTCCCCTCTTACCTCGGTTGGGTGGGGAAGACTATCTCTGGTCAGACCACTAGGCACCGGACACGACAAAGGCAAACCAAGTCCAGTCGACCCTGCAAAGTCCTCCTCACTATCATCTGGGGACTTGTACCAAAATTGGGAGAGCTCTGCCACAGACTAGTCAAGCAACAGCCTGACATAGCCATACTCACAGAATCATACCTTTCAGCCAACGTCCCAGACTCTTCCGTCACCGTCCCTGGGAATGTCCTGTCCCACCGGCAGGACTGACCTACCAGAGGCGGCGGTGCCGTGATATACAGTCTGGAGGGAGTGGGCATTGGAGTCCTCAACATTGACTCCGGACCCAATGTAAGCTCATGGCATCAGGTCAAATATGGGCAAGGAAACCTCCTGCTGTTTACCACCTACCGCCCTCCGTCAGCTGATTAATCAGTCCTCCATGTTGAGCACCACTTGGAGGAAGCACTGAGGGTAGCAAGGGCACAGAATGTACTGTGGGTGGGGGACTTCAATGTCACCACTACTAACCGAGCTGGCAGAGTCCTGAAGAACATAACTGCCAGACTGGGCCTGCGGCAGGTGGAGAGCGAATCAACATGAGGGAGAAACCGACTTGACCTTGTCCTCACCAATCCACCTGTCACAGATGCATCTGTCCATGACAGTATTGGTAGAAGTGACCACAGCACAGTCCTTGTGGAGACAAAGTCCGATCTTCGCACTGAGGACACCAGTGTTGTGTGCACTACCACCGTGCTAAATGGGATAGATTCAGAACAGATTTGGCAGCTCAAAACTGGGCATCCATGAGATGCTGTGGGCCATCAGCAGCAGCTGAATTGTATTCCAGCACAATCTGTAACCTCATGGCCCGGCATATAGCAAAGGCTATGGGCCCCGACAACATCCCGGCTGTAGTGCTGAAGATTTCTGCTCCAGAATTAGCTGCACCTCTAGCCAAGCTGTTCCAGCACAGCTACAACACTGGCATCTACCCAACAATGTGGAAAATTGCCCAGGTATGTCCTGTCCACAAAAAGCAGGACAAATCCAATCCGGCCAATTACCGCCCCATCAGTCTACTCTCGATCATCAGCAAAGTGATGGAAGGTGGTGTTGACAGTGCTATCAAGCAGCACTTACTCACCAATAACCTGCTCACCGATGCTCAGTTTGGGTTCCGCCAGGACCAGCCTGCTCCAGACCTCATTACAGCCTTGGTCCAAACATGGACAAAAGAGCTGAATTCCAGAGGTGAGGTGAGAGTGACTGCCCTTGACATCAAGGCAGCATTTGACCGAGTGTGGCACCAAGGAGCCCGAGTAAAATTGAAGTCAATGGGAATCAGGTGGAAAACTCTCCAGTGGCTGGAGTCATACCTAGCACAAAGGAAGATGGTAGTGGTTGTTGGAGGCTAATTATCTCAGCCCCACGACATTACTGCAGGAGTTCCTCAGGGCAGTGTCCTAGGACCAACCATCTTCAGCTGCTTCATCAATGACCTTCCCTCCATCATAAGGTCAGTAATGGGGATGTTCGCTGATGATTGCACAGTGTTCAGTTCCATTCGCAACCCCTCGGATATCGAAGCAGTCCATGCCCGCATGCAGCAAGATTTGGACAACATCGAGGCTTGGGCTGATAAGTGGCAAGTAACATTCACACCAGACAAGTGTCAGGCAATGACCATCTCCAACAAGAGAGATTCTAACCACCTCCCCTTGACATTCAACGGCATTACCATCGCCAAATCCTCCACCATCAACATCCTGGGGGTCACTATTGACCAAAAACTTAACTGGACCAACCACATAAATACTGTGGCTACAAGAGTAGGTCAGAGGCTGGGTATTCTGCGGCGAGTGACTCACCTCCTGACTCCCCAAAGCCTTTCCACCATCTACAAGGCACACGTCAGGAATGTGATGGAATATTCTCCACTTGCCTGGATGAGTGCAGCTCCAACAACACTCAAGAAGCTCGACACCATCCAGGACAAAGCAACCCGCTTGATTGGCACCCCATCCACCACCCTAAACATTCACTCCCTTCACCACCGGCGCACAGTGACTGCAGTGTGTACCATCCACAGGATGCACTGTAGCAACTCACCAAGGCTTCTTCGACAGCACCTCCCAAACCCGTGACCTCTACCACCTAGAAGGACAAGGGCAGCACACACATGGGAACAACACCACCTGCATGTTCCCCTCCAAGACTCACACCATTCCGACTTGGAAATATATCGCCGTTCCTTCATTGTTGCTGGGTCAAAATCCTGGAACTCCCTTCCTATCAGCACTGTGGGAGAATCTTCACCACATGGACTGCAGCGGTTCAAGAAGGAAGCTCATCACCACCTTCTCGAGGGCAATTAGGGATGGGCAATAAATGCTGACCTCGCCAGCGACGCCTACATCCCAAGAACGAAAAAAAATATATATCCTTGGGGTCATTAGTATTTTGGAGGTCGCTCTCCCGCCTTTGACAGGAAATCGTACTCGACATGCTGTGGAGTTTGCACAGCAGGCGTACTGCAGAGTGGGGATAGAGGCCTCGTGAGTGCATGTTTGTCATGAACGATTTTGGACTGCCTTTCACCAGCTTTTAATTGACAGACCTGGATCGAACAGACACCCTTGATTCCAACACTCAAATGCCAGATCATGTGTTAGAGGGTGTATTTCCCTTGTTTTCATCATCTTCCCCATGCCTGCCCGGACATGGGCCGGAGTCCCCTGAAATGGGGCCGAGACACTTGGAGGCGAGGACACAGTACAGCATAGCCCAAACTTTTCTCTGTTGCCTTCCCCCACCATCCCCCCCCACAAAGGACAGGACCACCATAAAATGTGTGGGTGAGGCAGAAAGTTTATTCCATTCTTTTTTGTAGGGCGGAGCGATGGGGATGTGTAAGACTTGTTTGAAAAATAAATTTATAATAAAACAGATGAGGAATGGCAAAGGAGAGGGTCTGGGAGAAATGGAGATGAGAGAATGAAGTGTTTAAAAATGTTCTGTTGTGTTTTAAAGAGTGGACTAAAACCGCTGCTGCCAGTGGAACATGGTTGCTGTAGAGATCTTTATTTCAGTTTCATAATGTGTGAGCTGAAAATAATTATAGGTACAGTTTCCCTCCATCAGCAGTTGAAGGGTTAAAATTAACATAATTTCCTATCTGCTCGGTGCAGTTAATCTCTTGAAAAACTGCCTGAGCTACTTATGCCCTGAGAGCATCTCACCCAGCAGTGATGCTCCCTCCGTACCCTGTGCTGTCCTTTGATTGGAACATGAAGGACAGTGAGTGAAACAGCAGTCGAGACCTGAGAGGACGGGCAGAAGCTGCTCCATCCATTTGTGGAATGTTTGTTTTGCTTGGTGCATTAGTGATACCCCAGGTCCTATCCGATTTAATTCATTATCAATTCAACTGGAATCCGACTATGATGGTGAGGAAGCAAAGTCTGTATGTTGAGTACCTAAAGCCCATTTGATGCACACTGACTCTCAATGTGGGCAATTCATGGCCTCACAATTTATAGCCTTCAAAAATAAATGGGAAGTGAGAGAGATGGAGAGAGTCCTTCACTGTCCATAAGCAGAAAATCTCACTTGTCAGAGTGGACCTTGCTGGCTGAGTAATGCGTGTGTAGATCTAGGCTCTTGGGATGATTTTAGTCATTTACTTCAATTTTTACTAAGCCCACACTTCACTACTAAAAGGTTTTACTGCTGGAGCCTGAGATGAAGAGGGGATCATATGAAGGCCGACTGTAGACCATGAAAGGAAGTAAAGGAAGCTTTGACATATTGTTCGTATTGAATGGCCACAGAGAAATGGGTGCATTACATACAGACGCCTCTCTATTGTAGCATAACCAACTCCTCAATTTAAATTGCACTTCCCCTCTTTCAGTTAACAGTAAAATCCTGAGACTTTGCTGTTTAAAATATGTCATCTGGAATAAATAAGGTGATTACAGTTATATTACATGGATCAGCAACTTCCAATGGGTCCCATGTTCTGACACTTTTCAAATTGAAATAAAAAAGAACATTTATTTATATAGCACCTCAGGATGCCCCAAAGCATTTCATAGCCAATTAAGTACTTTTAAGTGTAGTCACTGTCGTAATGTAGCAACAGTCAATTTGCTCTCAGCAGGATCCCACAAATACCAATTCTGGCCTCTTGTGCATCCCTGATTTTCTTCACTCCACCATTTGTGGCAGTGCCCAAAGCCCTGGAACTCCCTTCCTAAACCTCTCCACCTCTTTACCTTTCTCTCCTCCTGTAAGACACTCCTTCAAAACTACCTCTTCGATCAAGCTTTTGGTCACCTGTCCTAATATCTCCTTATGCTCGGTATCAAATTTTGTTTGATATCGCTCCTGTGAAGCACCTTAGAACGTTTTACTATCTATATAAATGCAAGTAGTTGTTATGACCAGATCATCTATTTTAGTGATGCTGGCTGAGGGATAAATTTTGGACAGGGCATCAGGAGAGAGTTAGGATGGAGGGCAGGAGAGAATTCTTTGCACAGGGTTGGAATTCACTTCCAGACGGAAGCTGTGTCAACATTTCAGGTTAGATTGGATAGGTGGATGAAGGGATATGGGAACAGGATGGGTAAATGTTGATGGTCTCATGGAGGGTAAACGCCAACACGGCCTGTTTCTGTTCAGTAACTTCTATCTATTTCTATGTGTAACTCCGCTGGGGATTGTGCCGTGGGATCTTTTTGCCCACCTGTGAGGGCAGACTAGGCCTTGGTTTAATGTCTCTGGTGACCGATAGCACCACCGACAGTGCAGCATTCCCTCAGTACTGCACTGGTGTCAGCCTAGATTAAATGCTGAAGCCTCTGCAGTGGGACTTGAAGTCAAGGACTTCTGACTCCTGAGACAGCTACCACCGAGCCATAGCTGACACCTAAACAATATAGACAAATAATTGTTTTTCCAGAGGTTGGCAGCTGCTTCCCATTCTGGGTGGGAAGTGGACCAGAAACCTGTTAAATAGGCCCAAGTACGTTTTGCACTGTGGCCCACCCACCCACCCATTCAAGTCACCCCCGGTACTAATAAACTTACCGATACTTACCTTCTCTATTAATTTTCCATTTTCATAAATAACTGAACAATTTAATTGTTTGTTTGAAGTCCTTTGAGATGATATGCTATATAAATACAAGTTTTCTTTCTCTCACTTCAGTTTATGACTATCTTAAATTTATTCTGCCTCTCTACTTTGGGATGGAAACAAACTTTTAAACAATGTTATTGGAAGACGACTTGCTCTGAAGGATGGTTTTCCTATAAATGAAAAGCCCAGATTGTGTGGATTTAAACAATTACATTCGAAGTTTTAACCGGTCAATCTTTGTGTAAAAACACATCCAAACATGAAAAAGTACTTTGTGCAAACCAGTAATTCTATTCATGGTGCTCGAAGGGCTGTGGATAGAAATTGGGGATGAGATGGGGAGGAATATTGAGAAATAACAATTATGGGAGATGTTCTGATTGGGTTGCAAAATTTTGGAAATATTCAGTCAGCTGAGAGCAGTTTTATGCTGGTTATTGAATATGATTCTCTATAGATAGGAATAGCACAAGCCAGTTGTATTGCTGGATCTATTGAGCTTCAATAATCTCCATGAATGGACACCTTGCACCCTATATATGAATCGTCAATCTTTTCATAAGGGTTTTCGCAGTTTCTAGTAGGACATTATGCATTGGCATAGGTCATAACGGCAACAGATTTTCATGTTCAAAAAAATTTGTTAAGGTAAGGGAGGATCCAGTTGTCGTGGTCCACGTAGGTACCAACGACATAGGTAGGACTAAGAAAGAGGTTCTGCTGAGGGAGTTTGAGCAGGGAGGGACTACATTTAAAAAGCCAAACCACAAAGGTGATAATCTCTGGATTATTACCTGAGCCATGAGCAAATTGGCACAGCATAAATCAGATCTGAAGATCACAGGCTGAAGCGTTTGCAACCATCTTCAGCCAGAAGTGCCGAGTGGATAATCCATCTCGGCCTCCTCCCGATATCCCCACCATCACGGAAGCCAGTCTTCGGCCAATTCGATTCACTCCACGTGATATCAAGAAACGGCTGAGTGCACTGGATACAGCAAAGGCTATGGGCCCCGACAATATCCCAGCTGTAGTGCTGTAGACTTGTGCTCCAGAACTAGCTGCGCCTCTAGCCAAGCTGTTCCAGTACAGCTACAACACTGGCATCTACCCGACAATGTGGAAAATTGCCCAGGTATGTCCTGTCCACAAAAAGCAGGACAAATCCAATCCGGCCAATTACCGCCCCATCAGTCTACTCTCAATCATCAGCAAAGTGATGGAAGGTGTCGTCGACAGTGCTATCAAGCGGCACTTACTCACCAATAACCTGCTCACCGATGCTCAGTTTGGGTTCCGCCAGGACCACTCGGCTCCAGACCTCATTACAGCCTTGGTCCAAACATGGACAAAAGAGCTGAATTCCAGAGGTGAGGTGAGAGTGACTGCCCTTGACATGAAGGCAGCATTTGACCGAGTGTGGCACCAAGGAGCCCTCGTAAAATTGAAGTCAATGGGAATCAGGGGGAAAACTCTCCAGTGGCTGGAGTCATACCTGGCACAAAGGAAGATGGTAGTGGTTGTTGGGGGCCAGTCATCTGAGCCCCAGGGCATTGCTGCAGGAGTTCCTCAGGGCAGTGTCCTTGGCCCAACCATCTTCAGCTGCTTCATCAATGACCTTCACTCCATCATAAGGTCAGAAATGGGGATGTTCGCTGATGACTGCACAGTGTTCAGTTCCATTCGCAACCCCTCAGATAATGAAGCAGTCCGAGCCTGCATGCAGCAAGACCTGGACAACATCCAGGCTTGGGCTCATAAGTGGCAAGTAACATTCGCGCCGGATAAGTGCCAGGCAATGACCATCTCCAACAAGAGAGAGTCTAACCACCTCCCCTTGACATTCAACGGCATTACCATCACCGAATCCCCCACCATCAACATCCTGGGGGTCACCATTGACCAGAAACTTAACTGGACCAGCCATATAAATACTGTGGCTGCAAGAGCAGGTCAGAGGCTGGGTATTCTGCGGCGAGTGACTCACCTCCTGACTCCCCAAAGCCTTTCCACTATCTACAAGGCACAAGTCAGGAGTGTGATGGAATACTCTCCACTTGCCTGGATGAGTGCAGCTCCAACAACACTCAAGAAGCTCGACACCATCCAGGATAAAGCAGCCCGCTTGATTGGCACCCCATCCACCACCCTAAACATTCACTCCCTTCACCACCGGCGCACTGTGGCTGCAGTGTGTACCATCCACAGGATGCACTGCAGCAACTCGCCAAGGCTTCTTCGACAGCACCTCCCAAACCCGCGACCTCTACCACCTAGAAGGACAAGGGCAGCAGGCGCATGGGAACAACACCACCTGCACGTTCCCCTCCAAGTCACACACCATCCCGACTTGGAAATATATCGCCGTTCCTTCATCGTCGCTGGGTCAAAATCCTGGAACTCCCTTCCTAACAGCATTGTGGGAGAACCGTCACCACACGGACTGCAGCGGTTCAAGAAGGCGGCTCACCACCACCTTCTCGAGGGCAATTAGGGATGGGCAATAAATGCTGGCCTTGCCAGCGACGCCCACATCCCGTGAACGAATAAAAAAAAAAAAAAATTCAGAGATGAATGCATGCCTCAAAGATTGGTGTGGGAGAAGTGGTTTCGATTCATGGGGCACCGGCACCAGTACTGGGGAAAGAGGGAGCTGTTCTGTTGGGACGGGCTTCACCTGAACCATGCTGGGACCAGTGTTCTGGCAAACCAAATAACTAGGGCGGCAGAGAAGGCTTTAAACTAAATAGAGGAGGGAGGGTTCAGGTGGGGCGAAGTTTAGGTTGATAGCGAAAAGACAAGGAAGTAGTACAGGAAAGTGATGGGGGTAATGATAAACAGTGTGTGTCAGGAAGGGACAGAGTGTACAAACATAAGAGTGCACTAGCAAATGGGGCCGGGGTAGGAAAGAATGTAAAAAGACAAAATTAAAAGTTCTTTGTCCGAGTGCGCGCAGCATTCATAATAAGATAGATGAATTGACGGCCAATAGAAACAAATGGGT
Organism: Heptranchias perlo; assembly: GCF_035084215.1. Lineage (NCBI taxonomy): Eukaryota > Metazoa > Chordata > Chondrichthyes > Hexanchiformes > Hexanchidae > Heptranchias > Heptranchias perlo. The sequence goes on from NC_090347.1 coordinate 48,135,593, forward strand.
ATGATCTCGTGGCCATTACAGAGATGTGGTTTCAAGGTGACCAAGGTTGGGAGCTAAATATTCAGGGTTATTTTATATTTCGGAAGGATAGGAAAAAAGGTAAAGGTGGTGGGGTAGCTCTGTTAATGAAGGATGAAATTGGTATAATGGTGAGAAATGATCTTGGCTCAGAAGACCAAGATGTCGAATCAATTTGGGTGGAGGTAAGAAATAGCAAGGGAAAGAAATCACTGGTGGGAGTAGTATATAGGCCCTGTAACAGTAGCTACACTGTAGGGCAAAATATAAATCAGAAAATAAGGGGGCTTATAAAAAAGGTAATGCAATAATCATGGGCAATTTTAACTTTCACATAGATTGGACAAATCAAATTGGCAAAAATAGCCCTGAGGGGGAGTTCATAGAGTGTATTATGGACTGTTTCTTAGACCAATACATGGGGAACCAACCAGGGAACAGGCCATTTTGGATCTGGTAATGGGTAACGAAACAGGATTAATTAATGATCTCAAAGTAAAGGATCCCTTGGGAAGCAGTGATCATAACATGATGGAATTTCACATCCAGTTTGAGAGCAAGGATCTTGGGTCTGAAACTACTGTATTAAACTTAAATAAGGGCAATTATAAAGGAATGAGGGTGGAATTGGCTAAAGTAGACTGGGTAAACAGATCAGATGGTATGATGGTGGATAAGCAGCAGCAAACATTTAAAAAGATATTTTGTGACTCGCAACAACAATATATCCCCATGAGGAGGAAAGACTCCACAAAAATGGTGAACCGACCATGGCTAACTAAGGAAGTTAAGGATGGTATCAGGTTAAAAGAAAAAGCATACAACATGGCAAAGATTACTGGTAAGCCCGAAGATTGGGAAAACTTTAAAAACCAGCAAAGGATGACTATAAGAATAATAGAGGGAAAAATAAATTGAGAGTAAACTAGCAAGAAATATAAAAATTGACAGTAAATGCTTAGAATCATAGAATCATAGAAGTTACAACATGGAAACAGGCCCTTCGGCCCAACATGTCCATGTCGCCCAGTTTATACCACTAAGCTAGTCCCAATTGCCTGCACTTGGCCCATATCCCTCGATACCCATCTTCCCCATGTAACTGTCCAAATGCTTTTTAAAAGACAAAATTGTACCCGCCTCTACTACTGCCTCTGGCAGCTCGTTCCAGACACTCACCACCCTTTGAGTGAAAAAATTGCCCCTCTGGATCCTTTTGTATCTCTCCCCTCTCACCTTAAATCTGTGCCCCCTCGTTATAGACTCCCCTACCTTTGGGAAAAGATTTTGACTATCGACCTTATCTATGCCCCTCATTATTTTATAGACTTCTATAAGATCACCCCTTAACCTCCTACTCTCCAGGGAAAAAAGTCCCAGTCTGTCTAACCTCTCCCTGTAAGTCAAACCATCAAGTCCCGGTAGCATCCTAGTAAATCTTTTCTGCACTCTTTCTAGTTTAATAATATCCTTTCTATAATAGGGTGACCAGAACTGTACACAGTACTCCAAGTGTGGCCTCACCAATGCCCTGTACAACTTCAACAAGACATCCCAACTCCTGCATTCAATGTTCTGACCAATGAAACCAAGCATGCTGAATGCCTTCTTCACCACCCTATCCACCTGTGACTCCACTTTCAAGGAGCTATGAATCTGTACTCCTAGATCTCTTTGTTCTATAACTCTCCCCAACGCCCTACCATTAACGGAGTAGGTCCTGGCCCGATTCGATCTACAAGTATATAAAAAGGAAGAGGGTAGCTAAAGTAAACATTGGTCCCTTAGAGGATGAGACTGGGGAAATAATAATGGAAAACAAGGAAATGGCAGAGGAATTGAACAGATATTTTGTATCTGTCTTCACAGTAGAAGACCCTAATAACATACCAATAATAGTAGAAAATCAAGGGGCAAAGGGGAGGGAGGAACTAAAAACAATCACTATCACTAGAGAAAAAGTACTGGGTAAACTAATGGGTCTGAAGGCTGACGAGTCCCCTGCACCTGATGGCTTGCATCCGAGGGTCTTAAAGGAAGTGGCTACAGAGATAGTGGATGCATTCGTTGTAATCTTCCAGAATTCACTAGATTCTGGAAAGGTCCCAGCAGATTGGAAAGCCGCAAACGTAACACCCCTGTTCAAGAAGGGAGTGAGACAGAAAGCAGGCAACTATGGACCAGTTAGCCTAACATCTGTCATTGGAAAATGCCAGAATCCATTATTAAGGAAGTAGTAGCAGGACATTTGGAGACTCATAATACAATCAATCAGTCTCAACATGGTTTTATGAAGGGGAAATCATGCCTGACAAATTTATTAGAGTTCTTTGAGGAAGTAATGGGCAGGGTGGATAAAGGGGAACCAATGGATGCAGTATATTTGGGTTTCCAAAAGGCATTTGATAAGGTGCCACATAAAAGATTACTGCACAAGATAAAAGCTCATGGTGTTGGGGGTAATATACTGGCATGGATAGAGGATTGGTTAACTAACAGAAAACAAAGAGTTGGCATAAAAGGGTCATTTTTAGGATGGCCATCTGTAGCTCGTGGGGTGCTGCAGGGCTCAATGCTGGGGCCTCAGCTATTTACAATATATATCAATGACTTGGATGAAGGAACAGAGTGTCATGTGGCCAAATTTGCTGATGATACAAAGATAGGTGGAAAAGCAATTTGCGATGAGAACACAGTGTCTGCAAAGAGATATTGACAGGTTAAGCGATTGGGCAAAAATTTGGCAGACGGAATATAATGTGGGAAAATGTGAAGTCATCCACTTTGGGAGGAAAAATAAAAAAGCAAAATATTATTTGAATGGAGAAATACTACTAAATACTGCGGTACAGGGGGATCTGAGTGTCCTCATACATGAAACACAAAAAGTCAACGTACAGGTGCAGCAGGTAATCCGGAAGGCAAATAGAATATTGGCCTTTATTTCTAGGGGGATGGAGTATAAAAGCAGGGAAGTCATGTTTCAACTGTACAGGGTGCTGGTGAGACCACACCTGGAGTACTGCGTACAGTTCTGGTGACCTTATTTAAGGAAGGACATACTTGCATTGGAGACAGTTCAGAGAAGGTTCACTAGGTTGATTCCGGGGTATGGAAGGGTTGTCTTATGAGGAAAGATTGAACAGGTTGGGTCTATACTCATTGGAGTTTAGAAGAATGAGAGGAGATCTTATTGAAACATACAAGATTCTGAGGGGACTCGATAGGGTAGATGCTGAGAGGATGTTACCTGTCATGGGGAAATCTAAAACTAGGGGGCATAGTCTCAGAATAAGGGATCACCGGTTTATGATGGAAACGAGGAGGAATTTTCTTCTCCCAGAGGGCTGTGAATCTTTGGAATTCTTTACCCCAAAAAGCTGTGGAGGCTGAGTCACTGAATACATTCAAGGCTGAGTTCGACAAATTTTTGATCAGCACGGGAGTAAAAGGATATGGGGAAAAGGCGCTGAAGTGAAATTGAGGTAAAAATCAGATCAGCCATGATTTCATTAAATGGCGGAACAGGCTCGAGGGTCCGAATGGCCTACTCCTGCTCCTATCTCTTATGGTCTTATTCTCCACGAGGTTGGTATGCTTTGCATATTAGCATACTGTTGGATATGGAGATCAGCTTCTTGGCTTTGCGCCAGTATCTCAGTCTTCTGTGCTAATGTGGCTAGTGCTACACTCTGGGATCCCTTCTTGCATTAGTTTTGGTACTTATTTTACTAACTTTGCGAGCATGAAAGGCTCTCAATCTCAGTTGGATTTGAATCCTTAACCTTTCAACTACAAGCCAAGTGCTTTACCATCTGAACTACCATCCCATATGTAGCTGTGTCAAATCATCAGCATCTCAACAAAGGAAAAATCAGTCGCAGTAACTGTTCGAAACCATCTGCTGCAACTTTGGGAACTTTTGTGCAGTTTATCTGAAATGGGAGTGAGTTGAAGTCAACTGACAGGTTTACAGAACAAGCAATTTAAAGTAAAGAAAGAAAAAAGGAAAGAACTTTGCGCCTTTGACAAACTCGGGACATCCCAAAGCACCTCAGTTAATTAAGTACTTTTGAAATGTAGTCACTGTTGTAATATAGGGAAACAGGGCAACCAATTTATGCACAGCAAGGTCCCACAAATAACTGTTAATTGTATGAGATTTGTTTCAGTTAGTGTTAATTGTATTCAGGTGGTGGGTATCAATTCGGGACTCTCTCTTGTATCCATTTATAGGAAGGCGTGTAATATTGAGTGGGTGAATAAAGGCTTGGAAGCAACTGAAGAGCAGGCTCTGGTGTTCTCTCCTTCACCACCTGGCTATCTAATTTATAACAATTACAAGTGAGATAAAGGACCAGTTAAACTGTTTTTGGTGTTGGCTGAGGAATAAATGTTGGCAAGGACACCAGGTGAACTCCCCTGCCCTTCAAGTAGTGCCATGGAATCTTTTACGTCCACCTGAGGGCAGACTGGGCTGCGTTTTAATGCCTCATTCAAAAGACGGCACTCCCTCAGTACTACACTGAAGTGTCAGCCTAGATTATGTGCTCAAGTTGCTGGAGTGGGGCTTGAATCCACAATTTTCTGACTCAAGCGTGAGTGCTACCACTGAGCCAAGGCTGGCACAGTAGGAAATGATTCATTAAGTATAATGCCAACAAAGCTGGCTTTTTTAAAAAAAAAAAACCTCTTCCTTCCAATTAACTATGAATTTCTTGCATTTGGAAGTTTCTTTCTAGAATGCTGTGAGCATTCTCTCCCATTTATGTGGATGGTATGGATCGTCAAAGCAGAATTGAAGTTTACTGATAGGTGGCAAACGCAGTTCAATGCAGAGATGGGGGGGAAAAGAGCAGTATATTTTAAGTGGTAAAACTGGAATAGAGGATAGAGAGCTCTTAGGGTACTGATTATATAGATCTCCAGAGGTGAGTGTCTTTCTAATGGTCTCCTCTACCTGAACAAACATAATACTGGGTTTTATACATAAAAGCATTGAATGTTAAAAATAGCAAGTGTTGTTGAATTTGTATAAGATTGGTTAGGCTGCAATTGTGTAGTTCTGGGTATCTCATAATGGGACGGATATTAGAGCCATGGAAAGGGTACGGTAAGGATTCACTACAGCGTTACCAGGGATGAAAGATAGATATGACAGGCTTGAAAAGTTGGATTTTTTTTTCGTTTGGACAGTGAAGGTTAAGGGTAAATCTAGGAGATTTTACAAATGATAGAAGGTTTTGAGAACATAAACAATGAAAGATTGTTTCCACAGGTTTGGAAATCAATTACAAGTAGACTCAGGATTGCCACCAGAAGTACGAAAGGGGAAATTAGACATTTTAACAGTTACTTGAACATAGAAGGCTTTGTTAAAAGTGGCTATTGAGGCAGAGAGCAATGTAATTTGAGGGAATTGGATTAATATTTAAAAAGGAACAATATAAAAGGATATGTTGAAAGGGCAGAGAAATGGGATTCGAGGAAATAAGGGTAAGAGAAGGAACTTGATGCTCCTTAAAAGTAGATGAACAATAGATGGTGGTGGGAGGGGGAGGTGAGAGATTCCATGACACAGTAATCATACATGGACCTTGGATAGAGTGGGACTGATGGGCCCGAGATTCAATATTCGTACACTGACCTTGGATAGAGTGGGACTGATGGGCCCGAAGATTCAATATTCGTACATGGACTGTGGATTTAGCACTTTTTAGGTACGAAATGGCTCTTTTCTCACTCTTACCGCCCGAGGGTAATTTTAACCTAGCTTGCCCAGGGAGAAATAGTTGGCTGCCTGTTTTACCCCGGCCCCCCAGTTCGATCTCTTACTGTCCATTGAAGTCAAGGGCAGCCGACCTGACCCTGTCAATGTCCCACTGGACGAGTTAGGTTAAAATTGCCCCCTTAATTCTGAATGTTTTCTTTGCTGTGGTCCTAACTCTTGCTGCATGTGTTTTTCAGGACAGTGGTTGTTTTAAAAAAACATTTTTAATACAGACATGATCACTGATACAGTATCACCACATTGTAACTCCCCCAATGAAAGGATATTTCATTGTTTTATCAGTATCACTGGATTCAGAAAGCACACCTTTAGACTTTGCTGTAGTTTTGTGGGGGACGATGTTTCACAATAGCCTCTCATTTACAGTGCAGCAATTGCACTAGTAGCAGATTCAGATTCAGTATTCCACTCTGGGCTGTCCATACTTCACTGAAATATAATGAAACATGCGACAGGACATAAAGTTCAACACTCAAAGAGTTAACTTTCAGATAATGGAGTCAGCCAACATGGTGAATGGTGTCAATTTTTATTCTGATACACTGCTGTTGCTTATCAGGTGCTGCAAGCTGCTTTAAGGACCCTGTATGTGAGACCGTCTGTAAGAAAAAGTGTATGGATTTTTCAGCCCATGTATTCACTGTGGGCCTGTTCTCCTCCACTCGCTGCGTGCTTAAACCCTGCTGCTCCACCAGTTGGCTCGGGCTGCTGCTAAATTGCATGACACACCTGTTTCTTAATAGCTAAATACCTCTGCTGTCTCCTTTTGTGGAAGCCTTCAATCTGATGCATGAGATAGTCAGCTTGGGCTGACACCTGTTAAAACAGGTTTGATGCAGTGACCATCAATCGTGTGTGTGTGCGTGTGCACGTGTGCGTGTGCGCGCGCGCGCTTGAGGCGTGCTACTTGCAAGATAGGGCCAGGGAAGACCGATGTTGCCTATGGTAATTCATTACATCATTTATCTTGTGCCAACTGAACAGTGGTCTGACTATATCTGAGAGTACAGTATCTGTCAAGCAGAGTCTAGTGTGGGCATTTCAGAACATTAATTTCGATCAAATTCAAGTAAATAGATGCAGTGATGGCTGTCTAACTCCTCCTCCTCCCCCACCTAAATCAGAAGGTCTGTGTACTGTTCACCCAGTCTGTATCTGTTGTGTTTTTATTTATTGGAAGGGTACTCTAACAAGGGTCACAATCCTGAGCAGTGACTTGTTCGAGGGCAGTCTCAACAGACCTATCAAAACAGAAAAACCAAAACCTAGTTTAGCAATGAAATTGAACATCTATTTAACACAAGGAGCAGGTTTACTTTTCTGAAGTAGATAGTTTCTTTTTTTCCACAAGCCTGCTTTCTGATGTTTTGTAGGTGAGATCCATTGAGGTTGTCCAAATGCAAAATATAGAATAACTGTAAATCTCACCATAGGGAATTGGGTAGGGGAGGGTCCACCCAAACCATAACCCAAGAAAGGATCTTGAGATGAGCAATGCTACAGTCTCCTAGCCCACTACTGGGAGAATTGGTAATCATTGGGCATGGTCACCATGGGTACGAATTTCAATGGTTGGGTTTCCCTCTACAACAGCTACAGACTCCTTCATGGGAGGATTTGAGGATGGCATGTCAGAGCACATTACATGACCATATGGGCCTTGGCCACAGTAAAAGCCATGCTCCTGTGTGACGCATGGCAGACCAGACCTCCCCAGTCTGTGGAGTCATAACAAAGAAACATAGGAATTCCGAGATGAAAAAAGATCAAGGTCCATCTAGCTCACCTACCATCCTAATAGTCACATGATACAATGATAATGGAGTTATTGACTAATTATGGTAATGACTTTCTCAATTAGTCTACAACAGACCCAGACATGACACGAGGAAAACTCCAGTGGTGGAGAGCTACAGTTACCAAATGGCACGTCTCAAATTACTCATTTACTGAATCCCAAAATATCATTTTTTGAAAGAAATCTATCTAATTTGCATTTGAATGAATCAATCCTAACTGCTTCCGCCATTTCCCCAGGGAGCCTGTTCCATAGATTTACTACTCGCTCACTGAAATATTGTTTCCGCGGATTAGTTTTGTATTTATCCCACCCTTCAAGCGCAGGTCGTGTCCTCTGGTTTTACTGTTTCGGACAGGTTTTTTTTATTCATTCATGGGATGTGGGCATCACTGGCAAGGCCAGCATTTATTGCCCATCCCTAATTGCCCTTGAGAAGGTTGTGATGAGCTGCCTTCTTGAACCTCTACAGTCCGTGTGGTGAAAGTTCTCCCACAGTGCTGTTAGGGAAGGAGTTCCAGGATTTTGACCCAGCGACAATGAAGGAACGGCGATATATTTCCAAGTCGGGATGGTGTGTAACTTGGAGGGGAACGTGCAGGTGGTGGTGTTCCCATGTGCCTGCTGCCCTTGTTCTTCTAGGTGGTAGAGGTCACTGGTTTGGGAGGTGCTGTCGATAAAGCCTTGGCGAGTTGCTGCAGTGCATCCTGTGGATGGTGTGCACTGCAGCCGCGGTACGCCGGTGGTGAAGGGAGTGAATGTTTAGGGTGGTGGATGGGGTGCCAATCAAGCGGGCTGCTTTGTCCTAGATTGTGTCGAGCTTCTTGAGTGTTGTTGGAGCTGCACTCAACCAGGCAAGTGGAGAGTATTCCATCACACTCCTGACTTGTGCCTTGAAGATGTTGGAAAGGCTTTGGGGAGTCATGAGGTGAGTCACTCGCCGCAGAATACCCAGCCTCTGACCTGCTCTTGTAGCCACAGTATTTATGTGGCTGGTCCAGTTAAGTTTCTGGTCAATGGTGACCCCAAGGATGTTGATGTTGGGGGATTCGGCGATGGTAATGCCATTGAATGTCAAGGGGAGGTGGTTGGATTCTCTCTTATTGGAGATGGTAAAAGAGCTTGTCATGGTCTACCTTATTTAGTCCTTTTAGAATCTTAAAAACTGACATCGTATTGCCTCTCAACCTTCTCTTTTCCAGTGAGAATGTGCCCAATTTACATGATCGCTCCTCATAATCCAATCCCTCCATCCCCGCAATCAATCTGGTTACTCTCTTGCCTCCAAGTCAGAATGTGGTGGATTTAAACCCCACTCGAGAGCTGTCCTGTTAGATCCTATCTGCCTGTACTGATTATTCAGATCAATGTTCCAGATCCTTTGACCAAGTATTTGTCTTTTTAGCCTTGTATTAGCTCCTTTATATCAGTCATTGTTTGTAAGGAATTAAAAACCGATTCATTTATTGAAATCTGGTCCCAGATTAACAATGTTTTGAACCTGTCGTCTTGAGTCAGTTTGCTTGAGGGAGGAGCCAAGCTACACAATTCAAACACAACATGCTGTGTAATTACTCCAGATGCTTGAGCAGCTTCTTTTGAATTTAACAATTCAAATTCATCAAAGTCCTCATATTTGTTAGTCTAGAATGTTCAAATCACTAAGTTTTACCTGAAGTTTTTGAAGACTGTTTATCTGAGACTTCGAGGCTATTAGTAACTAGATAAATTGTGAGAAAGGGGATAAAGAATCACTACATTGCAATAAGCACAGAGATACAAACTTTCTTTTTAAAAAAAACTGTACAAGGAGTTAGCGAAGTATAAGTGTCAGCCTTGGCTCAGTGCTGGCACTCTCATCTGAGTCAGAAGGTTGTGGGTTCAAACCCCACTCCAGAGACTTGAGCACATAATGTGGGCTGACACTTCAGTGCAGTACTGAGGGAGTGCTGCACCTTCGGAGGTGTCGTCTGTCAGATGCAATATTAAACACACTCTCGAGTGGACTTAAGATTCCATGCAGTATTCAAAGAACAGTGCAGTTCTTGTGCCCTGGTCAACATTTAGCCCTCAACCAACATCGCTTAAACTGATTATATGGTCATTTATTCCATTGCTATCTGTGGGATCTTGCTGGATGCAAATTGGCTGCAATGTTTCCCTACATTACAACAGCGACTACACTTAAAAAGCACTTCATTGACTAGTAAATGCTTTGAGATGTCCTGAGAGAGTGAAAGGTGCTGTATAAATGCAGTTTTTCCTTTTAAACGCACTGCATGGTGTTATGTTTCTGTGATTTATTTATTTTGTTTCTTCGTTTACTGTTCAACAAATTAATTTGGCAATTAAAGCCTGAAAATTGGGTTGAGTGTGGTGTCATTATGCCATTTGAAGACTTCTTAGAGGCATGGGATTGAACTAGTAGCTAAAGCAATCTTAAAAAAAAGGGTTTTCTGTTTGTTACCCTGGACATGCTATCAAGCTTACCAAGTGTAAACATTCCTGAGGATGGGAATGGGGGCTAATTTATGAATATCCAGTGTAAAAAAAAAAGTAAACAATCCCATGGCACTATTCAGAGAACAACAGAATTCTCCTGGTTAACCATCGAACCATCGCTCAACCAATACTATTAAAAGCCGAATAATTGGTCACTCAGCTCTTTGCTGTCTTGTGTGCCACTTCATCATAAAGCCATGTTTAAATCTTCTGATCTAAATCGTACTCTTATGTTTTAATGACTATCTTTTTTTTATTCTACAGACTGCATTTTCTCTGCTAATGGGACCATTCACCTTCTTCAATGTGCAGAAGACCAAATACCTTCAAATTATCACCTCCCTGATGAGATGGATAGGTAAGAATTTTATTTTTTTTTTAAATAAACTCTTGCTTTGATCAGTAACGTACTTCTACGGGGCGAGGGGGGTGTGGGTTTGTATACTGGGATTGGGGGTTGTGTTGTATGCAGGGAGTGGTGGGGGGTTGTAGACAGCTGGGGTTGGAGACACTAGAACTACCTCAAGTAGTTGGTATGGGGTGGGTGGGTGGATTGGTGAGGGGAGAAAGGAAGAGAGAAAGAGGTTGGACTTAGCTGGTAGTAAAACTCATGCTAGAAATTGCAACAAGTTGATTTTATTTATTATTCACACAGCATCAAGTACATTGCAGGATTTGGGGTTGCTGGAATATTCATGACAGTTGATTTTTATTTAGACAATAATCTGCTCACAGATTTCTTTAATCAGGCTGATTGGCTATCTGAGAATGGAGCACCAAGATTATAGTGAACTGTACAATGACTTGTTATAAGAGACTGCTGCTTCAACTTGGCGCTTGAGTGATCAATTGGAAAATTTAGCAGGTTTTTATCGATTTTTCACACATGCAATTAATGTTCTCTGCACCTTACAATAAGGAAAATTCTCTGTTTAAAATCAATTGCTTTAAAAGAACTTTGTATTAACATTTTCAGGAATCTAATTGAAATCACAAAATTCACATTTTCTCCTTAGCATTAGTTGCAGCACAAACATTGGATGCAGAGCAAATATCCTAATCAGACATCCAATATTTTAATTTCTCATCAATAATTTTCTCTCTGTCTGTCTTTGTCTCTGTCTGTCTCCTGCTCACTCCATTTATTTCTGACCCCTCTTCTTCCCCACCCCATCCCAGGCTATGATCTCTTTCCCCCTGTCCGTCTTGTGTGCATGCGTTCTCTCTGTCTCTCTCTCTCTCTCCTCTCTTCCCCCTCCCCACCCACCACCACAGCAAATTCTGTATCAAACCTTCTAGCATATTCATAGAATCACAGGAATTACAGCAGGGATAGAGACCGTTTATTCCAACGTGTCAGTGCTGGCTTTCAATATTCTTGTGTGTTTGTGTCTTGCACTCTTTCGAAGAAAAACAGGGGACTTCTCCCTGGTATCCTGGCCAATATTTATCCCTCAACCAATATCACTACTTAAAACAAAAACAGATTATCTGGTCATGATTACACTGCTGTTTGTGGGACCTTGCTGTGCGCAAATTGGCTGCCATGTTTCCGACATTAAAACAGTAACTACGCTTCAAAAAGTACTTCATTGGCTATAAAGCGCTTTGGGACGTCTTGAGGTTGCGAAAGGCACGATATGAATGCAAGTCTTTTTTTCTTTTTGTTAAGGTTGTCCTGTGCAAGATTACAGAAATGTTGCCGACTCCATTATGTTGCATATCCTCTGAGCCAGCAGTGTGTGACTCTAACCATCCTTAGGCTGACGGGTATTTTTATGCCGCAATCTGTTCCCAGGAAATGTTACTGAGGGAGCAGTTTTTGAGAGGAAAGACTGGACCTGTCTGCTGGAGACATTTGATGGAGACTGGACATATCTCCCAAGCTGTCTGACCTTTTCATTTAATTTTTTATGCCTGAAGAAATTTTAATTATTACACCTGTACCTCCACCATATTACCCTCTGAAAATATTCAGAAATCTCTGATTTTGGTGCAGTGTAGCCTTTAAGCTATGCATCTGTTGAGATATAGGATAGTAACAGACTTCAGAAGGATATAGATAGACTGGCGAAATGGGCAGACACATGGCAGATGAAATTTAACGCAGAGAAGTGTGAAGTGATGTATAAGAAATAGGAGCAGGAGGAGGCCATCCGGCCCCTCGAGCCTGCTCTGCCATTCAACAAGATCATGGCTGATCTTCTACCTCAACGCCATTTTCCTGCACCATCCCCATATCCCTTGATGCCTTTAATATCTGGAAATCTATTGATCTCTGTTTTGAATGTACTCAATGACTGAGCCTCCACAGCCCTCTGGGGGAGAGAATTCCAAAGATTCACCACCCCCTGAGTGAAGAAATTTCTCCTTATCTCAGTACTAAATGGCCTACCCCTTATTCTGAGACTGTAACCCCTGGTTCTAGACTCCCCAGCCAGGGGAAACATCCTCCTTGTATCTACCGTCGAGCCCTGTAAGAATTTTGTATGTTTCAATGAGATTACCTCCCATTTTTCTAAACTCCAGAGAATACAGGCCTAGTCCACTCAATCTCACCTCATACGACAATCCTGCCATCCCAGGAATCAGTCTGGTGAACCTTTGTTGCACTCCCCCTGTGGCAAGTATATCCTTTCTTGTGTACAATTTTGGTCTCCTTACCTAATACTCAAGGTGCAGTCTCACCAAGGCCCTTTATAATTGCAGTAAGACATCTTTACCCCTGTACTCAAATCCTCTTGTAATAAAGGCCAACATACCATTTGCCTTCCTAATTGCTTGCTGCACCTGCATGTTAGCTTTCAGTGACTCATGTACAAGGGCACCCAGGTCCCTTTTGAACATCAACATTTCCTAATTTCTCACTATTTAAAAAATACTCCTCATTTCTGTTTTTCCTACCAAAGTGGATAACTTCACATTTTTCCACATTATATTCCACTGCCATGTTCTTGCCCACTCATTTAGCCTGTCTCTATCTCCTTAAAGTCTCTTTGCATCCTCCTCACAACTCACATTCCCACCTAGTTTTGTGTCATCAGTAAACTTGGAAATATTAAATTTGGCCCCCTCATCCAAATCATTGATCCAGATTGTGAATAGCTGGGGCCCAAGCACCGATCCCTGCAATACCCCACTCGTCACAGTCTGTCAACCTGAAAAAGACCCGTTTATTCCTACTCTCTGTTTTCTGTCTGTTCACCAACCTCCTGTGCGGGATCTTATCGAAAGCCTTCTGAAAATCCAAATACACCACATCCACTGGTTCCCCCCTTATCTATTCTACTAGTTACATCCTCCAAGAATGCCAATAGGTTTGCCAAACATGATTTCCCTTTCATAAATCCATGTTGACTCTGCTAAATCCTATTATTTTCTAAGTGTCCTGTTATCACATCCTTTATAATAGATTCTCGCATTTTCCCTACTACTGATGTCAGGGTAACAGGTCTGCAGTGCCCAGTTTTCTCTCTCCTTCCTTTCTTAAATTGGGGTTACATTTGCTACCCTCCAATCTGCAGGAACCGTTCCAGAGTCTCTAAAATTTTGGAAGATGACAACCAATGCATCCACTATCTCTATAGCCACCTTTTCCAAAACCCTGGGATATAGATCATCAGGTCCTTGGGATTTATTGACTTTCCATTCCATTAATTTCTCTAGTACTATTTTTTTTTTATTAATACTAATTTCTTTCAGTTCCTTATTCTTGCCAGACTCTTGGTTCTCTAATATTTCTGGGAGGTTTTTTGTGTTGTCTTCCGTGAAACAAAGTATTTTTCATTTCTCTGCCATTTCCTTATTCCCCATTATAAATTCTCCTGTCTCTGCCTGTAAGGGATCCACATTTGCCTTCGCCAGTCTTTTCCTTTTTACATTCGTATAGAAGTTTTTACAGTCCATTTTTATGTTTCTCGCTAGTTTACTCTCATTCTATTTTCCCTTTCTTTATCAATTTCTTTGTCCTCCTTTGCTGAATTCTAAAATGCTCCCAATCCTCAGGCTTACTGCTTTTTCTGGCAACTTTATATGCCTCTTTCTTTGATTTAGTACTATCTTTTAATTTCTCTTGTTAGCCACGGTTGGACCACCTTTCCTGTTTGGTTTTTGTGCCTTAAAGGAATATATATTTGTTGCAAATTATGTATTAATTCTTTAAATGCTAGCCATTGCCTGTCTACTGTCATACCTTTTAGTGCAGTTCCCCAATCAACCACAGCCAACTTGTGCCTCATACCTTCGTAGTTTCCTTCGTTTAGATTTAAGAACCTAGTTTCGGATTGAACGACATCACTTTCAGACTTAGAATTCTTCATTATCATATTATGGTCAATCTTCCCTAAGGTCTCCTTCACATCAAGATTATTAATTAACCCTTTCTCATTGCACAATACTAGATCTAAAATAGCCTGACCCCTAGTTCGTTCCTCAACATATTGATCTAGAAAACCATCTCTTATACATTCAAGAGATGTATTAGTGCTAATTTGGTTTGCCCAATCTATATAGAATCATAGAATCATAGAAGTTACAACATGGAAACAGGCCCTTCGGCCCAACATGTCCATGTCGCCCAGTTTATACCACTAAGCTAGTCCCAATTGCCTGCACTTGGCCCATATCCCTCTATACCCATCTTACCCATGTAACTGTCCAAATGCTTTTTAAAAGACAAAATTGTACCCGCCTCCACTACTGCCTCTGGCAGCTCGTTCCAGACACTCACCACCCTTTGAGTGAAAAAATTGCCCCTCTGGACCCTTTTGTATCTCTCCCCTCTCACCTTAAATCTATGCCCCCTCGTTATAGACTCCCCTACCTTTGGGAAAAGATTTTGACTATCGACCTTATCTATGCCCCTCATTATTTTATAGACTTCTATAAGATCACCCCTTAACCTCCTACTCTCCAGGGAAAAAAGTCCCAGTCTGTCTAACCTCTCCCTGTAAGTCAAACCATCAAGTCCCGGTAGCATCCTAGTAAATCTTTTCTGCACTCTTTCTAGTTTAATAATATCCTTTCTATAATAGGGTGACCAGAACTGTACACAGTATTCCAAATGTGGCCTTACTAATGTCTTGTACAACTTCAACAAGACATCCTGTATTCAATGTTCTGACCAATGAAACAAAGCATGCCGAATGCCTTCTTCACCACCCTATCCACCTGTGACTCCACTTTCAAGGAGCTATGAACCTGTACTCCTAGATCTCTTTGTTCTATAACTCTCCCCAACACCCTACCATTAAGGGAGTAGGTCCTGGCCCGATTCGATCTACCAAAATGCAACACCTCACATTAATCTAAATAAATAAATATGTAGATTAAAGTCCCCCATGATTACTGTATTACCCTTGTTACATGCACTTCTAATTTCCTGCTTTATATATTTGGCAGAACAATAAGGAGAGGCAATATAAATTAAATGGTACAATTCTAAAGGGGGTGCAGGAACAAAGAGACCTGGGGGTATATGTGCACAAGTCTTTGAAGGTGGCAGGACAGGTTGAGAAAGTGGTTAAAAAGCATACGGGATCCTGGGCTTCATAAATAGAGGCATAGAGTGCAAAAGCAAGGAAATTGTTTTTTTTTATTTGTTCATGGGATGTGGGTGTCACTGGCAAGGCCAGAATTTATTGCCCATCCCTAATTGCCCTTGAGAAGGTGGTGGTGAGCCGCCGCCTTGAACCGCTGCAGTCCATGTGGTGAAAGTTCTCCCACAGTGCTGTTAGGAAGGGAGTTCCAGGATTTTAACCCAGCGACAATGAAGGAACGGCGATATATTTCCAAGTCGGGATGGTGTGTGGCTTGGAGGGGAATGTGCAGGTGGTGGTGTTCCCAAATGCCTGCTGCCCTTGTCCTTCTCGTTGGTAGAGGTCGTGGGTTTCGGAGGTGCTGTTGAAGAAGCCTTGGCGAGTTGCTGCAGTGCATCCTGTGGATGGTACACACACTGTAGCCACAGTGCACTGGTGGTGGAGGGAGTGACTGTTTAGGGTGGTGGATGGGGTGCCAATCGAGTGGGCTGCTTTGTCCTGGATGGTGTCGAGCTTCTTGAGTGTTGTTGGAGCTGTATTCATCCAGGCAAGTGGAGAGTATTCCATTACACTCCTGACTTGTGCCTTGTCGATGGTGGAAAGGCTTTGGGGAGTCAGGAGGTGAGTCACTCGCCGCAGAATACCCAGCCTCTGACCAGCTCTTGTAGCCACAGCGTTTATGTGGTTGGTCCAGTTAAGTTTCTGGTCAATGGTGACCCCCAGGATGTTGATGGTGGGGGATTCGGCCATGGTAATGCCATTGAATGTCAAGAGGAGGTGGTTAGACTCTCTCTTGTTGGAGATGGTCATTGCCTGGCACTTGTCTGGCGCGAATGTTACTTGCCACTTATGAGCCCAAGCCTGGATGTTGTCCAGGTCTTGCTGCATGCGGGCACGGACTGCTTCGATATCTGAGGGGTTGCGAATGGAACTGAACACTGTGCAATCATCAGCGAACATCCCCATTTCTGACCTTATGATGGAGGGAAGGTCATTGATGAAGCAGCTGAAGATGGTTGGGCCTAGGACACTGCCCTGAGGAACTCCTAGGGTAGTGTCCTAGGGCTCCTTGATGCCACATTCTGTCAAATGCAGCCTTGATGTCAAGGGCAGTCACTCTCACCTCACCTCTGGAATTCAGCTCTTCTGTTCATGTTTGGACCAAGACTATAATGAGGTCTGGAGCTGAGTGGTCCTGACTGAACCCAAACTGAGCATTGGTGAGCAGGTTATTGGTGAGTAAGTGCCACTTGATAGCATTGTCGACGACACCTTCGATGTTTGAACCTTTATGAAACACTGGTTCGGCCACAACTGGAGTATTGTGTCCAGTTCTGGGCACCGCACTTTAGGAAGGATGTGAAGGCCTTAGAGAGGGTGCAGAAAAGATTTACTAGAATGGTTCCAGGGATGAGGGATTTCAGTTATGTGGATAGACTGGAGAAGCTGGAGTATTTTCTCCTTAGAGCAGGGAAGATTGAGAGGAGATTTGATAGAAGTGTTCAAAATCATGAAGGGTTTAAAAGTAAATAGAGAAACTGTTCCCAATGGCAGAAGGGTCGAGAACCAGAGTAAACAGATTGAAGGTGATTGGCAAAAGAATCAAAGGTGTTATGAGGTGATTTTACGCAGCGAGTGGTTATGATCTGGAATGCGCTGCCTGAAAGGGTGGTGGAAGCAGA
The DNA here is from genome assembly GCF_035084215.1 of Heptranchias perlo. Taxonomy (NCBI): domain Eukaryota; kingdom Metazoa; phylum Chordata; class Chondrichthyes; order Hexanchiformes; family Hexanchidae; genus Heptranchias; species Heptranchias perlo. Next base: position 48,152,921 of record NC_090347.1, read on the forward strand.
TTCAAACATGGCTTTCAAAAAGGAATTGGCTAAATACTTGAAGGGAAAAAATGTACAGGCCGAGGGGAAAAAGCAGGGAATTGGACTAACTGGATTGCTCATACAAAGAGACAGCATGGGCTAGATGGGCCAAATGTCCGCCTTCTGTGCTGTATCCATTCTATGATTGGATTATACACAGCAGTTACAGGACCTCAAGAAATGGGAATTGATTTGATGGGCTGTGATTGGGTGCTTATCTGCAGACTGTACTTTGATATAAATCATCTAAATGCATTTATATAATGCTTTTAAGGTAGAAAAAGGTCCAAGCCTCTTCAGAGGTGGAATCAGAAATAAATGGATGCCGAGCCAAAGAATGAAATTTTAGGGTGACTAAAAGCTTAGTTGCAGAGGTGAGTTTTAAGGAGGATAGGAAGGTGGCATTTAGGGAGGGAATTCCAGAACTTCGAGCCTAGACAATTGAAGACACAGCCGCTAATGATGGGGCAACCAGAGGGGCGGGGAAGTGCACATAGGAGGTGTGGATTTTGTGGCCAACTTATGTCGATGGCTGCAGAGAAGTTGAGGCAAAATGCACCACTGTCAGTCACGGAGGATTTCATTTGTGACTTTGATTAGAGCTGGTTTGAGGCTGTGGCAGGGACAGAGGACAGAGATTCAAACATGATGTGTTTGATGTAGTCTCTGTGGGTTTTAGCAAGGCTTTTGACAAGATCCCACATGGCAGACTGGTCAGAAAAGTAAAAGCCCATGGTCACCATATGACAGGAAGGATGTAATTGCACTAGAGAGGGTACAGAGAAGATTTACGAGGATGTTGCCAGGGCTGGAGAATTTTAGCTATGAGGAAAGATTGGATTGGCTGGAGTTGCTCTCTTTGGAGCAGAGGAGGCTGAGGGGTGATTTAATTGAGGTGTATAAAATTGAGGGGCTTAGATAGAGTGAATAGGGAGGACCTATTTCCCTTAGCAGAGAGGTGCACAACCAGGGGGTGTAGATTTTAAGTGATTGGTAGAAGGATTAGAGGGGAGCTGAGGAAAAGTTTTTTCCACCCAGAGGGTGATGGGGGTCTGGAACTCACTGTCTGAAAGGGTGGTAGAGGCAGAAACCCTCAACTCATTTAAAAAGTACCTGGATGTGCACCTGAAGTGCCGTGACCTACAAGGCTATGGTCCAGGTGCTGGAAAGTGGGATTAGGCTGGGTGGCTAATTTTTGGCCAGCACGGACACGATGGGCTGAATGGCCTCCTTCTATGTTGTAAATTTTCTATGATTCTATGATCTATGGGATCCAAGGGAGAGTGGCAAGTTGGTTCCAGAATTGGCTCAGTCGTACTGGAAAAGGGTAATGGTTGACAGGTCACTTTTCTGCAAACTTCTTAATCATGCCCCCTACATTTAAGTCTAAATCATGAATACATATCACAAAAACAAGGGACCTAGTACTGAGCCCTGCAGAATCCAGCCTTCGGGTGTTTTTGTGACTGGAAGGCTGTTTCCAATGGGGTTCCACAGGGCTCAGTACTAGGTCCCTCGCTTTTTATGGTATTTCGTCTTGATTTGGACTTAAATGTAGGGGACATGATTAAGAAGTTTACAGATGATACAAAAATTGGCCGTGTGGTTGACAGTGAGGAGGAAAGCTATAGACTGCAGGAAGATATCAATGGACTGGTCAAGTGGGCAGAAAAGTGGCAAATGGAATTCAATCTGGAGAAGTGTGAGGTAATGCATTTGGGGAGGGCAAACAAGACATGGGAGTACACAATAAATGAGAGGATACTGAAAAGTGTAGAGGAACAGAGAGACTTTGGAGTGCATGTCCACAGATCCCTGAAGGTAGCAGGACAGGTAGATAAGGTGGTTAAGATATATGGGATACTTTCCTTTATTAGCCGAAGCGCAGAATAAAAGAGCAGGGAGGTTATGCTGGAACTGTATAAAACATTAGTTAGGCCACAGCTTGAGTACTGCGTACAGTTCTGGTCACCACATTACAGGAAAGATGTGATTGTACTAGAGAGGGTACAGAGGAGATTTACGAGGATGTGGCCATGACTGGAGAATTTTAGCTATGAGGAAAGAGTGGATAGGCTGGGGTTGTTCTCTTTGGAACAGAGGAGTCTGAGTGGAGATTTAATTGAGGTATATAAAATTGGGGGGCCTGGAAAGTGTGCATAGGGAGGACCTATTTCCCTTCACAGAGGGGTCAATGACCAGGAGGCATAGATTTAAAGTGATTGACAAAAGGATAAGAGGGGAGCTGAGGAGCTGACACTCTACATGTATCATCTTGCTTTTATTTTGGTATTGAAGTGGCAATGATGAATGTGTACAAGGCCTAGGTTGAGTTAGAGTACAGTGTCAATTTTGGGCACACCATTAAAGAAAGGACATTAAAGCCATAGAGTGCATACAGTGCTGATTTATCAGGAAAGGGAAAGTATAGTTAAGAGGAGAGACTTGAGATACAGCGATTATTTCTACTGGAACAGAGTAGGCTACGAGGAGATTTAATCTAGGTTTTTATCATGGGAATAGGGAAAGACTGTTACCCCCTAGCTGGGGAATGAGTGATATTCATCGTAGACATATCAGTTTAATATGTTCCAGAGGAGAGATTAGGAGAATTTTTTTATGCAGAGGTTTGTTGGAGCATTGAATGCTTTGCTACAGTGAGTAGTTTGAGGCAGAGACCACTGCATCTTTTAATGGATAAGCATTTAAAGTACAGAAAGATACAGGACACTGAGGGATTAGTTTTGGATTTCTGGCACAGGTGGGATTGGCTGAATGATAGCCCGTGCTACAAACTGCTTTGGTTCTCTGTTCTTCAGTGTTAAGCCATTGAGGTGGCCGTTAGCCATATGAAAGCTATAAGCCCTTACCACATTATAAATGTTCTGAAATAGTAATGTGCAATGTATTTATTGAGCAGTCACCTAGTGATTGAAAGTCCGTACTGGGGGCTCCTTCTTCAGCCTTCTTCACCGTCAACTTCAAATCTGCTGCACTGATAACAGGGAATTCCAGAAGAATAATTACATCTGAATATCCTAAGCAACTTGTGAATTGTGAGCTAATTTGTACCTCACCTGTATAAAATAGGGGTTGAAGGGATATAGGCAACAGCGTGGGTAAATTAGAACGATTTGGTTATGTGGGGTAAACATCGACGTGGACTGGTTGGGCCGAATGGCCTGTTTCTGTGTAATTCTAAATATATTCTTGCGTATACTACATGTATAGCAATTGCTGTTTCTTTACATAAACTGTATAGTTTACATTCATATCCAGAACCCTGGAATACTTCAATTTACAGTACAATACTTGACCAGAATCTTTATAAGATGATGGATTGGTCCATTGAACAAATTATTCTTGCAAACTTCACATATCTTAAAATAGGCCATTCCTAGTATTCTGCAGAGAGAATGTTTGCAAATGTTTGAGTGATGAGTTGTGTAAGGATGATGGGGCGATGTGATGGTCAGAGCAAGCACTGCAGGGGGAGTTTTGGTTACAGTTCTCAAGCCTCCACAGAGAATCAAGATAGAGCTATGAAAATGACTTTGCCTTCACAGTAATGGCAATGCTCATAAATTTTAAAACAAATTTGCAATTATGTGGAACCTCTGCCTCTAATGGTGTGCAGCTTCCTCAATAAATTATGAAAATTAACATTTTAATTTGAATGGAAACTGGGACAATTTCATTTTCCAGACAGAATGGACAATAATGCAAAACAAATAAGTTTAGGCATAAGGACATTTTTATGAAGCTACATGCACAATAAAGTTAAACATCAATTTGTTACATTGGTGGCTTTTTCCCTTAACACTCGATGCTGACAGATTCAGGGAGATTCCTGGCTCCCTGGGCTGATCATTTTTTTTTTGTTTTTGCTGATGCTGAAACAAACATTAATTGTGCAACGTTTAGGAGTAGCTACAGAATTAACCCTAAATTGCTCAATTCAAAAACACAATTTTACATTAAAATAAAATGTGAACACTTTATCTGTGTGCTCACTCTGTTTCCTGTCTTTCAACGTAGAAAAACGTCCCAAGGCATCCATAGAAGCGATCGGACAAAAATGGAGGCCGAGCCAAAGGAGATATTTGGAGGGATGACTAAAAGCTTAGTAAAAAAGGAGAGGGGAGAGGCAGAGAGGTTTTAAGAGGGAATTCAGGACTGTTGGGTCTAAATGGCTGAAGACGCAGTTGCTAATGGTGGGGCGAAGGGAGTGGAAGGTACACGAGGCCAGAGTTGGAGGAAGATAGAGATCTCGGAGGGTTGTAGGGCTGGGGAGGTTACAAAGATGGGGAAGGATGAGGCCATGAAGGAATTTGAACATGCAGATGAGAATTTTAAATTTGAGACTTTGGGGGAATGGGAGCCAACGTCAGTGGATTCTGGGGTGATGGGTGAATGGGACCTTGGTATGGAGTTTTGGATGAGATGCAGTTTATGGAAGATGGGAGGCAGCCAGGAGAGTATTAGTCATTGAGTTTGGAGGTGTCAAAAGCATGGATAAGGGTTTTAGCAGCAGATGTGTTGAGGCTGGGGCAGAGACAGGTGATGTTATGGAGGTGGAAGTAGGCGATCTTGGTGATAGAGAATATGGGGTTGGAAGCTCAGCTCATGCTCAATTAGGATGCCAAGGTTGCGAGCAGTCTGGTTTAACCTGGAGACAGTGGCCAGGGAGGGTATGGAGTCAGTGGTGAGAGTGCGGAGCTTGTGGCCAAAGACAATAGCTTCGGTCTTCCCAATGTTTAATTGGAGGAAATTGTGGCTCGTTTAGGACTGTATATCGGACAAGTAGTCTCAGTGCAGAGGCAGTGGAGGGGTTGAGAGAGGTGGTGGAGAGGAAGAGCTGGGTGTTGTCAGCGTAGATGTGGAACCTAACCCCATGTCTGCGGATGGTGTCGCCAAGGGGCAGCATGTAAATTTGGAAGAGGAGGGGACCAAGGCTAGATCGCTGGGGGATTGCAGAGGTACCTGCGGGCGGGAAAAGAGGCCATTGTTGGAGTTGCTGTGGCTTCGATAGAATAGGTGAGACTCACACTTTCCTACTTTCTTTCCCTGTTCTCTGTCGTTTAATTTTTTGATTTCTAATAAATGCCTGTTCGGACCTTTCTCCACCTGTTCAAACATGGCTGGGTTGGGTAGAACCATGGGTTTGGGCTGTAAAGATTGATTTGTTGCTCATTCTAAGACACTATGAAGTGAAGCTTACCTCTGCTAACCTGCTAGCACTGTCTGTTATCTGGTTTTAATTAGAGTTGGGGCCATCCCAGCGCACATGGTTAGTGCAAACGGGCACAGTGGAGTCTCCGTTATCATAGAATCATAGAAAGTTACAGCACAGAAGGAGGCCATTTGGCCCATCATGCCTGTGCCGGACGACAAGAGTTACCCAGCTTAATCCCACTTTCCACAACTTAGCCCATAGCCCTTTAGGTCATGGCACTTCAGGTGCACATCCAAGTACTACTTAAATGAGTTGAGGGTTTCTGCCTCCACCACCCTTTTAGGCAGTGAGTTCCAGACCCCCAATCTGGTTATGTGGCATAATGGAGTGTCCCTTCTCCCCTGAATGTGGCAAAAAGAAATTGGCGGATAATCGGGAGCCTCTAAACCTTAGTCTTGCACAAATGGTGCAGTAATAACTGCGGCATGGAGAGTACAGTACAAATTTAAAAATCTATTATTTACCAAGAAAAGGACATGTAATATACATAGAAGATTCATCAGCGGGCTGAGCAGAGATTGGCGCAGGGGTTTGTCTGCAGAAATTGAGCAGATAGCTGGGAAGGTGGATCAGATAATCAACCTTTTGCTTTGTCTTTGCTTCAGCTACTTTTTGAAATTAAAATTTTAAATACATTGTGTATCTAGTCAGTAATGCATGATTTGTACATGGTGGAGCTGCTGCTATTATAAGGGTTCTGGCAGCTTGTTTCTGAACAGGATGTCCGGAGCCATAAACTACAGCCTCTAGTGATGAGGTGATCATTTAGAATGTGTCTGATTCTCTAATTAGCTAATGCAATCTCCTGTGGAACACCAATCACAGGTATGATGAGATATCAGACACCCTGTCAGTTATACCAGGTGTTAACGAAAACACAGTTGCAAATTGCACCCTGTCTTGTACATTGATGCATCTTCTATGATCAGGTTCCCGGAGCTTGCACAGACTTTTAATCCTTGTCCTTCCTGAATATTTAATTGGCTGTAAAACTTTTTGAAGTAATTTAATTCCAAAGATTTTTTGGAAACCTGAAGTTTAACAGTCTAGTAAAACTGTATCTCTGTATTGAGCACTTCAGCGCTTTCACGTCAATTCCATGTGGTCACTGAACTGCTGGGCCCAAGGCTATGAGTGAGCACTAATTAGACCAGTGGAGATATTTGTTTGGAAGTCCCTTAGATTGAAGAGGATTATCCTTCTATGCTGTAACCATTCTATGATTCTATTTTGAGAATTACAAGGCCAGACATGCACTAAAATCAACACTGTTATACTACATAGTTTTAGGGAATGAAGTTGGACAGGTGGAAGGAGTATCAGTGGGAGAGCATTTTGCTGGTAGTGATCATAATTCAGTTAGATTTAGCATAGCTGTGGAAAAGGAGCAAACGTTCTCAATTGGGGAAAGGCCAATTTTACTAAGCTGAGAAGTGATTTAATGAAAGTGAAACAGCTACTTGAAGGTGAATCAGTGGGAGACATTCAAGGGGAAGACAGTGAGGGTTCAGAACAAACATGTTCCCACAAAGAAAAAGGGTGGGACTGCCAAATCTAGAGCCCCCTGGATGACGAGGAGCAAACAGGATAGGATACAGCAAAAAAGTTTGTCAGACACCGAGTGCTCAATACTGCAGGAAGCCGAGAGGAGTATACAAAGTGCAAGGGTGAAATTAAAAAGAAAATTAGGAAAGCAAAGAGAGGGCATGAAAAAATACTGGCAAGTAAAATCAAGGAAAACCCAAAGATGTTTTATAAATACATTGAGAGCAAGAGAGGAAAGAGTAGGACCAATAAGAAACCAGAGGTAACCTATGTGTGGAAGCAGAAGACGTGGGTATGGTTCTTAATGAATACTTTGCATCTGTCTTCAGAAAAGAGAGGGAGGATGCAGACATTGTATTTAAGAAGGAGGAGTGTGAAATATTGGATGGGATGATATGGAGGGAGAGGAAGTATTAAAGGGTTTAGCATCTTTGAAAGTAGATAAATCGCCAGGCCCAGATGAAATGTATCCCAGGCTGTTAAGAGAAGCAAGGGAGGAAATAGCAAAGGCTCTGACCATCATTTTCCAATCCTGGTCAGAGCCTCTGCTATTTCCTCCCTTGCTTCTCATAACAGCCTGGGATACATTTCATCTGGGCCTGGTGATTTATCTACTTTCAAAGATGCTAAACCCTTTAATACTTCCTCTCCCTCTATGTTACAGGCTACAGGCGTGGTGCCGGAGGATTGGAGGACTGCTAACATTGTACCGTTGTTTAAAAAGGGAGAAAGGGATAGACTGAGTAATTACAGGCCAATCAGTCTAACCTCGGTGTTGGGCAAATTATTGGAATCAATTCTGAGGGACATCATAAATCGTCATTTAGAAAGGCACGGGTTAATCAAGGACAGTCAGCATGGATTTGTTAAGGGAAGGTCATGTCTGACTAACTTGATTGAATTTTTTGAGGAGGTAACAAGGAAGGTAGATGAGAGTAATGTGTTTGATGTAGTCTACGTGGATTTTAGCAAGGCTTTTGACAAGGTCCCGCATGGCAGGCTAATCAAAAAAAAAAGTAAAAGCCCATGGGTTCCAAGGGAATGTGGGCAGTTAGATCCAAAATTGGCTCAGTGGCAGGAAGCAAAGGGTAATGGTTGACGGGTGTTTTTGTGACTGGAAGGCTGTTTCCAGTGGGGTTCCGCAAGGCTCAGTACTAGGTCCTTTGCATTTTGTAGTATATATTAATGATTGTCTTGAATACGGGGGGCTTGATCAAGAAGATTGCAGATGATACAAAATTTGGCCATGTGGTTGATAGTGAGGAGGAAAGCTGTAGACTGCAGGAAGATATCTGTGGACTGGTCAAGTGGGCAGAAAAGTGGCAAATGGAATTCAATCTGGAGAAGTGTAAGGTAATGCATTTGGGGAGGGCAAACAAGGCAAGAGAATACACAACAAATGGGAGGATACTGAAAAGTGTAGAGGAACAGAGGGACCTCAGAGTGCATGTCCACAGAACCCTGAAGGTAGCAGGACAGGTAGATAAGAAGGTTTAAAAAGGCATACGGGATACTTTCATTTATTAGCCGAGACATAGAATATAAGAGCAGGGAGGTTATGCTGGAACTGTATAAAACATTGGTTAGGCCACAGCTTGAGTACTGTGTACAGTTCTGGTCACCACATTACAGGAAGGATGTGAGTGCACTATAGAGGGTACAGAGGAGATTTATGAGGATGTTGCCAGGGCTGGAGAATTTTAGCGAGAAGAAAAGATTGAAGGCTGAGGAATATTTAATTGAGGTGTATAAAATTATGACTGGACCAGATAGAGTGGATAGGGAGGACCTATTTCCCTTAGCAGAGGGGTCAGTGACCAGGGAGCATAGATTTAATGTATTTGGTAGAAGGGAGCTGAGGAGAAAATTTTTTGCCCAGAGGGTGGTGGGGGTCTGGAACTCACTGCCTGAAAGGGTGGTAGAGGCAGAAACCCTCAACTCATTTAAAAAGTACTTGGATGGGCACTACAGGGCTATGGACCAAGTGTTGGAAAGTGAGATTAAGCTGGATAGCTCTTTTTCAGCCGGCAGGAACATGATGAGCCAACTGGCCTCCTTCTGTGCCATAACATTCTATGATTCTATCATATGTATTGAAATTAATTCTGTGAATATTAGAACTGAAATTCTGTATGCTTTATAATCCTTTACATGTACCAAAACCCCCTTCAGTCCTTCATTTGAAAGGATGATTTTATTTTTTCAACTTTATGCTCATCAGGTTGAATGACCGAGCGATGTTGATGCTGGGGAATGGAAAGTTTTTTGAAGCCTACCTTGGGGGTTGGGGTCAGGCATATGTCCAGGTTAGTTCTGGGGCCAATTTTGCCTAAATGTGGGGCAGTTTCATGCTGCGAAGCCATACTCTGTTGCAATTGGCAGAAAGAGGAGACTTTGATCCCATCGGTCTAGGATGGCATGAGGACCAGGCTCAGAGGGAACCCCTGGCATATTCCTTTCCTAATGTATATTTTGGAACGGTGAAAAGTTCTTTGAACAGTGTTGTGGGTCTGAAGATTGGTTGAGTGCAGTTGTTGAGCCATTTTGTGTGTGTATTGATGTGAAAATGTCAACTTGAGAATAAGCTTATTTCCATATTCTTCCAAGAGGCGCTCTCTCACTGGTTTACACCAGGGGCAGTGTAACTTCAGCCTTTGTTGAAACCACATCTGTTGTCAAAGCTGCATGTTGATTTTCTTAGTCAAAGGTGTTCATTAACTCTAACGACAGGGGTGGCAAAACATTTCCCCTCCTATCCCATAACCTCCCTCCCTGTGGTAACACACCCGCACATGTGTGGACAGATGTATTTTAATGTGTGTGTGTGTGTGTGCACATGCACCCCCAAGTGTTGCTGAAAAGCAGGAAGCATCATGCAATGTTAGCTGTAATGACTTATTTCCACAAGTAGGCTTTGCATGAAGGGTCACCTTGAAAAGACCATATCATGACCTGAAACAGCCTGGATTTTAGGCAGATCAGGGATTACAGAGATGTTTCCGAATAAATGGATGATTCAAAATGTATCATAGGGCCAATGTGATTTCTACAAAGATGCCTCTAGTGTAAAATAGTAGAGTGGAGGTTTGGGCTGTGCGCTCAAAGTTTGTTTTTCTGTGGCCAGGATATTTAACCAGAATGGTCATTTCAGAACAGATTTCTGAGATAAAATGAAGTACAGCATTTATCTTGCAGCTTCAGTGTCTGAAATCTGTTATAGATTATGAATAACTCCCATCATTAGTCACATTAATATTTAGTTATTAAATTAGATCTGTGAAGATTAGGCTGTAAAATGAATCTAAATCAAATCATTTTATTAACCTGACACACACTATGACTGCACTTCCTTTTGTTTACTGAAATCCTGTGATTTATGTTTGTGGTACAATTAATTTCCTTCAAGTACAGTACATAAAGAAACCAAACTTTAATTCTTCACCTTCAGGGAAAAGTAAGACAACGCAAACATAAGAAACATAAGAAATAGGAGCCATATGGCCCCTTAAGCCTGCTTGTGCCTTGTAGATGGTGGAAAGGCTTTGGGGCGTCAGGAGGTGAGTCACTTGCTGCAGAATACCCAGCCTCTGACCTGGTCCTGTAGCCACAGTATTTATATGGCTGATCCAGTTAAGTTTCTGGTCAATGGTGACCCCCAGGATGTTGATGGTGGGGGATTTGGCGATGGTAATACCGTTGAACATCAAGGGGAGGTGGTTCGACTCTCTCTTGTTGGAGATGGTCATTGCCTGGCACTTATCTGGCGCGAATGTTACTTGCCACTTATCAGCCCAAGATTGGATGTTGTCCAGGTCTTGCTGCATGCGGGCTCGGCCTGCTTCATTATTTGTGGGGTTCAACTGAACGCTGTGCAATCATCAGCGAACATCCCCATTTCTGACCTTATGGAGGTAAGGTCATTGATGAAGCAGGTGAAGATGCTCGGGCCGAGGACACTGCCTTGAGGAACTCCTGCAGCAATGCCCTGGGGCTGAGATGATTGGCCTCCAACAACCACCACCATCTTCCTTTGTGCTAGGTATGACTCCAGTTACTGGAGAGTTTTCCCCCTGATTCCCATTGACTTCAATTTTACTAGGGCTCCTTGGTGCCACACTTGGTCAAATGCTGCCTTGATGTCAAGGGCAGTCACTCTCACCTCACCTCTGGAATTCAGCTCTTTTGTCCGTGTTTGGACCAAGTGAGGTCTGGAGCTGAGTGGTCCTGGCGGAACCCAAACTGAGCATCAGTGAGCAGGTTATTGGTGAGTAAGTGCCGCTTGATAGCACTGTCGACGACACCTTCCATCACTTTGCTGATGATTGAGAGTAGACTGATGGGGCGGTAATTGGCCAGATTGGATTTGTCCTGCTTGTTAACTTTGTGTTTCATGGACAAGGACACCCAAATTCCTCTGAACACCAACATTTAATAGTTTCTCACCATCTTAAAAAAAATTCTGTTTTTCTATTTTTTTTTACCAAAATGAATAATCTCAGGTTTCCCCACATTATACTCCATCTGCCACCACCTTGCCCCCTCACTTAACCTGTCAATATCCCTTTGCAGACTCTGTGTCCTCCTCACAGCTTACTTTCCCACCTAGCTTTGTATCGTCAGAAAATCCAAATATACTACATCCATTGGTTCCCCCTCATCTACCGTGCTAGTTACACCCTCGAAAAACACTAAGCGATTTGTCAAACATGATTTCCCTTTCATAAAACCGTGTTGGCTCTGCCTAATCATATTATGATTTTCTAATTGCCCTGTTACTATGTACTTAATAGCTTCTAGCATTTTCCCTACTACTGATGTCATGTTAACTGGCCTATAGCTCCCTGTTTTCTCTCTCCCTCCTCTCTTGAATAGCGGGGTTACATTTGCTACCTTCCAATCCACGGGACCATTCTAGAATCTGGGGAATTCTGGAGGATCAAAACCAATGCATCCACTATCTCTGCAGCCTCCTCTTTTAAAACTCTAGGATGTCGGCCATCAGGTCCAGGGGATTTGTTGGCTTTTAGTCCCATTTTCTAAAACTTTTTCTTTACTAATCTTAATTACTTAAAGTTCCTCCCTCTCATTAGACTCTTGGTTCCCCACTATTTCCGGCATGTTTTTTGTGTCTTCTACTGTGAAGACAGATACAAAATATTTGTTTAACATCTCTGCCATTTCCTTATTCCCCATTTATAATTTCTCTTGTCTCTGCCTCTAAGTGACCCACGTTTACTTTTGCTAATCTCTTCCTTTTTACATACTTGTAGAAGCTCTTACAATCTGTTTTTGTATTTCTTGCTAATTTACTCATCTTCAATTTTCTTCCTCTTTATCAATTTCTTGGTTATCCTTTGCTGATTTCTAAAACTCTCCCAATCCTCAGGCTTGCTACTCTTTTTGGCAACACTGTAAGCCTCTTTTAATCTCATGCTATCCTTAACCTGTCTAGTTAGCCACGGTTGGATCATTTTTCTTGTGGAATTTTTATTCCTCAAGGGAATGTGTATTCATCGGGAATTATGAATTATTTCTTTAAATATTTGCCATTGCTTATCTACCATTATATCTTTTAATCTAATTTCCCAATCTAGCTTATCCAACTCGCCCCTCATACCTACATAATTGCCCTTGTTTAAATTTAAGACCCTAGTTTTGGACTTAACTACATCACACTCAAACTCAAAATGGAATTTATCATATTATGATCACTCTTCCCCAGAGGATTCTTTATTATAAGATTACTAATTAACCCTGTCTCATTACACCATACTAGATCTAAAATAGCCTGTTCCCACTTGGTTCCTCGACATATTGTTGCAGAAAACTGTCTCGTGCATTCCATGAACTTGTCCTCCAAACTTCTTTTGCCAATTTGGTTGGCCCAGTCTATATGAAGATTGAAGTTCCCCATGATTATTGCATCACCCTTGTTACATTCTCTTATTTCCTGATTTACACTCTGTCCAACACTGTAACTACTGTTAGGGGGCCTATAAACTACCAGTGTTTTCTGCCCCTTGTTATTTCATATCTCCACCCATACTGATTCTACATCCTGATTTTCTGAGCTAAGATCCTTTCTCACGACTGTCTTTATCTCCATCTTTATTAGGGCTACCCCTTCTCCTTTTCCATTTAGCCTATTTTTTCTAAAAGTCAAGTACACTGGAATATTTAGTTCCTAACCTTGGTCACCTTGCAACCATGTCTCAGTAATGGCTACTAGACCAAACACATTTATCTCTCTTTGTGCCATTAATTCATCTATCTTGTCACGAATGCTTCGTGCATTCAGATACATCGCCTTTAAATTTAACTTGTTACTTTTTTTTTCCCCTGATGTGACCTTAGTCACTAATGCCCTATTACCTTTGTTAAACTCTCTGTTCTTTCCTGACACACTTAGTTTTTACCCAAATTGCTACTCTGCTCTACAGCCTTGATATTTTTTTAGACTGATAAAATTACCCTTCCCTTAACCCCCCCCATCCCCTTATTAGTTTAAAGCCCTATGTACCGCCTTAGTTATTCGATTGGCCAGGACACTGGTCCCAGCCTATCCCAATGGAACAGCTCCGCCCTTCCCCAGTACTGGTGCCAGTGCCCCATGAATTGAAACCCTGACTCCGCTCTTTCAGCCATGCATTTAATCTGTTTGTCCCTTTGCCAATTTGTGCATGGTTCAGGTCGTAATCCAGAGATTATTACCTTTTTGTGGTTCTGCTACTAACCCCTGGAACACAAACACAGAGCAGAGTGAGGGGCACAGCCTCTGTCACTCATTTCAGTACTTAACCTGAGCTTTACCAAACTGGATAGGAAAAGACCAGCTGGTCCATCGAACCTATCCCATTCACTCGTGTTGTAACTAAGCTTCATGAACCCAATGCTCCCCACCCACCAGCATCCATGTAATCTCCTGGAGGAGGCAAAAATAAAAGCCCTGGACCAGTGCTGTCCAATATAAATTGTTGACTAGCTGCAGGTGTGGCTATGGTGACACCATTTTCGTCACATGCACTAATTATAGAATCATAGAATCATAGAAGTTACAACATGGAAACAGGCCCTTCGGCCCAACATGTCCATGTCGCCCAGTTTATACCACTAAGCTAGTCCCAATTGCCTGCACTTGGCCCATATCCCTCGATACCCATCTTCCCCATGTAACTGTCCAAATGCTTTTTAAAAGACAAAATTGTACCCGCCTCTACTACTGCCTCTGGCAGCTCGTTCCAGACACTCACCACCCTTTGAGTGAAAAAATTGCCCCTCTGGATCCTTTTGTATCTCTCCCCTCTCACCTTAAATCTGTGCCCCCTCGTTATAGACTCCCCTACCTTTGGGAAAAGATTTTGACTATCGACCTTATCTATGCCCCTCATTATTTTATAGACTTCTATAAGATCACCCCTTAACCTCCTACTCTCCAGGGAAAAAAGTCCCAGTCTGTCTAACCTCTCCCTGTAAGTCAAACCATCAAGTCCCGGTAGCATCCTAGTAAATCTTTTCTGCACTCTTTCTAGTTTAATAATATCCTTTCTATAATAGGGTGACCAGAACTGTACACAGTACTCCAAGTGTGGCCTCACCAATGCCCTGTACAACTTCAACAAGACATCCCAACTCCTGCATTCAATGTTCTGACCAATGAAACCAAGCATGCTGAATGCCTTCTTCACCACCCTATCCACCTGTGACTCCACTTTCAAGGAGCTGTGAATCTGTACTCCTAGATCTCTTTGTTCTATAACTCTCCCCAACGCCCTACCATTAACGGAGTAGGTCCTGGCCCGATTCGATCTACCAAAATGCATCACCTCACATTTATCTAAATTAAACTCCATCTGCCATTCATCGGCCCACTGGCCCAATTTATCAAGATCCCGTTGCAATCCTAGATAACCTTCTTCACTGTCCACAATGCCACCAATCTTGGTGTCATCTGCAAACTTACTAACCATGCCTCCTAAATTCTCATCCAAATCATTAATATAAATAACAAATAACAGCGGACCCAGCACCGATCCCTGAGGCACACCGCTGGACACAGGCCTCCAGTTTGAAAAACAACCCTCGACAACCACCCTCTGTCTTCTGTCGTCAAGCCAATTTTGTATCCAATTGGCTACCTCACCTTGGATCCCATGAGATTTAACCTTATGTAACAACCTACCATGCGGTACCTTGTCAAATGCTTTGCTGAAGTCCATGTAGACCACGTCTACTGCACAGCCCTCATCTATCTTCTTGGTTACCCCTTCAAAAAACTCAATCAAATTCGTGAGACATGATTTTCCTCTCACAAAACCATGCTGACTGTTCCTAATTAGTCCCTGCCTCTCCAAATGCCTGTCCCTCAGAATACCCTCTAACAACTTACCCACTACAGATGTCAGGCTCACTGGTCTGTAGTTCCCAGGCTTTTCCCTGCCGCCCTTCTTAAACAAAGGCACAACATTTGCTACCCTCCAATCTTCAGGCACCTCACCTGTAGCGGTGGATGATTCAAATATCTCTGCTAGGGGACCCGCAATTTCCTCCCGAACCTCCCATAATGTCCTGGGATACATTTCATCAGGTCCCGGAGATTTATCTACCTTGATGCGCGTTAAGACTTCCAGCACCTCCCTCTCTGTAATATGTACACTCCTCAAGACATCACTATTTATTTCCCCAAGTTCCCTAACATCCATGCCTTTCTCAACCGTAAATACCGATGTGAAATATTCATTCAGGATCTCACCCATCTCTTGTGGTTCCGCACATAGATGACCTTGTTGATCCTTAAGAGGCCCTACTCTCTCCCTAGTTACCCTTTTGCCCTTTATGTATTTGTAGAAGCTCTTTGGATTCACCTTTGCCTGATCTGCCAAAGCAATCTCATATCCCCTTTTTGCCCTCCTGATTTCTCTCTTAACTCTACTCCGGCAATCTCTATACTCTTCAAGGGATCCACTTGATCCCAGCTGCCTATGCATGTCATATGCCTCCTTCTTATTTTTGACTAGTGCCTCAATCTCCCGAGTCATCCAAGGTTCCCTACTTCTACCAGCCTTGCCCTTCACTTTATAAGGAATGTGCTTACACTGAACCCTGGTTAACACACTTTTGAAAGCCTCCCACTTACCAGACGTCCCTTTGCCTGCCAACAGACTCTCCCAATCAACTTCTGAAAGTTCCTGTCTAATACCATCAAAATTGGCCTTTCCCCAATTTAGAATTTTAACTTTTGGGCCAGACCTATCCTTCTCCATAGCTATCTTAAAACTAATGGAATTATGATCACTGGTCCCAAAGTGATCCCTCACTAACACTTCTGTCACCTGCCCTTCCTTATTTCCCAAGAGGAGGTCAAGTTTTGCCCCCTCTCTAGTCGGGCCATCCACATACTGAATGAGAAATTCCTCCTGAATACACTCAACAAATTTCTCTCCATCCAAGCCCCTAATGCTATGGCTGTCCCAGTCAATGTTGGGAAAGTTAAAGTCCCCTACTATTACCACCCTATTTTTCTTGCAGCTGTCTGTAATCTCCTTACATATTTGCTCCTCAATTTCCCGTTGACTATTTGGGGGTCTGTAGTGGAAAACACCTCATACACGCACACAATGCTGGTAAATGTACTACACGTGTATATTTACTGAACAAAAACCTAACACCATTCAGTGCCAAACTTCGCAGTTTTTCTTTTCCAACAAAGGTTGTAATTCTGCCATGAATTTATCAGACCCCAAACGTCTTCGTGCAGGTTCTAGGTTTTTGTCCAATGTTTTTGTAAGCGGTACTTTGACTTCATCAGAGATCCCTGAGAATATTGACGCACACAGCGAGACCCGGCCCCCTCGCCCCGTCCGGGCCCCGGCCCCCTCGCCATTGGTTCAGTGCCTGCTGGAGAGGGAGAGGAACAAGTGGAGATGATAGCAGGCTCGTGCCCAGGCACACTCTGTACTCAAGCTCACCGACTGAACAAAAGTTCATAGAATTTCAGAATAACAGTGCAAGATCATTACAGCCTCTGAGAAGTGCTACTGAATCATCTGTTTCAGTAGTGTCATGACAATGTGTTTGAAATGTGCCTCTGGTGCCTGTGCAGCAGACTGATTGATTTCTCATGCCATCTTCCCAGAATAATGAGGCAAAAGTTATTGATACTGGAGAGATGGTGAATGGGCTTATGTCAGGCCAATGCAATTGGTGGCACTGCCTGAACCTCTTGTAAAAATGATGAATTAACTTGGCAGAAAGAAAGATAATATTCCTCCTGCTAGTCTCTCCTTGACGCTATCTCCTGTGGGAATAACTGGCTCGGTGTCAAATTTTGTTTGATAATCGCTCCTGTAAACTGCCTTGGGACATTTTACTACGTTAAAGGTGCTATATAAATGCAAATTGTTGTTGTTGCTACCACTGAGCCAAGGCTGACAACTACTGTGTTTACACCTACTCTAACAGATTAGAAGAACTTAAGCTTTGCAGTCTAGAAAGTAGGTATTTAAGTAGGGACGTCATTGAGGGAAATAAAATATTAAATGAGATAAACGTAGAATATCATTTTGGCAAGTCAGGAAAGTAGGTCTGAAGAACAAAAGCTAAGATTAGTCAGTTTAGAAAATGAAGCAACAGTGTTCGGAACAGTCAAAGGTAATAGAGACAAAAAAAATTGAAGTTGTTCAAAATATAATTAGATGCCATGATGGGAAACCTAAAGTAGTAGAGGGATGGGCTTCAGTGGGACAAATCCCTTGCCAGTCTTCTCGGTCACTTTCCTCCCCACCCCTCCTGAAACCATTGATTTCTTGCAGGTTTACTGTCCATTTACCATCTGGAACGTTGCTGAAATGGCCATTATTACAATGTAAAACTTGAGTGGGTACCACCAACAAGAATAATAACAGTGCATTTATATAGTGCTTTTCACATAGAAAAATGTTGTCCCATGGAGCTTCAGAGGCATAATAAAAAAAAAATCAATGGATGCTGAGCCAAAGGAGATATTAGGGGAGGTGACTAAAAGCTTGGTCAAAGAGATGGGTTTTAAGGAAGTCTGAAAGAAGGAGAGGGATGTGGTGAGGCAGAAGGGTTTAGTTAGGGAATTCCAGAGCATGGGACCTAGGTAGCTTAAGACATGGCCACCAATAGTGGCCCAAGATTGGGGAGAGATGCACAAGAGGCCACAGTAAGGGAACTGAGAGTTTGGGAAGCATTATAGGGCTGGAGGAGTTATATATTAATAACCTGGACTTGGGAATAGAGGGTATAATTTCAAAGTTTGCAGATGACATGAAACTCGGAAATATAGCAAACAATGTGGAGGATAGTAACAGACTTCAGGAGAACAGACAGACTGGTGAAATGGGCAGACACATGGCAGATGAAATTTAACGCTGAGAAGTGATCGATTTTGGTAGGACGGATGAGGAGAGGCAATGTAAACTAAATGGTGCAATTTTAAAGGGGGTGCAGGAACAGAGACACCTGGGGGTGCACATTCACAAATCTTTGAAGGTGGCAGGACAAGTTGAGAAGGCTGTTTTAAAAAGAAAAAGCATATTGGATCCTGGGCTTTATTAATAGAGGCATAGAGTATAAAAGCAAGGAAGTTATGCTAAACCTTAATAAAACACTGGTTAGGCCTCAGCTGGAGTATTGTGTTCAATTCTGGGCACCGCACTTTAGGAAGGGTGTCAAGGCCTTAGAGAGGGTGCAGAAGAGATTTACTAGAATGGTGCCAGGGATGAGGGTCTTCAGTTAGGTGGAGAGACTGGAGATGCTGAGGTTGATCTCCTTAAAACATAGAAGGTTAAGGGGAAATTTGTTAGAGGTTTTCAAGATCATGAATGGTTTTGACAAAGTTAAATAAGGAGCACCAGTTTCCAGTGGCAGAAGGGTCAGTAACCAGACGACACAGATTTAAGGTGATTGGCAAAAGAGCCAGAGGAGACATGAGGAAACATTTTTTTACACAGCGAGTTGTAATGATCTGGAATGCACTGCCTGAAAAGGTGGTGGAAGCAGATTCAATAATAACTTTCAAAAGGGAATTAGATAAATACTTGAAGGGAAAATATTTACATGGCTATTTGGGGAAAAGCAGGGGAATGGGACTAATTGGATCGCTCTTTCAAAGAGTCGGCACAGGCACAATGGGCCGAATGGCCTCCTCCTGTGCTATACCTACTATAATACAATTGATATGAGATATGGAAGGAAAAGGCCAATAACAGATTTAAACATGTAGATGTGAATTTTAAATTTGAGGCTTTGAGGGACTGGGAGCCATTGTAGATCAGCAAGGCTAAAGGTGATGTGTGAGCAAGATTTAGTGCGGGACAGGATTCGGGCGGCAGAGTTTTGGATAAGCTGAAGCTTACGTAGAGCAAAGGATGGGGGTCTGGTCAGGAGAGTATTGAAATAGTCGAATCTGTAGATAACAAAAACATGGATGAGAGTTTCAGCAGCAGGTGGGCTGAGGCAGGGGCAGAGACAGGCAATGTTACGGTGGTGGAAGTAGGCAGTCTTTGTAACGGTGAGGATATGGGTCAGAAAATCAGCTTGGGTTGAAACAGTGGCTCGGGAGGGGATGGAATCGGTGGCAAGAGTTTGAGTTTTTGGCAGAGGCTGAAGACAATGGCTTCGGTCGTCCCAATATTTAACTGAAGGAAATTGTGGTTCATCCAAGATTGGATATCAGATGAGTAGTTTGACAACACAGGCAGTGGAGAAGCAGAGCTGGGTGTTGTCAGCTTACATGCCGAAGCTGACCCCATGTTTAGATGATGTTGCCAAGGGGCAACTAGTAGATGAGGAAGAGGAATGGGGCTAAGGATGGAACCTTGGGTGACTCCAAAGGTAATGGATGGGAAGAGAAGCTGGAGATGCTGTGGCTACGATTGGATAGGTAAAAATGGAACCTAGCAAGGACAATTTGACCAAGGGGATATAACAACTGAGTCTTGTCTGATCCTCAATCAATGTCCACCTACAGGCACTTCCAGATAGGGTGACCTCAAAGCCACTGGGAGCAGGGACCTGGCTAGTTTCCTCACCCCTAACCCAAGACACTGAGGTCAGTTGTAGTATTATTACTGTTTCAGCTGAGACCGTTTTTCGCACAGACCAGTGATTGAATTTGGAACCATGTGTGACTCCACTACTCAAAAGGTGAACATGTTGAGTCATCATGGTACCCCTTTTGCCTGACCCTTCTGTTTGAACCTCAGTAGAGATGCACAATGTGCTGGACGGTTCTGAGAAAGGAACAGGAGAGATAAAGTAATTACCTAACCTTGGCAGTCTCTTCCTCATTCTTGGTTGTTTCTCTTGCACGCAATTCCTCCGCTCGTACTCTCCCCATTATGGTGTGTACTGTTTGGATCACAGCTTTTGGTAGGGGGGAGGGGAAGAGAGAGAGATTCTTGCAGTATGGACATGAATAGGCCTGCAAGTTGCTTCCAGGATTGGAGTATGTACAGCCTAGGAATGGGAAAGATCTCAAGGATTTTCACAAGCAAAAGCTCCAACGGATGCGGTACCTATAGTATTCCCTTTTGACCAGGGCCCTGCCCGTTCCTCTATGGTTTGGGCGGGGGGGGGGAGAATCAAGGTCAATCAAAGGATGAGGAGGTGGTTAGGCAATGTCGAGTTGTTTGTGCATTATTAGCGAGATGTATTTTGAGTAGACCCTGAGTGACCAGACTAATCCCTACATCGTTCACCTGACGAAGGAGGAAGCCTCCGAAAGCTTGTGAATTTAAAATAAAATTGCTGGACTATAACTTGGTGTTGT
The DNA here is from genome assembly GCF_035084215.1 of Heptranchias perlo. Classification (NCBI taxonomy): domain Eukaryota; kingdom Metazoa; phylum Chordata; class Chondrichthyes; order Hexanchiformes; family Hexanchidae; genus Heptranchias; species Heptranchias perlo. The sequence continues at coordinate 48,173,515 of NC_090347.1, forward strand.
AAAATTGTTTACAATCCCTACTAATGAAGTTTTACTGATTTTGCATAGGAACATAGGAACAGGAGTAGGCCATTCAGCCCCTTGAGCCTGTTCCGCCAATCATTGAGATCATGGCTGATCTGTAACCTTACTCCTATTACCCATCTTTGCCCACATCCCTTAATACCTTTGATTAACAAAAATCTATCAATCTCAGATTTAAAATTAACAATTGAGCTAGCATCAACTGCCATTTGCGGAAGAGAATTCCAAACTTCTACCACCCCTTGCGTGTAGAAGTGTTTCCTAACTTCGCTCCTGAAAGTCCTGGCTCTAATTTTTAGCCTCTGTCCCCTAGTCCTAGATTTCCCAACCAGCAGAAATAGTTTCTCTCTATCTACCCTATCAGTTCCCCTTAGTATCTTGAAAACTTCGATCAAATCACCCCTTAATCTTCTAAATTCCAAGGAATACAACCCTAGTTTGTGTAATCTCTCCTCGTAATTTAACCCTTGGAGTCCAGGTATCATTCTAGTAAATCTACGCTGCACTCCCTCAAGACTATTATATCCTTCCTACGGTGCAGTGACCAGAACTGAACACAGTCCTCCAGGTGTGGTCTAACCAGGGCTTTGTATAGCTGTAGCATAACTTCTACCCCCTTGTATTCTAGTCCTGTAGATATAAAAGCCAGCATTCCATTAGCCTTTTTGATTATTTTCTGTACCTGTCCATGATATTTTAATCTATGTACATGGACCGCTAAGTCTCTTTGGACCTCCAATGTTTCGAGCTTTTCACCATTTAGAAAATATTCTGATCTATCCTTTTTAGTTCCAAAGTGGATGGCCCTACCCTTGCCTACATTGAAATCCATTTGCCACAGTTTTGCCCATTCACTTAATCTATTAATATCTCTGTAATTTCATGCTTCCATCTGCACTGCTTACAATGCTGCCTATCTTTGTGTCATCAGCAAACTTGGATATGTGGCTCTCTATCCTGTCTTCTAAGTCATTAATAAATACAGTGAATAGTTGAGGCCTCAACACATATCGTATCCTGCCAGTTTGAATGCCTTCCATTATCCCTACTCTCTGTCTCCTGCCGCTCAGCCAATTTCTTAACCAGGTCAATAATTTTCCCTCAATTCCATAAGTTTCAACTTTAGCTAACAGTCTCTTATGAGGGACTTTATCGAATGCCTTTTGGAAGTCCATATACACAACATCCATGGATATTCCCCTGTCCACTACTTTAGTCACATCTTTAAACAAATTCCACCAGGTTCATCAGGCATATGACCTACTCTTTACAAATCTATGCTGGCTCTCTCTGATCAGCTGAAAATTTTCAAGATGTTCAGTCACTTTATCCTTAATTATAGACTCTAGTAATTCCCCAACAACCGATGTTAGGCAAACAGGTCTATAATTCCCTGGTTTCCCCCCTCTCACCTTTCTTAAATAGCGGAGTGGCATGTGCAATTTTCCAATCTAAAGGAATGGTTCTTGAATTGAGAGAACTTTGGAAGATTATAGTTAGGGCATCTGTCATAGTCTCACCTACGTCCTTTAAAACCCTGGGATGGAAACCATCTGGTTCTGAGGATTTGTCACTCTTTAGTGCCATTATTTTCTTCTTTACTGTTAATTTGCTTACGTTAATTATGGTGAATCCCCATCCCTGATTCATAATTAGTTTCCTTTAGGTGTGAGGCATGCAGTCCTTTTCCTATACTGTAAATACTGATGCTACATAAATGTAGCTCATCACTGTCCTCTCAACTCTGCAAAGTTTCTTCTTTATATGGCTCAGTGACCCACAAAGCCATCGAGGAAATTGCAAGGATCCGTGATGGATCAGCCTCTACCAACCGCATAATCCTCCCACCCCTTGTTACTCTCCATACTGTGTTGTATACCTAGTTTACAAAATTACCCAGGAGCAAGTGGTAAATGGTCTTGCAACATAGCACTGATTTTGAAAACTGCTGCGAGTACCTATTCCTGTTTATTGAAGGTGATAACAGCCGATTTAATTATTTGAATGGATTTTGTGTTTTAAGGTAAACATGAATTTTCTATCCTATATCTGCAAAATTGTTCTTGACTATTATTCCTTTGTTACATGTTTATAGTTGGGAGATTGTTCCATAAATGTCAGTGTATGGGAACACATTCTGAGTTCCATGCTTATCGGATGTTTATGTAGTCAGCCAGTAGTTGCATGGATGTAAGTTGGGAGTCCAAACCTGCCTCAAAGTACATTATATATCAGTCACGTGTGTGTGTTAAGCACCCCCTCTCCTGCCTCCGCATGTCCTGCTTTTGCTGGAATGAGCTGTGCGTGTTTATTGGTCTGTTTGAGCTTATTTGAATGCCAAGTTTTTCCCCACAGTACAGTCGTACGTTATTTGCGCACTCTGATAACTCGATGTTTGTGGCATTGTGCATTGTTTCTGGAACTCTCACTGGTAGATAAATAGTGTAATCGTACCTCTCACTAACACTCAGATGGTTCATGGTTCTCACTAGCAGAAAAACTGCAAAATGCTCTTCTATTTCAGCACACGCCTGCTGATGCAGAATGGATGTCTGTCTGACCAGCTCTACAAACGCCAAATGTACTTGCTCTTAAAATCAGCTCGATGTGCTGCTGTGGGATATGAAGAATAATCCATTTGCTCTCTAAATTTCTGTTATCACAATGTTCAGAAAGAGCACAATCCAGTGACTGTCACATCTGCTCTGTTTAAAATAACAAACTAGATCTGAGACCCTGTATGTGGTATAATGTTAAATATATTCAGAGCTTTAGTAGAGAGTTTATACACTACCTTTAACATAACTTACTCCTTTATTCTTCTGTCTGATGTACTACATGTTTTGATAATGGTGGAGAGGCTCCTGACAGTTCTGAGTTCCGCCTCCTTTGCTTTAATGTGATGTTATACTTACACTTGTGACTAGAGAACATCCTCAAAACTTTCATTTACCACCCAGTGATATTATCATAGTATGTACGACACAGGAGTGCGCCATTTGGCCCATCTTACCTGTGCCGTTTCTTTGAAAGAGCAATCCAATTAGTCCCATTCCCCTGCTCTTTCCCCGTAGCCCTGTAAAATTTTTTCCTTTCAAATATTTATCCAATTCCCTTTTGAAAGTTATTATTGAATCTGCTTCCACCACCCTTTCAGGCAGTGCATTCCAGATCATTACTACTCACTGTGTTTAAAAAAAAATGTTTCCTCATGTCGCCTCTGGCTCTTTTGCCAATCACCTTAAATCTGTGTCCTCTGGTTACCGACCTGTCTGCCACTGGAAACAGTTTCTCCTTATTTACTCTTCCAAAACCGTTCATGATTTTGAACACCTCTATCATATCTCCCCATAACCTTCTCTGTTCTAAGGAGAACAACCCAGCTTCTCCCGTCTGTCCACATAACTGAAGTCCCTCATCCCTGGCACCATTCTAGTAAATCTCATCTCCACCCTCTCTAAGGCCTTGACATCCTTCCTAAGTGTAGTGCCCAGAATTGAACACAATACTCCAGCTGAGGCCTAACCAGTATTTTATTAAGGTTTAGCATAACATCCTTGCATTTGTACTCTATGCGTCTCTTAATAAAGCCCAGGGTCCCATAGGCTTTTTTTTAACAGCTTTCTCAACTTGTCCTGCCACCTTCAAAGATTTGTATATGTGCACCCCCACGTCTCTCTGTTCCTGCACCCCCTTCAAAATTGTACCATTGAGTTTATATTGCCTCTCCTCATTCTTCCAACCAAAATGTACCACTTCACACTTCTCTGCGTTAAATTTCATCTGCCATGTGTCTGCCCATTTCACCAGTCTGAATATGTCCTCCTGAGGTCCGTTACTGTCCTCCACATTATTTACTATATTTCTGAGTTTTGTGTCATCTGCAGACTATGAAATTATACCCTCTATACCTAACTCCAAGTCATTAATATATATTAAAGAGCAGTAGTCCCAATACTGATCCCTGGGGAACACCACTGTATACTTCCCTTCAGTCTGAAAAACAACTGTTCAAATATTCTCTGCTTTCTGTCCCTTAGCCAATTTTGTATCCATGCTGCCACTTATTCCTTTAATCCCATGGGCTTTAATTTGCTAACAAGTCTATGATGTGGTACTTTATCAAATGCCTTTTGAAAGTCCACATACACAACATCAACCCTCTCTGTTACTTCATCAAAGAACTCAACTTAGTCAAATATGATTTTCCTTTAACAAATTCATGCTGACCTTCATTTATTAACCCATACTTTTTCAAGTGACAATTAATTATCAGGATTATTGTCTCTAATAGTTTCCCCACCGCTGATGTTAAGCTGACTGACCTTTTAATTGCCAGGTTTATCTCTTTCCCCTTTTTTCAATAGGGGTGTAACATTTGCAATTCTCCAGTCCTCCAGCACCACCCGATATCTAAGGAGGATTGGAAGATTGTGGCCAGAGCCTCTGCAATTTCCACCCTTACTTCCCTCAGTAATCTAGTTTGCATCCCATCTGGACCAGGTGACTTGTCTACTTTGATGACTGCCAATCTTTTAAGTACCTCCTCTTTATCTATTTTCATCCTATCCAGTTTCGGTACTACCCCCTTCCTTTACTGCTACAATGGCAGCATCCTCTTCCCTAGTGAAGATGGATGTGAAGTATTCATTTAATACCTCAGCCATCCCCTCTGCCTCCACAAGATCTCCTTTTTGTCCCTAATCGGTCCCACCCTTCCTTTGATTACCCTTTTACTGTTTATATGTTTATTAAAAGACTTTTGGGTTCCCTTTTATGTTAGCCGCTAATCTATTCTCATACTCTCTCTCTCTTTACCCCTCTTATTGCCTTTTTTAGATCTCCTCTGAACTTGCTGTATTATGAACCTTACATTCGTCATAAGCCTCCTTTTCCTGTTTCACTTTAATCTCAATATCTTTAGTCAACCATAGAGCTCTATCTTTGGATGCCCTTCCTTTCCCCCTTCGTGGAAATGTCTACTCTGTCCCCGAACCAACTCCTCCTTGAAGGCCTCCCATTGTTCAATTACTGTTTTCCGACCAATGTTTGACTCCAATCCACCTGGGAAAGATCCCTTTTTAACTCACTGAAATTTACCCTCCTCCAGTTAAGCATTTCCACATTTGATTGTTCCTTGTTCTTTTCCTATTCTAAACCTAATGATATTATGATCACTGTTCCCCAAATGCTCCCTCATTGAAACATGCTCCACCTGCCCCACTTCATTCCCCAGAACTAGCTCCAGCACTGCTTCCTTCCTGGTGGGGCTGGAGAAACACTGTTCCAGAAAGGTCTCTTGATCACATTTCAGGAATTCCTCCCCTCTTTGCCCTTTACACTGTTACTGTCCCAGTCTATATTGGGATAATTGAAGCTCCCCATTATCACTACTCCATAGTTCTTGCATCTTTCTGTAATTTGCTCCTCTATCTCCTTCCCACTATTTGGTGGCCTACAGTATACACCCAGTAGTATAGTAGCTCCTCTATTGTTCTTTAGTTCTAAACAAATAGATTCTGTAGATTCTGTTTTTGACCGCTCAACTACATCATCCCTTTCCACTGCTATAATAGTTTCTTTGATCAATACTGCACCCCCGCCCCCTCTCTCTTTCCCCCCCCCCCCCCACCAACCAATCTCCTTTCTTTCCTTCTCTATCATTCCTGAATACCTTGTAGCCAGGAATATTAAGTACCCAATCCTCCCCTTCTTTGAGCCAGGTCTCTTTTATTGCCACTATATCATGGTCCCATGTGATGACTTGAGCCTGTAGCTCACCAATCTTATTTACCACGCTACGTGCATTCACACACATGCACATCTTAGACTGCCTCACATTTGCCCGTCTGATCCCTCCTATTTCTGAACCATTCTTTATTCCAGTTACTACTTGTCCCTCCCATTCCTCTGCACCTTGTTTCTCCTCTCCAATGTTTCATCTTAGTGCCCATCCCCCTGCCAAATTAGTTTAAACCCTCCCCCACAGCACTGGTTAACCTCCCCGCGAGGACATTGGTCCCGGCTCTGTTGAGGTGCAACCCGTCCATCTTGAACAGATCCTTCCTGCCCCATAAGAACATAAGAAATAGGAGCAGGAGTAGGCCACACGGCCCCATGAGTCTGCTCTGCCATTCAATCAGATCATGGCTGATCATAGAAAGGTTACAGCACGGAAGGTGGCCATTCGGCCCATAGAGTCCGCACGTCTCCTCATCCTCAACCTCAACTCCACTTTCCCGCTTGGTTCCTATGTCCCCTGATTCCCATAGAGTCCAAAAATCTATCACACTCAGCCTTGAATATACTCAATGACTCGCCATTGACAGCCCTCTGGGGTAAAGAATTCCAAAGATTCACAACCCTCTGAGTGAAGAAATTCCTCCTCTTCTCAGTCTCAGCCTCTAAGGGACCAACATTTACCCCCAGGTGTCACTGTTTCTCCACATAATAGACTTAGCAAATTAAAGCCCACGGGAATGAAGAGAGTGTGGCAGCATGAATACAAGGCCAGGGGACAGAAAGCAGAGAGTAGTGGTGACCGGTTGTTTTTCAGACTGGAGGGAAGTATTCAGTGGTGGTCCCCAGGGGTCAGTATTGTGACCACTGCTCTTTTTGATATATATTAATGACCTGTACTTGGGTATAGAGAGAAGACACAAAAAACCTCCCAGAAATACTAGAGAACCAAGGGTCTGGCGAGAACGAGGAACTGAAAGAAATTAGTTACAGTAAAAAAAATAGTACTAGAGAAATTAATGGGACTGAAAGTCCCAAGGACCTGATGATCTACATCCCAGGGTTTTGAATGAGGTGGTTATAGAGATAGTGGATGCATTGGTTGTAATCTCCCAAAATTCTATAGACTCTGGAACGGTTCCTGCAGATTGGAGGGTAGCAAATGTAACCCCACAATTTAATAAAGGAGGGAGAGAGAAAACTGGGAACTGCAGACCTGTTACCCTACATCGGTAGTAGGGAAAATGCTAGAATCTATTATAAAGGATGTGATAACAGGGCACTTAGAAAATAATAATAGGATTTAGCAGAGTCAACATGGATTTATGAAAGGGAAATCATGTTTGACAAACCTATTGGAGTTCTCTGAGGATGTAACGAGTAGAATAGATAAGGGGGAACCAGTGGATGTGGTGTATTTGGATTTTCAGAAGGCTTTTGATAAGGTCCCACACAGGAGGTTGGTGAACAAAGTTAGAGCATGTGGAATTGGGGGTAATGTACAGGCATGGATTGAGAATTGGTTAACAGACAGAAAACAGAGAATAGGAATAAACGGGTCTTTTTCAGGTTGGCAGACTGTGACTAGTGGGGTATTGCAGGGATCGGTGCTTGGGCCCCAGCTATTCACAATATATATCAATGATTTGGATGAGGGGACCAAATTTAATATTTCCAAGTTTGCTGATGACACAAAACTAGGTGGGAATGTGAGTTGTGAGGAGGATGCAAAGAGGCTTCAAGGAGATATAGACAGCCTAAGTGAGTGGGCAAGAACATGGCAGATGGAATATAATCTGGAAAAATGTGAAGTTATCCACTTTGGTAGGAAAAAAAAATACTCATTTTTCTAAGTAGTGAGAGATTGGGAAATGTTGATGTTCAATGGGACCTGGGTGTCCTTGTACATGAGTCACTGAAAGCTAACATGCAGGTGCAGCAAGCAATTAGGAAGGCAAATGGTATGTTGGCCTTTACCTCAAGAGGATTTGACTACAGGAGTAAAGATGTCTTACTGCACTTATTTATATAGGGCCTTGGTGAGACCGCACTTGAGTATTGTGTACAATTTTGGTCTCCTTACCGAAGAAAGGATATACTTGCCATAGAGGGAGTGCAACGAAGGTTCGCCAGACTGATTCCTGGGATGGTGGGATTGTCGTATGAGGTGAGATTGAGTAGACTAGGCCTGTATTCTCTGGAATTTAGAAGAATGGGAGGTGATCTCGTTGAAACATACAAAATTCTTACAGGGCTTGATGGTAGATGCAAGGAGGATGTTTCCCCTGGCTGAGGATTCTGGAACCAGGGGTCACAGTCTCAGAATAAGGGGTAGGCCATTTAGTACTGAGATAAGGAGAAATTTCTTTACTCAGGGGGTGGTGAATCTTTGGAATTCTCTATCCCAGAGGGCTGTGGAGGTTCAGTCATTGAGTACATTCAAAACAGAGATCGATAGATTGCCAGATACTGAAGGCATCAAGGGATATGGGGATGGTGCAAGAAAATGGTGTTGAGGTAGATCATCAGCCATGATCTTGTTGAATGGCGGAGCAGGTTTGAGGGGCCGGATGGCCTACTCCTGCTCCTATTTCTTATGTTCTTATGTAGAGGGTATAATTTCAAAGTTTGCAGATGACACGAAACTCGGAAATATAGGGAACAATGTGGAGGATGATAACAGACTTCATGGAGGACATGGACAGACTGGTGAAATGGTCAGACACGTGTTAGATGAAATTTAATGTAATATAAATTAAATGGTACAATTTTAAAGGGGTACAGGAACAGAGATACCTGGGGGATTATGTGCACAAATCTTTGAAGGTGTCAGGACATGTTGAGAAAGCGGTGGGCTAATAAAGTAGGCTTTATTAAGAGGCATGGGGTACAAAAGCAAGGAAGTTATGCTAAACCTTAATCAAACACTGGTTAGGTCTCAGCTGGAGTAATGTGTTCAGTTCTGGGCACTACACTTTAAGAAGGATGTCAAGGCCTGAGAGAGGGTGCAGAAGAGATTTACTACAGGGATGAGGGACTTCAGTTATGTGGAGAGACTGGAGAAGCTGGGGTTGTTCTCCTTCGAACAGAGAAGGTTAAGGGGAGATTTGATGGAGGTTTTCAAAATGATCGGTTTTGATAGAGTAAGTAAGGAAAAACTGTTTCCAGTGGCAGAAGGGTCGGTAATCAGAGGGCACAGATTTAAGGTGATTGGCAAAAGAGCCAGAGGTGACATGATGAAACATTTTTTAATGCATTTTTTTTAATGATCTGGAATGCACTGCCTGAAAGGGCGGTGGAAGCACATTGAATAACAACTTTCAAAAGGGAATTGGATAAATACTTGAAAAGGAAAAAATTGCAGGGCTATGGGAAAAGAGCACGGGAGTGGGACTAATTGGATAGCTCTTTCAGAGGGTTGAAACGAGCACAATGGGCTGAATGGCCTCCTTCTATGCTGTATGATTCTATGATACAATTCTTCTTAGATATGGGGGTTGGGCCCGAGATCTGGAGAATTGCAAACGTAACACCCCTGTTCAGAAAAGGGTGTAAGGATAAACCCAGCAACTACAGGCCAGTCAGTTTAACCTCGATGGTGGGGAAACTTCTAGAGACCATAATCCGGGACAAAATTAATTGTCATTTGGAAGAACATGGGTTAATAAATGACAGCTAACATGGATTTGCTAAAAGCAAATAGTGTCTGACAAGCTTGATTGAATTCTTTGATGAAATAACGGAGAGGGTTGATGTAGGTGGTGCATTTGATGTTATGTATATGGACTTTCAGAAGGTGTTTGATAAAGTACATAAAAGACATGTTAGAAAAATTGAAGCCCATAGGATTAAAGAGGCAGTGACAGTGTGGATATGAAATTGGCTAAAAGTTAGAAAGCCGAGAGTAGTGGTGAGCGGTTGTTTTTCAGACTGGAGGGAAGTATGCAGTGGTGTTCCCCAGGGGTCAGTATTGGGGCCCCTGCTCTTTTTGATATATATCGCCTCTAGCCAAGCTGTTCCAGTACAGCGACAACACTGGCATCGACCCGAAAGTTGCCCAGGTATGTCCTGTCCACAAAAAGCAGAACAAATCCAGTCGGGCCAATTACCGCCCCATCAGTCTACTCTCAATCATCAGCAAAGTGATGGAAGGTGTCGTCGACAGTTCTTTCAAGTGCCACTGACTCACCGATAACCTGCTCACCGATGCTCAGATTGGGTTCCACCAGGACCTCTGGGCTCCAGACCTCATAGCCTTGGTCCAAACATGGACAAAAGAGCTGAATTCCAGAGGTGAGGTGAGAGTGACTGCCCTTGACATCAAGGCAGCTTTTGACCAAGTGTGGCACCAAGGAGCCCGAGTAAAATTGAAGTCAATGGGAATCGGGGGAAAGCCCTCCAGTGGCTGGAGTCATACCTAGCACAAAGGAAGATGGTAGTGGTTGTTGGAGGCCAATCATCTCAGCCCCAGGATATTGCTGCAGGAGTTCCTCAGGGCAGTGTCGTTGGCCCAACCATCTTCAGCTGCTTCATCAATGACCTTCCCTCCATCATAAGGTCAGAAATGGGGATGTTTGCTGATGATTGCACAGTGTCCAGTTCCATTCGCAACCCCTCAGATAATGAAGCAGTCCATGCCCACATGCAGCAAGACCTGGACAACATCCAGGCTTGGGCTGATAAGTGGCAAGTAACATTCGGGCCAGACAAGTGCCAGGCAATGACCATCTCCAACAAGAGAGTGTCTAACTACTTCCTCTTGACATTCAATGGCATTACCATTGCTGAGTCCCCCACCATCAATATCCTGGGGGTCACCATTGACCAGAAACTTAACTGGTTCAGCCACATAAATACTATGGCTACAAGAGCAGGTCAGAGGCTGGGTATTCTGCAGCGAGTGACTCACTTCCAGACTCCCCAAAGACTTTCCACCATCTACAAGGCACAAGTCAGGAGTGTGATGGAATACTCTCCACTTGCCTGGATGAGTGCAGCTCCAACAACACTCAAGAAGCTCGACACCATCCAGGACAAAGCAGCCCACTTGATTGGCACCCCATCCACCACCTTAAACATTCACTCTCTTCACCGGTGCACAGTGGCTGCAGTGTGTACCATCCACAGGATGCACTGCAGCAACTCGCCAAGGCTTCTTCGACAGCACCTCCTAAATCCGCGACCTCTACCATCTGGAAGGACAAGGGCAGCAGGCACGTGGGAACAACACCACCTGCACGTTCCCCTCCAAGTCACACACCATCCCAACTTGGAAATATATCGCTGTTCCTTCATCGTCGCTGGGTCAAAATCCTGGAACTCCCTGTCCAACAGCACTGTGGGAGAACCTTCACCACACGGACTGCAGTGGTTCAAGAAGGCGGCTCACCACCACCTTCTCAAGGGCAATTAGGTATGGGCAATAAATGCTGGTCTTGCCAGCGACGCCCTCATCCCATGAACGAATAGAAAAATATATATATATTAATGACCTGGAGTTGGGTATACAGGGTATAATTTCAATGTTTGCAGATGACACAAAGCTTGACAATGTAAAAGAGTGAGGAGGATAGTAACATACTTCAGGACGGCATAGGCAGACTGGTGAAATGGGCAGACACTGACACATGAAGTTTAATGCAGAGGAGTGTGAAGTGATTTTGGAAGGAAAAATGAGGCACGGCAATATAAATTAAATGGTACAATTTTAAAGCGAGTGCAGAAACAGATAGACCTGGGGGTTCACATACACGGATCTTTGAAGGTGGCAGGACAAGTTGATAAGTCCAATTCTTAGCACCAGGCTTTAGGAAGGATGTCAAGACCTTAGATAGGGTGCAGAGGAGATTGACCAGAATGTACCAGGGATGAAGGATTTCAGTTACGTGGAGAGACTGGAGAAGTTGAGATTGCTCTCCTTAGAGCAGAGAAGGTTAAGGGGAGATTTAATAGAGGTGCTCAATATTATGAAGAGTTTGGGTAGAGTAGCTAGGGAGAAACTGTTTCCACTGGCAGGAGGGCCGATAGCCAGAGGATACAGATTTAAGATAATTGGCAAAAGATCCAGGAGAGAAATTGGGAGAATTGTTTTTATGCAGCGAGTTATGATCTGGAATGCACCAGCTGAAAAAATTGGTGTAGCGCAGTTTCTAGAAAGATCGAGAGGCTAGCTGAGGTGAGATGGAAAGAGAAATTGGCTCACAAGACTATGGATCAACAATGAGATTTTTAAAATGGAGATTGCAAAGCTGCAGAATAAACATAACGTACAGGGTGGATAAAGGGGAACCAGTGGATGTAGTGTATTTAGACTTCCAGAAGGCTCAAGATAAAGAATCACTGGATTGGGGGTAATATTCTGGCATGGGTGGAGGATTGGTTATCAAACAGGAAGCAGAGAGTTGGGATAAATGGTTCATTCTCGGACTGGCAACCAGTAGCCGCAGGGGTCGGTGCTGGGTCCCCAACTCTTTACAATCTATATTAACGATTTGGAGGAGGGGACCGAGTGTAACATATCAAAGTTTGCAGATGATACAAAGGTGGGAGGGAAAGTAGAGAGTGAGGAGGACATAAAAAACCTACAAGGGGATATAGACAGGCTGGGTGAGTGGGTGGAGATTTGGCAGATGCAATACAATATTGGAAAATGTGAGGTTATGCACTTTGGCAGGAAAAATCAGAGAGCATCTTAATGGCGAGAAACTGGAAAGTACTGCAGTACAAAGGGATCTGGGGGTCCTAGTGCAAGAAAATCAAAAGGTTAGTATGCAGGTGCAGCAGGTGATCAAGAAGGCCAACGGAATGTTGGCTTTTATTGCTCAGGGGATAGAATATAAAAACGGAGATATTGCTGCAGTTATATAAGGTATTGGTGAGACCGCACCTGGAATACTGCATACAGTTTTGGTGTCCATACTTAAGAAAAGACATACTTGCTCTCGAGGCAGTACAAAGAAGGTTCACTCGGCTAATCCCGGGGATGAGGGGGCGGACATATGAGGAGAGGTTGAGTAGATTGGGACTCTACTCATTGGAGTTCAGAAGAATGAGAGGTGATCTTATTGAAACATATAAGATTGTGAAGGGGCTTGATCGGGTGGATTTGGTAAGGATGTTCCCAATGATGGGTGAAACTAGAACTAGGGGGCATAATCTTAGAATAAGGGGCTGCTCTTTCAAAACTGAGATGAGGAGAAACTTCTTCACTCAGAGGGTAGTAGGTCTGTGGAATTTGCTGCCCCAGGAAGCTGTGGAAGCTACGTCATTAAATAAATTTAAAACCGAAATCGACAGTTTCCTAGAAGTAAAGGGAATTAGGGGTTACGGGGAGCGGGCACGAAATTGGACATGAATTTAGATTTGAGGTTAGGATCAGATCAGCCATGATCTTATTGAATGGTGGAGCAGGCTCGAGGGGCCGATTGGCCTACTCCTGCTCCTATTTCTTATGTTCTTGTATACCATTTTACTACTTCAAATTTCAGAATGGATAAATAGAGGTTGTAAAAAAAAAGGGAATGAGAATGGAACTAGGGAAGGTAAACTGGAAAAACTATTGACAAAGTAATAGAACAGCAGTGGGAAATATTTAAAACTGTGATCTTTAGAGTTCAGGAGAAATATATTCCTCCTAAAAAGCAAGAACAATCTAGCCAATAATGAAACTCCATGAATGAATAGAGAGATACAGGTAATATTGAAACTGAAGAAAAAGGCATACTTTAAGTACATATACAATAAAGGAGAGACCAATAAAAGGGAATATAAAGAGCTTAGGAAGGATGTTTTTAAAAAAAAAACAATTAGGAAACCGAAGAGGAACTACGAGATTAAATTATCAAGGAATATAAAAAGAAATAGTAAAGTGTTCTACAGACACATAAAAGAAAAATCAGAATCGGGTTAGGGCTAAGGAATGCACAAGACTAACTTACAGGTAGTGACTGAAATGGCAGAAATATTGAATAGTTATTTTGCCTCCGTATTTACCCGGGAGACAAACAAGATGGGCAGGACATTAGAAGAAGAGACCAAAAAAGATATTAAAACATTGAAGATAGAAAGGGGTGAGAAAATTGATAAACTATCAAACTTAGGGAGGATAAGACCCCTGATGTGGATGGATTGCTTCTGTGAATATTAGCAGTTAGGGAGGAGATAGCAGAGCCATTATTACATCTATATAAAAAAAATCACTAGAAAATGGAATAGTGCCAGAAGACTGGTGGACAGCTAGTGTTGTTCCTATTTTTAAAAAGGGAGATAGAACAAGTCCAGGGAACTATTGACCAGTTCATGTCAGTGGTAGGAAAGATAATGGAATCTTTACTCTCAAGTGTAATAAAAAAAATCTAGAGAACGAAAATATAATAGGGAATAGTCAACACGGATTTCAGAAGGGAAAGTCGTGCTTGACCAACCTTATTGAATTCTTTGAAGTAACAGAGTAGACAAGGGTAATACAGTAGATGTAATATATTTGCATTTTCAAAAGGCCTTTGAAAAGGTACTGCATTGTCGACTCGTGGCTAAAGTCAGAGCACGTGGAGTCAGGTAGCAGAATGGATAGCAAGTTGGCTACAAAACAGAAAACAGAGTGGGACTTAAGGGTAACTACTCAGACTGGCAAAAGGTGGGAAGTGGTGTTCCACAGGGATCGGTGCTGGGACCACTGTTGTTCACAATTTACATTAATGATTTGCATTCGGGAATCGGAAGTACAATTTCAAAATTTGCAGACGACACCAAATTGGGGCGTGTAGTTAATACAAAGGAAGAATGTGTCAAAATGCAAGAAGACATTAACAAACTTGCAGAATGGGTGTGTAATTGGCAAATGAGTTTCAATATAGAGAAGTGTGAGGTGGTGTGTTTTGGTCGGAAGAATAGGGAGGGACACATACTGCTTGGATAATAAGAATCTAAATGGGATAGAGGAGCAAAAGGATCTAGGGGCACAGATACACAAATCACTGAAAGTAGCGACGGAGGTTAATAAGGCCATAAAAAAGGCAAGTCAAGCACTTGGGTTCATTTCTAGAGGAATAGAATTGAAAAGCAAAGAAGTTATGTTAAACTTGTACAGATCCTTGGTTAGACCACACTTGGAGTAGTGTGCATGGTTCTGGTCTCCATATTACAGAAAGGATATAGAGGCATTGGAGAGGGTGCAAAAAAGATTCACAAGGATTATAAGAAAATAAGTAATAGGAGCAGGAGTAGGCCATACAGCCCCTCGAGCCTGCTCCGCCATTCAATAAGATCATGGCTGATCTTCGACCTCAACTCCACTTTCCTGCCCAATCCCCATATACCTCGATTCCCTTAGTGTCCAAAAATCTATCGATCTCAGCCTTGAATATACTCAACAACTGAGCATCCACATCCCTCTGGGGCAGGGAATTCCAAATATTCACGACCCTCTGAGAGAAGAAATTCTTCCTCATTTCAGTCCTAAATGTCCAACCCCTTATCCTGAGACTATGTCCCCTAGTTCTATACTCTCCAGCCAAGGGAAACATCCTCTCAGCATCTACCCTGTCAAGCCCTCTTCGAATCTTATATGCTTCAATGAGATCACCTCTCATTCTTCTAAACTCCAGAGAATTTAGGCCCATTCTACTCCATCTTTCTTTCCTCATAGGACAGCCCCCTCATCCCAGGAATCAATCTAGTCAACCTTCGTTGCACAGACTCTAAAGCAAGTATATTCCTCCTTAGGTAAGGAGACCCAAACTGTACATGGTACTTCAGGCGTGGTCCCACCAGAGCACAATATAATTACAGCAAGAATTCCTTTCTCTTATACTCCAACCTCCTTGCAATGAAGGCCAACATACCCTTTGCTTTCCTAATTGCTTGCTGCACCTACATGTTAACTTACTGTGATATCAGAACTGAGAAGACACCCATATCAGGAAAGGCTGAACAGGCTGGGGCTCTTTGGTCTAGAAAAGAGAAGGTTGAGGGATGATCTGATATAGGTCTTTAAGGTAATGAAAGGATTTGATAGGGTAGATGTGGAGAAAATATTTCCACTTGTGAGAGAGTCCAAAACTTGAGGTTATAAATATAAAATAAATCCAATAGGGAATTCAGGAGAAACATTTTTCCTCAGAGTGGTAGGAATGTGGAACGTGCTACCACAAGAAGTAGTTGAGGTGAATAGTATAGATGCATTTAAGGGAAAGCTAGATAAGCACATGAGGCAGAATGGAATAGAAGGGTATCCTGATAGGGGTAGATGAAGTGGGGAGGGAGGGGGATCGTGTGGATCGTAAACGCTAGCATGGACCAGTTGCACCGAATGGCTTGTTTCTGGCTGTAGTTTTAATGTAACCCGATGTAAACAAGCTAAAATTGAAGAGGCATTTGGTGGGTTGGGGGGGGGCCTACAGATATAATTAAGAGAAGAGAAAATAAGGAAAGAGGTTAAGAGAGAGATATGGAAAGCAAGGTATGACATCTAAACAGAATATAATGTAATGAAGAACCAAAATAAAACCTTAGTAAGACCACAGTCTGAATGCTCTGTGCTGTTTTGGGCTCCACACTATAGGAAGGATATTGCAGCTATGGAGAGGGTATAGTGCAGATTCACTAGGATGCTGCCTGGTATGAGGAAATACAAATAGAAAGAAAGGCTTGAAAAATTGGGACTGTTCATTTGACAGAGGAGATTAAGGGGTGTTTGATAGTGTTAAATTATGAAAAGTTGGGACAGAGTAGATAAATACAGACTTTCCAGTGATTGAGGAGACATAGATATAAGATTAAATATAAAAGAGATCGGGAGCAACTTCTTTACTCAGAGTTGAGGCTGGTGATTGAAGTAGAGATCATGTCAACATTTTAAAAATATGTTTTTTAACATTTTTAAATGTTAAAAATATTTATATTAAATATATTAAAATTAGATAGGTGATTGAAGCAAAGGAGGATAAAGGGATATGGTACAGGGTGGGCACATGAGATTAGGACAACCTGTGTGGAGGATGAACACCAACATGGCCTGGTGGTCCGACCAGCCTGTTTCCATGTTGTATTTCTATGTAAAAATACAGCTGAGATTAGCAACTTACTACAGCACAAACATGTCCCAGCATTCTGATGGATATGCACAGACTTGAGTTAGTTTGAAACATGCAACTCCCCTGGAAGATTCAGGAGGGCACCCTAGGATTTGAAACACTAAAATCCATACAACAGGTGAATTTCAGTGCATGTTTATCCTACTGTGTGTTGTAGAAAATTTCCATTTGTAAATGGTGGTACCGTGATGTGTGCTATGAAAGAGGACAGATTAGGGCACACAATCCTGATCTGTGCAAAACTACTTGCAATAGATTGGGAATGAGCTTTGTGCGAATGGGGATTATTTGTGAGGTCGTAGTGTGTTAAATGTCCATGCCAAGGGGTGTCGTGATCAGCCAGTTCCCAAAGTTCTGTGGTAAATGCAATTTCTACAAATAATCAGGATTTGTGGAAGGTTTGCCTTGCCAGCAGTTTGCTGAGAATGCTACATTAAAATCCTACATGACATTTTATACAGGTTAACAATTGTGCGTCTGATAACAGTTGGAGTTAACAGTGGTTCGGTGAGTGCTGTCAGAGGTCAGGGGTGTGTTGAAGGTCTTGAGGATATAGTGCAGACCCTTCCCACACGTATTATTCTTTCGGAACTGTTTTGGTAAGAAGCTGACGCTCTGACTCCTGCAGGTCAGGCTCCAGCTTGAGTTTGTCATGTACACTGTCAAATTGAATTTGGATTCCTAATTCCCATTTCTCCCCAAACTTCATTTGGCAATGAATTCCAATACAATATGTTTTGTTACAATATTTTTCCAGCAGCTGTATGTGGGATGTACACTGGGTGTGAGAATGAAAAATGCTATTCAAGGCAGTTGGCCGAAATGCTGATTCTGGTAGGCCATTATCTCCATGTTGTGTCAGAGCTGGAATTAAATGTAGACACATTGAAGTGTGAATGGCCCGAGTCATTTCTGCTTATTTATGAAATGTCTGCACATTGCAATTTTCATTTGGTGTCCAATATCAATCACACTGCTGTCTGACATCGGCAGGAAAATGGCTGAAAGGTCATTTGTTATCATTAAAAGCTGGCATATTGATTCTGTGCTCAGAACCCTTCCTGGATGTATATAGGAATGGTGACAAGTCATTCAGTACAACGTGTCAGAAGTGTTCTTGGGTTCCGATACGCAACAAACTGACTGCTCGACCCATTTTTGAAACGAGTGAAATAGCAAACATTTGCACAACGTCCTGTATATCAGCATTTAACTGACCATTCATGATTTGTAGAAAGTGACCCACATATAGTAAAAGCACAGCAGAGTGTTAAGGAAATTCATCCCGCACCTAGCTAGAAAAAAAATCCATCTCTGGCCAAAGAAAAACGGAGCCCAGGAATAAGTGGCAGCCTCCCTGCCGCAGTTTCAGCGCTGCCCTGGGCTCCTGAGAATGTCAATGGCACCTGCTCTGTTCACTTTCGCACAAGGCAGTTTGTGTTGCCCTCTAAAGCTCCTTTTATATTGGTTTACATTTCTCATCTACATGCTGCCCCTCAGCAAAATCAACTGAAAATAGAATGTCAGGTTCCATGTGTACGCTAGCGTCACCCAGCTCTACCTCATCACCACCTCTCTCGACCCCTCCACTACCTCTCATTTGTCACACTGTTTGTCCAACATCCAGTATTGGATGAGCAGAAATTTCCTTCAGCTAAATATTGGAAAGATTGAAGCCATTGCCTTTGTTCCCTAGCCACCGATTCCATCCCTCTCCCTTGTCACTGTCTGAGGCTGAACCAGACTTTTCGCAACCTTGGCATCCTATTTGACCCTGAGCTGAGCTTCCGACCACATATCCTCTCCATCACCAAGACCGCCTACTTCCACCTTCATAGTATCGCCGTCTCCGCCTCAGCTAATCTGCTGAAACCCTCATCCATGCCTTGTTACCTCTAGACTCAATTATTCCAATGCTCTCCTGGCTGGCCTCCCACCTTGCACTTTCCATAAACTTGAGCTCATCCAAAACTTTGTTGCCTGTATCCTAACTCGCACCAAGTCCCATTCATCCATCACCCCTGTGCTCACTGACCTACATTGGCTCTCAGTTCGGCAACGCCTCGATTTTAAAATTCTCATCCTTGTTTTCAAATCTCTCCATGGCCTCACCCCTCCCTATCTCTGTAACCTATTCCAGCCCTATAACCCTCCGCGACCTCTGGACTCCTCCTCCAATTCTGACCTCTGGACTCCTCCTCCAATTCTGACCTCTGGACTCCTCCTCCAATTCTGTCCTAATATCACTGTCAGATTTTGTTTGATAATGCGCCTGTGAAGCATCTTGGGACATTTTACTATGTTAAAGGCGCTATATTAATGCAAGTTGTTGTTTTAGTGCCGTGTGCATTTCTTGCAGCTGGTGGCAACCCCAGATTAATTTTGCCAAGTGCCAGGATGACCCCGCTTTAATTATCTGGTCTTAAAGCAACTGTTGAGTTACACAGGAGTAGGCCATTCAGCCTATTCCATCATTCAGTTAGATCATGGCTGATCTGTATCTTAACTCCATTTTCCTGCCTTTGCTCCATATCCCTTGATACCCTTACCTAACAGAAATCAATCAATCTCAGTCTTGAAAGCTTCGATTGATGCCCCAGCATCCACGGCCTTTTTGGAGAGAGTTCCAGATTTTTACTACCCTTTGCGTGAAAAAGTGCTTCCTGATTTCACTCTTTAATGGCCTGGCTCTAATTTTAAGATTGTGCCCCCTTGTTCTGGCTACCCTTCTCAGAGGAAGTAATTTCTCTTTGTCTACATTGTCGAATCCTTTTATCATTTTAAACACCTAAATCAGATCACCCCTCAACCTTCTAAACTCAATTTCTCCTCAGCTCCCCTCTAATCCTTCTACCAATTACTTTAAATTTATGCTCCCTGGTCAGTGACCCCTCTGCTAAGAGAAAAAGGTTCTACCTATCAACTCTATCTAGGCCCCCCATAATTTTATACACCTCATTTAAATCTCCCTTCAGCCTCCTTAGTTCCAAAGAATACTGGCCATGTGGTTGATAGTGAGGAGGAAAGCTCTAGACTGCAGGAAGATATCAATGGGCTGGTCAGGTGGGCAGAAAAGTGGCAAATGGAATTCAATCCAGAGAAGTGTGAGGTAATGCATTTGGGGAGAACAAACAAGGCAAGGGAATACACAATAAATGGGAGGATACTCAGGTGTCGAGGAACAGAGGGACCTTGGAGTGCATGTCCACAGATCCCTGAAGGGGGCAGGACAGGTAGATAAGGTGGTTAAAAAGGCATATGGGATACTTTCCTTTATTAGCCGAGGCTTAGAATATAAGAGCAGGGAGGTTATGCTAGAACTGTAAAAACATTAGTTAGGCCACAGCTTGAGTACTGCGTACAGTTCTGGTCACCACATTACAGGAAGCATATGATTGCACTAGAGATGGTGCAGAGGAGATTTACGAGGATGTTGCCAAGGCTGGAGAATTTTAGCTATGGGAAAAGATTGGATAGGCTGGGGTTTTCTTTGGAACAAAGGAGGCTGAGGGGAGATTTAATTGAGGTGTATAACATTATGAGGGGCCGAGACTTCCCTTAGTATTGGGGTCAGTGACCAGGGGGCATAGATTTAAAGTAATTGGTAGAAGGATTAGAGGGGAGTTGAAAAGAAATATTTTCACCCAGAGGGTGATGGGGGTCTGGAACTCACTGCCTGAAAGGGTGGTAGAGGCAGAAACCCTCAACTCATTTAAAAAGTACTTGGATGTGCACTTGAAGTGCCGTGACCTACAAGGCTACGGTCCAAACGCTGGAATGTGGGGTTAAGCTGGATAGCTTTCTTTCGGCCGACACAGACATAATGGGCCGAATGGCCTCCTTCTGTACTGTAACTTTATGATTCTATGAAATATAAGCCTTTTCTATGTAACCTGTTCTCATAATTTAACCCTCTTAGCCCTGGCATTATTCTGATGAATCTGCGATGCACCCCCTCCAAGGTCAATGTATCCTTCCTGAGGTGCAGTGCCCAGAACTGAAGGAAGTACTCTAAATGGGGTCTAAACAGAGCTTTATATAACTGTAACATAACTTCCACCCTTTTGTATTCCAACCCCTTTGAGATAAAGACCAACGTTGCATGAGCCTTTTGATTACTTTTTGTACCTGTCCACTAGGAACATAGGAACGGGAGTAGGCCATTCAGCCCCTCGTGCCTGCTCTGCCATTTGATAAGATCATGGCTGATCTGTGATCTAACTCCATATACCTGCCTTTGGCCCATATCCCTTAATACCTTTGGTTGCCAAAAAGCTATCTATCTCAGATTTAAATTTAGCAACTGAGCTAGTATCAATTGCCGTTTGCGGAAGAGAGTTCCAAACTTCTACAACCCTTTGTGTGTAGAAATGTTTTTAATTAGTGTACAAGGACCCCTAACTCTCTGCTCCTCCACAGTTCCTCGTTTCTCACCATTTAGAAAATACTCTGATTTGTATTTCTTGAATCCAAAGTGGATGACCTCACTTCCCCCACATTGAACTCCATTTGCTACAGATTTGCCTACTTACTTATTCTGTTCCTATCCCTTTGTAACTTCCTGCTCCCGTAAGAACATAAGGAATAGGAGCAGGAGTAGGCCATACGGCCCCTTGAGCCTGCTCCACCATTCAATAAGATCAGGGCTGATTTTCTACCTCAACTCCACTTTTCTGCCCTATCCCCATCCCTTGATTCCCTTAGTGTACAAAAATCTATTGATCTCAGTCTTGAATATACTCAATGAGTGAGCATCCACAGCCCTCTGGGGTAGAGAATTCCAAAGATTCACAACCCTCTGAGTGAAGAAATTTTCCCTCATCTTGGTCCTAAATGGCCGACCCCTTATCTTGAGACTATGCCCCTAGTTCTAGATTCTACAGCCAGGGGAAACATCCACTCAGCATTTATATGTTTTAATGAGATCACCTCTGATTCTTCTAAATTTCAGGGAATATACACCCATTCTACTCAATACCCATCTGCACTATTTGCTGTGCCTCTTAACTTAATGTCCACTGTAAACTTGGATATGGAGTGGGACTAGCTGGATTGCTCTTGCATAGAGCTGGCGTGGACTCGATGGGCCGAATGGCCACCTCCTGTGCTGTAACGTTTCTATGATTCTGTGTACTACTCTCTCTTCCTTTATCCAAATCATTGATTGGTGGTGAAAAGCTGATGCCCCAGTATAGGTTCCTGGGCAATATCACATGTCATATCCCGCCAATCTCCTTTACGTACCCTTTATCCCTATTCTCTGCCTCCGACTTCTCAATCAATTTCTAACCCATGACGCAAAGTTGCATCCAATTCCATGCACTTTCATTTCTGCTAATAATCGCTTAGAATCATAGAAAAGTTACAGCTCGGAACGAGGCCATTTGGCCCATCGAGTCCATGCAAGAGCAATCCAGCTAGTCCCATTCCCCTGCCCTATCCCCGTAGCCTCCCAAGTTTTTTCCTTTCAAGTACTTATCGAGTTCCCTTTTGAAAGCCATGATTGAATCTGCCTCCACCACCCCCTCGGGCAGTGCATTCCAGATCCTAACCACTCGCTGTGTAAAGAAGTTTTTCCTCATCTCCTCTGGTTCTTTTGCCAATCACCTTAAATCTATGTCCTCTGATTCTTGACCCTTCTGCCAATGGGAACAGCTCCTCTCTCTCTACTCTGTCTAGATCCTCCATGATTTTTAATATCTCTATCAAATCTCCTTGCGACCATCTCTGTTCCAAGGAGAACAACCCCAGCTTCTCCAGTCTATCCACATAACTGAAGTCCCTCATCCCTGGGATCATTCTAGCAAATCTCTTTTGCATCCTCTCCAAGGCCTTCACATTCTTCCTAAAGTGCGGTGCCCATAATTGAACACAATACTCCAGTTGTGGCCGAACCAGTGTTTTATAAAGGTTTAGCATAACTTCCTTGCTTTTGTACTTTATGCCTCTATTTATAAACCCCAGGATCCCATATGATTTTTTAACCACTTTCTCAACTGCCCTGCCGCCTTCAACGATTTATTCAACATACACCCCCAGGTGTCTCTGTTCCTGCACCCCCTTTAGAATTGTACCTCTGTTTATATTGCCTCTCCTTCTCCTTCTTGCCAAAACCTATCACTTCTCTGCATTAAATTTCATCTGCCACGTGTCTGCCCATTACACCAGCCTGTCTATGTCCTCTTTATGTCTATCACTGTCCTCCTCACTGTTCACTACACTTCCAAGTTTTGTGTCATCTGTAAATTTTGAAATTGTGCCCTGTACATCCAAGTCATTAATATATATATCAAGAAAGCAGTGGTCCTGGTACCGATCCCTAGGTAACACCACTGTGTACCTTCCTCCAGTCTGAAAAATAACCGTTCACCACTACTCTGTTTCCTGTTACTTAGCCAGTTTCGTGTCCATGCTGCCACTGCCCCTTTTATTCCATGGGCTTCAACTTTGCTGACTAGCCTATTCTGTGAATCTTTATCAAACGCCTTTTGGAAGTCCTTATACACCACATCAACTGCATTGCCCTCATCAACCCTCTCTATTACCCCTTCAAAAAACTCAATGAAGTTAGTTAAGCACGATTTGCCTTTAACAAATCCGTGCTGGCTTTCCCTAGTTAATCGACACTTGTCCAAGTGACTGTTAATTTTGCCCTGGATTATTGTTTCTAAAAGTTTCCCCACCACTGAGGTTAAACTGACTGGTCTGTAGTTGCTGGGTTTATC
The DNA here is from genome assembly GCF_035084215.1 of Heptranchias perlo. Taxonomy (NCBI): domain Eukaryota; kingdom Metazoa; phylum Chordata; class Chondrichthyes; order Hexanchiformes; family Hexanchidae; genus Heptranchias; species Heptranchias perlo. The sequence goes on from NC_090347.1 coordinate 48,197,096, forward strand.
CTTACACCCGTTTTTGAACAAGTGTGTAAAATTTGCAATTCTCCAGTCCTCTGGCACCAACCCCGTATCTGAGGATGTTTGGAAGATTATGGCCAGTACCTCCACAATTTCCACCCTTACTTCCCTCAGCAACCTAGGATGCATCCCATCTGGACCGGGTGACTTATCTACTTTAAGTACAGCCAGCCTTTCTAGTACCTCCTCTTTATCAATTTTTAGCCCATCCAGTATCTTAACTATATCTTCCTTTACTGTGACTTTGACAGCATCTTCTTCCTTGGTAAGGACAGATGCAAAGCATCCATTTAGTACCTCAGCCACGCCCTCTGCCTCCATGAGTAGATCTCCTTTGTGGTCCCTAATCGGCCCCACCCCTCCTCTTACTACCTGTTTACTGTTTATATGCCTATAGAAAACTTTTGGATTCCCTTTTATGTTGGCTGCCAGTCTATTCTCATACTCTCTCTTTGCTCCTCTTATTTCCTTTTTCACTTCCCCTCTGAATTTTCTATATTCAGCCTGGTTCTTACTTGCGTTATCAACCTGACATCTGTCATACGTCCCCTTTTTCTGCTTCATTTTACTCTGTATCTCTTTCGTCATCCAGGGAACTCTGTCTTTGATTGCCCTTCCTTTCCCCCTCATGGGAATGTACCTAGACTGTACCTGACCCATCTACTCTCTAAAGACGGCCATTGTTCGATTACAGTTTTGCCTGCCAATCTTCGATTCCAATTTACCCAGGCCAGATCTGTTCTCAACCCACTGAAGTTAGCCCTCCTCGAATGAAGTATTTTTACTCTAGAGTGCGCCTTGTCCTGTTCCATAGCTAATCTAAATGTTCCCCCACTGACACTTGCTCCACTTGACCCACTTTTTTCCCCCAGAACCAGATCCAGCAATGCCTCCTTCCTCGTTGGGCCAGAAACGTACTGATCAATCAACTTTTCCTGAACATGCTTCAGAAATTCTTCACCCTCTCTGCCCTCTACACTGTTACTCTCCCAGTCTTTATTAGGATAATTGAAGTCCCCCATTGTCACTACTCTATGCATCTCGCACCTCACTGTAATTTCCCTGCAAATTTGCTCCTCTATCCCCTTCCCACTAGTTGGTGGCCTATAGAGTACATCCAGTAGTTTAATGGCACCTCTATTGTTTCTTAACTCTAACCAAATAGATTCTGTCCTTGACCCTTCCAGGACATTCATTTATCCTCTCCCTCTCCCTCTCTCACCGCAATATTCTCCTTTATAACACTAACACCTCCCCCCCACTCCTTTCTTTCCTGAACACCTTGTATCCAGGAATATTTAATACCCAATCCTGCCCTTTTTTGAGCCAGGTCTCCGTTCTCGCCACGACATCATATTCCCATGTGGTTATTTGTGCCTTCAGCTCACCAACCTTATTTACCACCAATGTAACATAAGAAAACTATTTTTACGCCATGAATAGTTATGATCTGGAATGCGCTGTCTGAAAGGGTGGTGGAAGCAGATTCAATCATGACGTTCAAAAAGGAATTGGATAAATATTTGGAGGGCTATGGGGAAAGAGTGGGGGAATTAGATTAACTGGATTGCTCTTATAAGGAGCCGGCACAGGCTCTGAGCCGAATGGCCTCCTTCTGTGCTGTAACCGTTCTATGATTCAATGATTTGTATAAGCCTCTTCTTTTAGCTTGATACTGTCTCTAACCTCATTTGTTTACCATGGTTGCCTAACTACACAAGTTGAGCTTTTGCCTTTGCTGGTACTGGTCGTGTATTGTGCCAAATGTTTCTTTGAATACATCTCACTATTTTATATAGAATTTATAGGACAGAAATAGGCCATGGACCAACAGGTCCATGCCTCTTCCTACCTTACTTCATCTCACTCTTATGAAAATAGCCTTCTATTCCTTTCTCCCTCATTTACTTATCTAGATTTCCCCTTAAATGCATCAATGCTATTCGCCTCAACTACTGCAAGTTCCACATTCTCATCGCTCTCTGAGTAAAGAAGTTTCTCCTGAATTCCGTATTGGATTTATTAGTGACTATCTTATATTCATGGCCACTAGTTTTGGACTCCCCAACAAGTGGTAACATCTTCTCTACATCTGCCGTATCAAACCCCTTCATAATTTTGAAGACCTGTATTAGGTCACCCCTCAGCCTTCTCTTTTCTCAGCCTGTTCAGTCTTTTCTGATCGTTGTAACTTCTCAGTTCTGGTATCATCCTTGTAAATCTTTTTTGCACCTTCTCCATTGCTTCTATATCCTTTTTATAATATGGAAACTAGAACTCTGCACAGTAGTCGAAGTGTAGTCTAACCAAGGTTCTAGACAAGTTTAACATAACTTCTCTGCTTTTGAATCCTATTCCTCTAGAAATGAACCCCAGTGCTTTGTTTACACTTTTTATGGCTTTGTTAACCTGTGTCACTACTTTTAATGATTTGTGAATCTGTACCTCTTGATCCCTTTGCTCCTCTACTCTATTTAGGCTCCTATTTTCTAAGGAGTAGGCGGCCTCCTTGTTCCTCTTACCAAACCGCACCACCTTACACTTATCTATATTGAAATTCATTTGCCATTTACGTGCCCATTCTGCAAGTTTGTTAATGTCTTGTATTTTGTTGCAGTCTTCCTCAGCATTAACTATACACCCCAATTTGGTGTCATCTGCAAATTTTGACAGTAGGTTTGCTCATTAACAGTTCAGCCCAGTTTACTGTGGTCAGTTTGGGTCTCATTCCTTCGAAGTCAGCCATAATTAAGTTTAAAAGCTTGGTTTGTGACTCTCCCTTCTCCCTCTCAACCTAATCAAATTCAATCCTATTGTGTTCACTGTTAGCTAGGTGTTCCCTTATCGTCAGATTGTTAACTAATTCTGGCTCATTACTCATCAGAAAATCTGGTATGGCCTGTTCCCTTGTCAGTTCTAAAACATACTGTTCCAGAAAACTATCCTGAATACACTCTAGAAATTCACTGCCTTTACGACTTGTACTGTTCTGCTTCTCCTAGTCTGAGAAAATTAAAATCTCCTATTATAACCATTTTGCTTTTTCTACAAGCTTCTCTGATCTCCATATTTCTGTATCCCACTACTGCATCACTACTGTCAGGTGGTCTGTAGACAACTCCAACCAGAGCATTACATCCTTCACTATTTCTTCATTCAACCAAAGTGTATCCACTGCTCGATCACCCTTACTGAAATCCCATCTTGCTACTGACGTAATTGTGTCTTTTATCTATATTGCTACTCCCCCTCGTTTCCCAATTTCCCTTCCTTTCTAAAGATCCTATAGCCTGTAATATTTAGCTCCCAATCATGCCCAGCTTGTAGCCAGGACTCTGGTTGCTAAGTTGACAGTTGCTAAGTCATCTCCTTTAAGCTGAATCTGTTTCTAATTAGCTTGTTTTATGTCTTATACTAGGTGTATTTGTGTACAGGACTTTGATTTGAGCAACTGTCCCCACCTGGCCCATATGCTCAGATGGTGTTTTTCTCTCACTTTTTGACTTATTACACTTCTTATTTTTCATCACTCCTGTCCTCTTATTTATAGCAGGTATTTTATACTTTTTGTTGAACCTGGAGTATTTATTATTATCATTCTCACTTTTTGTACTCTGAACTTTGCTTTCATCTCTTTTTTCTTATCTTTAGGCTTTTATCATTTGTACAGTTCTTTCTACCTTCTTTCCATCCCCTTCCCCCAACTCTTCTGCTGCTTTATAGGTTTTTAAAAAAATCTACCTCTGATTTAAATTTGTTTTTCACTCATCTCCATTTGGTCCTATTTTCCTGGCTTTACTTTGAAGTAATCTGACTTTACTTTCTACTGTAATATTTTACACAACTAGATGGTATGCCCACCGCCTTTCTACCCCATTTCACCTGAATTTCTCTAACCTTTCCTACCATTTAGCCTGGCATCACTCTTGCTCTTGTCTGTTCTATTTCTGTTGCCAGTTATCTTGTTGTAAACCCTTAATGATATTTTATTGTATAACAATCCATGTGCTGGTTTGTGGCTAAAATTCCCATGTCAAACTCCCAATTTTGGTCAAACCCTGAGATTTGTGCAGTTACCTTCCAGCCTTCGTTGCCCAGGCTGAGTTCATTGCTGGTCAATCAGTTTCACCTGCTCTCTGTGCCGGTGACTTGCTTTTAGTCCTTGATGCAGCTTTTGCACACATCTCTGCCCAGCTCGGACAGTAGTTGAGATAGCACCTGAGCTGACACTCTGATGTCCCATCAGGTGTGGTACAGTAAAAATCTTTCCAGTTCAGAGTGTGCGATGGTTGCATTGTATCACTCGAGGGGCTCCATGTAATACACTGTACAAGCTGAGTTGACGTGCAGATATGTGAACACCATGGGTGTGTTCCAGCCTTGTGACAACTACTTCCCTCATCGAAGCTGCTGTTTTGGACTTGGCATCCTCTCATTGCCAGGGTTTTCCGTGTCACTTTTGTTTTATCTGAAGAGTTGAGGTGGTTTAGAATGAAAACAAATATTCCTGCAGGTATGACTCCTGCTTATATACAGTGTTAACGTTTTTATCAATCGAGAGATTTCATGAGTGTGAATGGTATGCACATTTGAACCATTCCCAAGTTTACCCAGAATTCCTATTGCCGTAAGCCTTTTTGGTCTGATAGTATGTGGTCTGAAGCATGCAGTACAGGCCACCGCTCAAGTACTCCCTGTAGGAATGAGAGAACTGAAACTGCTTGTAAATTCCTTGGGTGAATTGGAGGTCAAATTCCTTGAGTAAATTTTAAGCTCCAGGTTAGAGTCCAGGATGAAATGCGTGGCTTTCTCTCTCTGTTTTGCATCTTTAACAGAGTTGATGTCTGAAAACAAAATCCAACCTTTAAAATGTTTAATTTTGTTACAATTGGAAAAGATTTAAGATATTTGACAAAATGTAGTTCAACAGAAGTCAAGTAGACATAGAAATACGGTGATATACTCGAACATATTAACATCGAGCGGGAGGAGGTATTGGCGGTTTTAGCAGGCCTAAAAATGGATAAATCCCCAGGCCCGGACGAAATGTATCCCAGGCTACTGTGTGAGGCAAAGGAGGAGATTGCGGGGGCTCTGACACATATATTCAGAACCTCTCTGGCCACAGGGGATGTGCCAGAGGACTGGAGAACCGCTAATGTAATACCATTATTCAAGAAGGGGAGTAGGGAAAAACCGGGGAACTACAGGCCAGTGAGCCTAACATCAGTGGTAGGAAAATTATTGGAAAAAATTCTGAAGGACAAAATTAGTCTCCACTTGGAGAAGCAAGGATTAATCAGGGATAGTCAACATGGCTTTGTCAAGGGAAGATCATGTCTGACTAATTTGATTGAATTTTTTGAGGGGGTGACGCAGCGGATGTGGTATACATGGATTTCAGTAAGGCCTTCGATAAAGTCCCCCACAGGAGACTGGTCAAGAAGGTACGAGCCCATGGAATCCAGGGTGCCTTGGCACTTTGGATACAAAACTGGCTTAGTGGCAGAAGGCAGAGGGTGATGGTCGAAGGTTGTTTTTGTGACTGGAAGCCTGTGGCCAGTGGGGTACCACAGGGATCGGTGCTGGGTCCCTTGCTGTTTGTGGTCTACATTAATGACTTGGATATGAATGTAAAAGGTATGATCAGTAAGTTCGCTGATGATACAAAAATTGGTAGGGTGGTAAATAGTGAGGAGGATAGCCTCAGTCTGCAGGACGATATAGATGGGTTGGTCAGATGGGCGGAACAGTGGCAAATGGAATTTAACCCGGAAAAGTGCGAGGTGATGCACTTTGGAGGGACTAACAAGGCAAGGGAATACACAATGAATGGGAGGACCCTAGGCAAGACAGAGGGTCAGAGGGATCTTGGTGTGCAAGTTCACAGATCCCTGAAGGCGGCGGAACAGGTAGATAAGGTGGTAAAGAAGGCATATGGGATACTTGCCTTTATTAGCCGAGGCATAGAATATAAGAGCAAGGAGGTTATGATGGAGCTGTATAAAACACTGGTTAGGCCACAGCTGGAGTACTGTGTGCAGTTCTGGTCGCCACACTACAGGAAGGATGTGATCGCTTTGGAGAGGGTGCAGAGGAGGTTCACCAGGATGCTACCAGGGCTGGAGCGCTTCAGCTATGAAGAGAGACTGGGAAGATTGGGTTTGTTTTCCTTGGAGGAGAGGAGGATGAGGGGGGACATGATTGAGGTGTACAAAATTATGAGGGGCACAGATAGGATGGATACTAAGGAGCTTTTTCCCTTCGTTGAGGGTACTATAACAAACAAGGGGACATAGATTCAAGGTAAAAGGCGGGAGGTTTAGAGGGGATTTGAGAAAGAACTTTTTCACCCAGAGGGTGGTTGGAGTCTGGAACTCACTGCCTGAAAGGGTTGTGGAGGCAGGAACCCTCACAACATTCAAGAAGCATTTGGATGAGCACTTGAAATGCCATAGCATACAAGGCTACGGACCAAATGCTGGAATATGGGATTAGAGTAGACAGGGCTGATGGCCGGCGCGGACACGATGGGCCGAAGGGCCTCTATCCGTGCTCTATGACTCTATGACTCTACTTTTCAAGAACTTTCTGCGAAAAAAAAATACCCCGGAGATTTTGGAGTTTTAATCTGAATTATTGAGCAGCTCGCATGTTTTCTTAAGCTTGAGCGTGGCTTGGATTTTAACCTTCCTCTTTAAATCTTCTAGTTTGTGGAACACTTCAATTCCTATTGAGGCAAAAGTTCAGATCAAACCTAGGGCATAAAGTTAACTTCTCTACAGGAGCTAGTTTCCCCTCACTTAACAAAGTAACCCTGTGAGAATTGAAGGCTACAGGTACATTGGGCCAGATTTTGCTGGAGTGGGGCATCTCACAGCATGCCCTGTCAGTTAGACTTGTTCGTGCATGTTTAGATTTTAATAATTTTTGCCCACAAAGTTGCTGGAAGTGCAAGCTGATAACGGAGTGGTGAAGGCAACAGGGCATCTAGGACCTTGGTGAACAATGGGCTAAACAGTGTCTCTCCTTAATCAATGAGATTGGATATATGGCCAAGCTTTCAAGAAAATATGCGAGCTGCTCAATAATTCAGATTAAAGCTCCAAAATCTCCAGGGCATTTTTTTTCCTGATGGTTCCTTAATATCAAACTTTTTACAAGGTAGCAGAACAGGTAGATAAGGTGGTTTAAAAAAAATGTATACAGGGTACTTTCCTTTATTAGCTGAGGCATAGAATATAAAAGCAGGGAGGTTATACTAGAACTGTATAAAACACTGGTTAGGCCACAGCTTGAGTACTGTGTACAGTTCTGGTCACCACATTACAGGAAGGATGTAATTGCACTAGAGAGGGTGCAGAGGAGATTTACGAGGATGTTGCCAGGACTGGAGAATTTTAGCTATGAGAAAAGATTGGATAGGCTGGGGTGGTTTTCTTTTGGAACACGGGGCTGAGGGGAGATTTAATTGAGATGTATAAAATTATGAGGGGTCAGTGACCAGGGGGCATAGATTTAAAGTAATTGGTAGAAGGATTAGAGGGAGCTGAGGAGAAATGTTTTCACTCAGAGGATGGTGGGGGTCTGGAGCTCACTCCGTGAGAGGGTGGTAGAGACAGAAACTCTCATTCCATTTTATTCGTTCATAGGATGTGAGCATCGTTGGCGAGGTCAGCATTTATTGCCCATCCCTAATTGCCCTTGAGAAGGTGGTGGTGAGCCGCCGCCTTGAAGTGCTGCAGTCCGTGTGGTGAAGGTTTTCCCACAGTGCTGATAGGCCAGGATTTTGACCCAGCAATGATTAAGGAACAGCGATATAATTCCAAGTATGGATGGTGTGTGACTTGGAGGGGAACGTGCAGTTGGTGGTGTTCCCATGTACCTGCTGCTGTTGTCCTTCTAGGTGGTAGAGGTCGCGGGTTTGGGAGGTGCTGTCGAAGAAGCCTTGGCGAGTTGCTGCAGTGCATCCTGTGGATGGTACATATTGCAGCCACAGTGCGCTGGTGGTGATGATTCTGTGAGTATGGCTATGTCAGGCTGTTGCTTGACTAGTCTGTGGGACAGCTCTCCCAATTTGGCACAAGTCCCCCAGATGTTAGTGAGGAGGACTTTGCAGGGTCGACTGGGCTTGGTTTGCCTTTGTCGTGTCCAGTGCCTAGTGGTCCAATGCCGGGTGGTCCGTCCAGTTTTATTCTTCTTGTGACTTTTTTTAGCGAGATTTTACAATGAGTGGCTTGCTAGGCCATTTCAGAGGGCGATTAAGAATCAACCACATTGCTGTGGGTCTGGAGTCACACATAGGCCAGACCGGGTAAGGACATTAGTGAACCAGATGGGTTTTTACGACAATCCGGTAGTTTCATGGCCACCATTACTGATACTAGTATTTTAATTCCAGATTTTATTTAATTAATTGAATTTAAATTCCCCAGCTTCCGTGGCGGGATTTGAACTCATGACTCCGGATTATTAGTCCAGGCCTCTGGATTACTAGTCCAGTAACATAACCATTATGCTACCATACCCTACTTGAAGTGCCGTGACGTACAAGGCTACAGACCAAGAGCTGGAAAGTGGGATTAGCCTGGATAGCTCTTTCGGCTGGCACAGACACAATGGGCCGAATGGTGGCCTCCTGTGCTGTATGATTCTATGATGTAAGGATTGAGAAGGAAGTAGGATGATTTCAATGTCAAATCAAGTACATAGAGAAATATAGATTGGATTGAGAGAGGAAAAAAAGACACATTTTAAAAAAAAAATTAATTTTAAAATTTGACATTTTTAAACTTTCCAAAAACAATTCACTACCTGAAGGAATTAGACTGTACAGTTTAAATATTTTACTTTCTGGGCAAGAGAGGTTGATTGGCAGTCATTAATAATGATTGTCATTGAAAGGGTACTTGCGCTGATGATTACTAGACTTATCTTTCTGTGGTGAGTTCAAAGGGTTCATGTGACGAGTTCTGTGGTGAGTTCATGAAGATCATGGGGGGTTAAATGGGCAATGCCATATTCGCAAATTGGCCATCAACTTGTGGCGATTCGCAATTCAAGGGGTATCCCTTCCTCACCACAAGTTGCTGGCTGATATGGACGTTAATAATAGCGTGCGTCGTTCAGTTTATTTTTTTCAGCAAAATCTGGATCAACATATCTCCATTCAAGACTTCATCAATTCATAGAAACCTTTTGGACAGCAAGCATGCTCCATTGCCATCTGCCTTCCTTCGCTAGCAGCATGTTCAAATCTTTCCTCCTCTGTCCCACATACCAAAGAAGTACATCCTCTCTACAGGAGGACGTCAGAAAGCCAGACAGAGCCTAGACTCTCAATTGACAGTACAGAAGGTTTGTGATAGAAGCCTGATGTACTTCATTACTGCTGTCTAATAGTAACCTCATGTATTCCATTATCAAAGATTTACATCTGATTATGACTGCACCTCGTTCAAGGACTCAGTCACCTGACTACAAGGCCAGTGGAATGCAGGAGAAATTTCTTTGGGACCCACCCCAGCGGCTCCCTAAAGTAATGACTGGCATATACTTCTGAGTAATGTGGGTGGGGGTATACGTCATACAATATATTTCCAATCATTTGCACCGTAGCAATGTTAAGTGCAAATGCCTCAGTGTTTCTGGTATTGATTGTTATGGGTGGCATAGGAGTGATTGGAAAATTAAGGGGCCAGCAAACCCATGCAATTGGTTAAAGGCTGTGGTGCTTTTTTTTAAAAATAAATTTTGAACACCCATTGCCAGTGCAGAAGCTGCCAGCCATAATCCCCTTTGGCAGACCTCCGAGGCCTCAGCAGTCCATTGCCAGGGAGCCCGTCTACAAATTGCAAATAACCCTGTGTGTCTCTGTGGTGATCAGAGCACCCACCCTCCCGAAGGGGTTGGAAGTGAGAGATTGAAGAAGAAATCCTTGCTGCAAAATTATTCAAGATTCATGAGCTAGTAAATCATTTCAGTTGTAATATTTCATCTTGTCTGTGTTCCTCTAATTCAAGGGTGTTAAAATTTCTAGTTTATCTAATGTTTTAAGTGACTTCCGCAAAATATAGAACCACTGAATTGTGGGCATTCACAAAGGCAAATTGTGGTTGTATCGGAAGAAGTTGCTGCCTCCACCATTGTAATGGCTCCAGATGTTGAACAGCTTAGTGCTTTGCGTGTATATAAAATTAAATAAACTTTGTTCAATGTTGAAGCAGAAAAGTTTTGCACTGATGTAACATTTTATTTTCCTGGGAGATGGATGTCTTTTTCTGGCTCCTGTGGCTGGATGTGGTGAACAGGAGTTGAATCTGTTGCTGATTTTTCTATTGGGAAAGGAGACCTCAAAGTTTGACTTTTTTTCTGGTACAATTCTGGTTGATTGTGAATAGCAAACACAACATCACCATTGACCAGCAGCTTTCACCATTTCACATTGCATGTTGCACAGGATATTTGTTACATAACCCTGGTAGATCCTCCTTTAATACTGACTTCCAGGGTCATCCTAAACCGATTTATAAAGCATGTTTTACAGTCTGTCTAATGGATAGCTAAAGGATTGTACATTTACATTAAATGGTTAGGGTGTGTCATAATGTTGTAAGAGGGTTTATTCGAGTGGTAACTTGTTTTGCACCAGCTGAAGTAAAACCTAAGGACGTTAGTTGGAGGGGCAGAGACACCTAGTGGTACGTGGGCTGTGGAGATGGGATGATGAAGCTGAATACTTGGTTATGACAATTACTGGAGGATACTGAGGTGTAGAGGTACAGAGGGACCTTGGAATGCATGTCTGCAGATCCCTGAAGGGAGCAGGACAGGTCGATAAGGCATATGGAATACTTTCCTTTATTAGCCAAGGCATGAATATAAGAGCAGGGAGGTTATGCTGGAACTGTATAAAACACTAGTTAGGCCACAGCTTGAGTACTGTGTACAGTTCTGGTGGTCACATTACAGGAAAGATGTAATTGTACTAGAGAGGGTACAGAGGAGATTTACGAGGATGTTGCCAGGACTGGAGAATTTTTAGCTATGAGGGAAATTGGATAGGCTGGGGTTGTTTTCTTTGAAACAAAGGGGGCCGAGGGGAGATTTAATTGAAGTATATAAAATTATGAGGGGCTTAGATAGAGTGGACAGGGAGGATCTATTTCCCTTAGCAGAGGGATCAGTGACCAGGGGGCATAGATTTAAAGTAATTGGTAGAAGGATTAGAGGGAGCTCAGGAGAAATGTTTTCACCCAGAGGACAGTGGGGGTCTGGAACTCACTGCCTGAGAGGGTGGTAGGGGCAGAAACCCTCAACTCATTTAAAAAGTACTTGGATGAGCACCTGAAGTGCCGTAACTTACAAGGCTACGGACCAAGTGCTGGAAAGTGGGATTAAACTGGACAGCTCTTTTTCGGTTGGCACGGACACGATGGGCCGAATGGCCGCCTTCTGTGCCGTAACTTTCTATGATACTGTATGCTCTTCTCTTTGGGACAGAGGGGAATTTACGTGCTCTTTGATGAATTTGAATTTTTCTTTGGACCACGTCGATGCCGAGTCAACAGAGGCCTGAAGGTGTCCGTGTGAGCTTGGCTCAGATGGTGAAATGACTGAACAGATGGCAGTGATAAGTGTATGGAAGAGCATTATGTTGCTGGCTGTCACTGGTGCAGTTTTTCATCTTCTGTAGCAGGAATAAACTGCATTTGGAACTCTCCTATCTGCAGGGTTGTGTATCGGCAAATAGAAGTGTCCCTTTGTGTAATTTGTGACTTGCAGGATATTGTAGCAGTTGTTTTGTGTTCCAATGCCCATGTCAATAACACACATTGATGCAATCCCTGTAAAAATGAAATGTGACACCCATCTTTCATTTCTTAAGGAAAAGTCATTCAATCAGTTGAGGTGCACTGTCAGTGAAGTTCTGCCATCACTTACGAAACCTGCCCACTGCCTCATTTATTTATTTAGTTTCTTTCCTCTTGTTTGCCTCCCTGTTGCACTTGGACCAGATAGGTCTATTTCTGTTACAATCATATTTCGCCTAAAGTGCTACAGCACCTTCCAGTTTTCTGTCTCGATAAAGTAATCTGTATCCTTGTACATTTACCCAACCTGCGTTATTGTTAAACCAGGTCTCTGTGATATATCTAATATCATAGAGGTGCTTGCTGCAGAGGCAATCGAGGATCTCCCATTTTATTACTAGGATTCCCCATATTCCTATCTAAAACCGATGATTCATTTCCCTCATTCAGACAGATGTGTTTTTGTCATTATTTCCCTGTGTGGCCGTATCCTTATACTCTGCATACTTACCTGCAGCATCAGTATCTGTACTTGAAAAACATTTGATCTTGGAATATGCTGGCGAAGCCCCATTTACTGCGCATCCATTGTTGCCCTGAGAAGCTGGTGGTGGGCCTTCTCCTTGAACCGCTGCAGGCCATGCGATAAAGGTGCTCCCACAGTGCTGTTAGGGAGGGAGTTCCAGGATTCTGACCCAGCGACGATGAAGAAATGAATATATGTCCAAGTCATAAGAACATAAGAACATAAGAACTAGGAGCAGGAGTAGGCCAATCGGCCCCTCGAGCCTGCTCCGCCACTCAATAAGATCATGGCTGATCTGATCCTAACCTCAAATCTAAATTCATGTCCAATTTCCTGCCCGCTCCCTGTAAAAAGTCAGGATGTTGCATGACTTGAAGGGGAATTTGTAGGTGATTGTCTTCTAGTTACATTGCTGCTCTGTTCTTGGTATTAGAGGTCAGGCGCAGGGGTGGTGGGGCGGTGCGGTGGTTATGTGTCAGTGACTTTGGTGAATTGCTACAGTGCATCCTATAGATTGTACATACTGTAGTCACAGTGCAGTGGTGGGAGGGGTGGAAATATTGAGCCAGTCACAATGGCAGCAATCAAGCAAACTGCTCTGTCCTGAATAGGAACAGGAGTAGGCCATTCAGCCCCTCGTGCCTGCTCCGCCATTTGATAAGATCATGGCTGATCTGTGATCTAACTCCATATACCTGCCTTTGGCCCATATCCCTTAATGCCTTTGGTTGCCAAAAATTCTATCTATCTCAGATTTAAATTTAGCAATTGAGCTAGTATCAATTGCCATTTGCGGGAGAGTTCCAAACTTCTACAGCCCTTTGTGTGTAGAAATGTTTTCTAATCTCGCTCCTGAAAGGTCTGGCTCTAATTTTTAGACTGTGCCCCCTACTCCTAAAATCCCCAACCAGCGGAAATAGTTTCTCTCTATCCACCCTATCTGTTCCCCTTAATATCTTATAAACTTCGATCAGATCACCCCTTAACCTTCGAAACTCCAGAGAATATAACCCCGTTAATGGTAGGGCGTTGGGGAGAGTTATAGAACAAAGAGATCTGGGAGTACAGATTCATAGCTCCTTGAAAGTGGAGTCACAGGTGGATAGGGTAGTGAAGAAGGCATTCAGCATGCTTGGTTTCATTGGTCAGAACATTGAATGCAGGAGTTGGGATGTCTTGTTGAAGTTGTACAGGGCATTGGTGAGGCCACACTTGGAGTACTGTGTACAGTTCTGGTCACCCTATTACAGAAAGGATATTATTAAACTAGAAAGAGTGCAGAAAAGATTTACTAGGATGCTACCGGGACTTGATGGTTTGACTTACAGGGAGAGGTTAGACAGACTGGGACTTTTTTCCCTGGAGAGCAGGAGGTTAAGGGGTGATCTTATCGAAGTCTATAAAATAATGAGGGGCATAGATAAGGTCGATAGTCAAAATCTTTTCCCAAAGGTAGGGGAGTCTATAACGAGGGGGCATAGATTTAAGGTGAGAGGGGAGAGATACAAAAGGGTCCAGAGGGGCAATTTTTTCACTCAAAGGGTGGTGAGTGTCTGGAACGAGCTGCCAGAGGCAGTAGTAGAGGCGGGTACAATTTTGTCTTTTAAAAAGCATTTGGACAGTTACATGGGTAAGATGGGTATGGAGGGATATGGGCCAAGTGCAGGCAATTGGGACTAGCTTAGTGGTATAAACTGGGCGACATGGACATGTTGGGCCGAAGGGCCTGTTTCCATGTTGTAACTTCTATGATTCTATGATAATTTGTGTAATCTCTCCTCGTAACTTAACCCTTGAAGTCCGGGTATCATTCTAGTAAACCTACGCTGCACTCCCTCCAAGGCCAGTTTGTCCTTGCGAAGGTTCGGTGCCCAGAACTGCTCACAGTACTCCAGGTGCGGTCTAACCAGGGTTTTGTGTAGCTGCAGCATAACTTCTGCCCCCTTGTACTCTAGTCCTCCAGATATAAAGGCCAGCATTCCATTTGCCTTCTTGATTATTTTCTGCACCTGTTCATGACACTTCAATGATCTATGTACCTGAACCCCAAAGTCCCTTTGGACATCCACTGTTTTTAACTTTTTACCATTTAGAAAGTACCCTGTTCTGTCCTTTTTTGATCCAAAGTGGATGACCTCACATTTGTCTACATTGAATTCCATTTGCCACAGTTTTACCCACTCACCTAATCTATCAATATCGCTTTGTAATTTTATGTTTTCATCTACACTGCTTACAATGCCACCAATCTTTGTGTCTCATCGGCAAACTTAGATATGAGACTTTCTATACCATCATCTAAGTCGTTAATAAATATTGTGAATAATTGAGGCCCCAAGACAGATCCCTGCGGGACTCCACTGGTCACATCCTGCCAATGTGAGTACCTACCTATTATCCCTACTCTCTGTCGCCTTTCGCTCAGCCAACTTCCTAACCAAGTCTGTACTTTTCCCTCGATTCCATGGGCTTCTATCTTAGCTAACAGTCTCTTATGTGGGACCTTATCAAATGCCTTCTGGAAGTCCATATAAATAACATCCATTGACATTCCCCTGTCCACTACTTTAGTCACCTCTTCAAAAAATTCAATCAGGTTTGTCAGGCACGACCTACCCTTCACAAATCCATGCTGGTTCTCTCTGATTAACTGAAAATTCTCGGTGTTCAGTCATCCTATCCTTAATTGTAGACTCCAGCATTTCCCCACAACAGATGTTAGGCTAACTGGTCTAGAATTCCCTGGTTTCCCCCTCTCTCCTTTCTTAAAAAGCGGAGTGACGTGCAATTTTCCAATTTAGAGGGACAGTTCCTGAATCTAGAGAACTTTGAAAGATTATAATTAGGGCATCCGCAATGTGCTCACCTACTTCCTTTAAAACCCTGGGATGGAAACCATCTGGTCCTGGGGATTTGTCACTCTTTAGTGCTATTATTTTTTTCATTGCTGTTGCTTTACTTATATTAATTTTATCGAGTCCCTATCCCCGATTCAATATAAGTTTTCTTGGGATTTCCGGCATGCTGTCCTCTTTTTCTACTGTAAATACTGACGCAAAGTAATTGTTCAACATGTCCGCCATTTCCCCTTTGTCAATGACGATATCCCCACTTTCAGTTTTTAAGGGGCCAACACTGCTCCTGACCACCCTCTTTTTCCTAATATCACTTTAAAAGTTCTTCGTATTGGTTTTGATATCCCTTGCGAGTTTCTTTTCATACTCTCTTTTTGTAGCTCTTACTATCTGTTCTGTGACTCTTTGTTGATCTTTGTATCTTTCCCATTCGCCAGGATCTGTACCATTTTTTGCCTTTTTGTATGCCCTTTCCTTATGTCTTATACTGTCCCTTACCTCTTTAGTTGTCCATGGCTGGGTTTTTTTTTGGCAAGTAGAGTTCTTGCCCCTCAGGGGTATAAACCGATTCTGTATCACGTTAAATGGTTCTTTAAACATTTCCCACTGATCATCAGTCGTTTTACCCATTAACAGATTTGCCCAGTTTACCGTGGACAGTCTCTGTCTCATCCCATTGAAGTCGGCCTTGCCCAAGTCTAGAATCTTAGCAGCTGATTCACTTTTTTCCCTTTCAAACACTACATTGAACTCGATCATATTATGATCACTATTGGATAGATGTTCACGCACAGTTAAGCCGTTAACTAAATCTGGTTCATTACTCATTAAATCTAGTATGGCTTGCCCCTTGTTGCCTCTAGGACATACTGCTGTAGAAAACTATCCCGGACACACTAAAGAAATTCGCTACCTTTCTGACAGTTGCTAGTCTGCGTTTCCCAATCTATGTGAAGGTTGAAGTCCCCCATTAAGACCACGATGCCTTTCTTACACACTTGTCTAATCTCTGCATTTATACAATCTAACACTTCAGAGCTGCTGCCAGGGCTCCTATATACAACTCCCACTATAGTCTTAAATCCTTTTCCTATTTCTAAATTCAACCCATAAGGTCTCTGTTGGCTGCTTACCTCTTGTTATATCCCCCTTTATCATTGAAGTGATTTCATCTCTAATCATTAAGGCTACTCCTCCCTCTCTTCCATTTTCCCTATCTCTCCTGTAGACCTTATAACCTGGTATATTTAGTTCCCAATCCTGACCATCCTGCAGCCATGTCTCAGTAATAGCTATCATGTCATACCCTCCAATTTGAATTTGAACCTTTAGTTCATTTAATTTATTCCTTATACTCCGTGCATTTGTATATAGAACTCTTAGTTGGGCCACACACCCTAGCCTGACCTTCAGCTTTGATGCTGGGTTAATCGCCTTACGCCTTCTAGTTTTTATTTTATCTGTAGTGCCTAAAGTACGCTTTCTTTCCGCTGCTCTACGCTTTTCCCTTTCACTTGTTCTTGAACAACTGTTTGTACTATTTGTATTGTAAATTTCCCCTGGGTTTTCCCCTCTCTTGCTGCTCTCAACTTTACTCCCTTCTGACTCCCTGCTCAGGTTCCCATCCCCCTGCCACTCTAGTTTAAACCTTCCCCAACAGCACTAGCAAAGACCCCCGCGAGGACATTGGTCCCGGTCCTGCTCGGGTGTAACCCGTCCCGCTTGTACAGGTCCCACCTTCCCCAGAACCGGTCCCAATGTCCCAAGAATCTAAACCCCTCCCTCCTACACCATCCACCAATGGTGTGAGCTTCTAGAGTGTTGCTTTGGCTACACCCATCCAGATGAATGGTGAGTGTTCCATCACACTTCTGAGTTGAGCCATGTAGATGGTGGAGATGTTTTGAGGGATAAGGACATTAGCCACTCATCTCAGATTACCCAGCCTCTGTCCTGCTCTTGTAACCACAGAGTTCATATGGCTGGCCCAGTTCCATTTCTGCTCAAAGGATGCTCATGGTGGGGGGGGGGGACTTCATAGTATCATAGTGGGTACAGCACAGGAGGAGGCCATTCGGTCCATCGTGCCTGTGCCGGCTCTTTGAAAGAGCTATCCAATTAGTCCCATTCCCCTGTTCTTTTTCCAAAGCTCTGTAAATTTTCTCCTTTTCAAATATTTACCCAATTCCCTTTTGAAAGTTACTATTGAATCTGCTTCCACCACCCTTTCAGGCTGTGCATTCCACATCATTACAACTTGCTGTATAAAAAATGTTTCCTCACGTCGCCTCTGGCTCTTATCCGATCACCTTAAATCTGTGTCCTCTCTAAGGCCTTAACATTTTTCTTAAAATGTAGTGCCCAGAATTGAACACTCCAGCCAAGGCCTAACCAGTGTTTTATAAAGGTTTAGGATAACTTCCTTGTTTTTATACTCTGTGCCTCTATTTATAAAACTGAGGTTCCTCTATGCTGCTTTAACAGCCTTCTCAACCTGTCCTGCCACCTTCAAAGATTTGTGTACACTCCCTTTAAAATTGTACCATTTAGTTTATATTGCTTCTCTTCATTCTTCCTATCAAAATGTATCACATCACACTTCTCGGCATTAAATTTCACCTGCCACTTTGCGAAGTTGGTGCCATTGAAGGTTATGGAGAAATGGTTGGGCTTTCTCTTCTTCGAGATGGTCATTATCTGGCAGTGCCTGGCACAAATATTACCTGCCAGTTTTCAGTCCAAGCCAGGTCCTGCTGGCATGAGCTGCTTCATTATCCGAGTAGTTGTGAATGGAGCTGAATACATAGAAACATAGAAAATAGGAGCAGGAGTAGGCCAATCGGCCCTTCGAGCCTGCTTCGCCATTCAATATGATCATGGCTGATCCTCTACCTCAATACCATATTCCCGCACTCTCCCCATTCCCCTTGATGCCTTTTGTGTCTAAAAATCTATCTAGCTCCTTCTTAAATATATTCAGTGATGTGGCCTCCACAGCTTTCTGTGGTAGAGAATTCCACAGGTTCACCACCCTCTGAGTGAAGAAATTTCTCCTTATCTCAGACCTAAATGTCCTCCTTTGTATCCTGAGACTGTGACCCCTCGTTCTGGACCTCCCCAGCCAGGGGGAACATCCCCCCTGCATCCAGTCTGTCTCTCCTTGTCAGAATTTTATGTTTCAATGAGATCCCTTCTCATTCGTCTAAACTCGAGTGAATACAGGCCGAGTCGACCAAATCTCTCCTCATATGACAGCCCTGCCGTCCCAGGAATCAGTCTGGTGAACCTTCACTGCACTCCCTCTATGGCAAGTATATCCTTTCTTAGGTAAGGAGACCAAAACTGCACATGATATTCCAGGTGTGGTCTCACCAAGGCCCTGTACAACTGCAGTAAGACATCCTTGCTCCTGTTCTCAAAGCCTCTTGCAATGAAGGCCAGCATACCATTTGCCTTCCTAACTGCTTGCTGCACCTGTACATTTTCTTTCAGTGACTGGTGTACAAGGACATCCAGGTCTCTTTGTACATCAACATTTCCCTTTTAAATTAGGGAATATTGTGGAATCATCAAACAGGCCCATTCCTGACCTCAAGAGTGAAAGCACTGATGAAACAGCTGACGATGGTTGGGTTGAAGATACTTCTCTCCTGCAGTGATGTCCTGGAGAGTATTGGAGAAAGGGTATGGAATTAGGGGGGGGAACAGCAAACTGGATTAAAAATGAGTTAGGGAGAAAACAGTAAAAAATTAAGGGCAGTTTCTCAGAGTGGTTGGCGGTGGGTAGTGCTGTCCCACAGGGTTCTGTTCACTATCAATGATTTGGATATAGACCTAGAGTGAGTGATTTATAAATTTGTAGATGATCCTAAAATTGGAGGTATAGTTAATCCTTTAGAAGACCAAAGGAATCGGATGCTGCTAAGATGGGGAAATGAGCTAAAAAGTGGTGGATGGAATTTAATGGCAGTAAGTAAAGGAAGATGTACCCACATCAACAGCATTGCCCTCATCTACCCTCTCTGTTACTTCATCAAAAACTCTATCAAGTTAGTTAAACATGATTTGCCTTTAAGAAATCTGCACTGGCTTTCCCTAATCAATCCATACTTATCCAAGATACTGGATAGGCTAAAAATTGATAGAGGAGGTACAGGAAAGGCTGGCTGTACTTAGTCGCTAACTCACCCGGTCCGGATGGGAAGCTTCCTAGGTTGCTGAGGGAAGTAAGGGTGGAAATTACGGATGCACTGGCCATAATCTTCCATGATGTGGAGATGCCGGTGATGGACTGGGGTTGACAATTGTAAACAATTTTACAACACCAAGTTATAGTCCAACGATTTTATTTGAAATTTACAAGCTTTCGGAGGCTTCCTCCTTCCTCAGGTAAATGTCAGGAACTCCTCGAAGCCTACGCATTTATAAATCACAGAACAATACATGGTGATTACAGACAGCCTTTGCAACTGCCCGTTGCCAAGGCAATCACCGTGTTCAGACAGAGAGGTGTTACCTACAGAACCCCCGAATATACAGTCAACAAAAAAAAAACAAACAGAAAAAAAAAAGAGAGGCAGAAACATCCGGAAGGCAGAGAAAGCCAGCAAATGACCCGTTATATTAAAAACAGATAGCTTTTGTTTGCTGGTGGGCTTACGTGTAGCGTGACATGAACCCAAGATCCCGGTTGAGGCCGTCCTCATGGGTGCGGAACTTGGCTATCAATTTCTGCTCGACGATTTTGCGTTGTCGTGTGTCTCGAAGGCCGCCTTGGAGTACGCTTACCCGAAGATCGGTGGCTGAATGTCCCTGACTGCTGAAGTGTTCCCCGACTGGGAGGGCACCCTCCTGTCTGGCGATTGTTGCGTGGTGTCCGTTCATCCGTTGTCGCAGTGTCTGCATGGTCTCGCCAATGTACCATGCTCTGGGGCATCCTTTCCTGCAACGTATGAGGTAGACAACGTTGGCCGAGTCACAGGAGTATGAACCATGCACCTGGTGGGTGGTGTCCTCTCGTGTGATGGTGGTATCTGTGTCGATGATCTGGCATGTCTTGCAGAGGTTACCGTGGCAGGGTTGTGTGGTGTCGTGGACGCTGTTCTCCTGAAAGCTGGGTAATTTGCTGCGAACGATAGTCTGTTTGAGGTTGGGTGGCTGTTTAAAGGCGAGTAGTGGAGGTGTGGGGATGGCCTTAGCGAGGTGTTCGTCGTCATTGATGGCATGTTGAAGGCTGCGGAGAACATGGTGTAGTTTCTCCGCTCCGGGGAAGTATTGGACGACGAAGGGTACTCTGTTGGTTGCGTCCCGTGTTAGTCTTCTGAGGAGGTCTATGTGATTTTTCGCTGTGGCCCGTCGGAACTGTTGATCGATGAGTCAAGCGTCATATCCCGTTCTTACTAGGGCGTCTTTCAGCGTCTGTAGGTGTCCATCGCGTTCCTCCTCGTCTGAGCAGACCCTGTGTATTCGCAGGGCCTGTCCATAGGGGATGGCCTCTTTGACGTGGTTAGGGTGGAAGCTGGAAAAGTGGAGCATCGTGAGGTTGTCCGTGGGCTTGCGGTAGAGTGAGGTGCTGAGGTGCCCGTCTTTGATGGAGATTCGTGTGTCCAAGAAAGAAACTGATTCTGAGGAGTAGTCCATGGTGAGCTTGATGGTGGGATGGAACTTGTTGATGTTATCGTGTAGTCTCTTTAGTGATTCTTCGCCGTGGGCCCATAGAAAGAAAATGTCGTTGATGTATCTGTCGTCGACGCAAAATCGTCGAGCAGAAATTGATAGCCAAGTTCCGCACCCATGAGGACGGCCTCAACCGGGATCTTGGGTTCATGTCATGCTACACGTAAGCCCACCAGCGAACAAAAGCTATCTGTTTTTAATATAACGGGTCATTTGCTGGCTTTCTCTGCCTTCTGGATGTTTCTGCCTCTTTTTTTTCCTGTTTGTTTTTTTTGTTGACTGTATATTCGGGGGTTCTGTAGGTAACACCTCTCTGTCTGAACACGGTGATTGCCTTGGCAACGGGCAGTTGCAAAGGCTGTCTGTAATCACCATGTATTCTGTGATTTATAAATGCGTAGGCTTCGAGGAGTTCCTGACATTTACCTGAGGAAGGAGGAAGCCTCCGAAAGCTTGTAAATTTCAAATAAAATCGTTGGACTATAACTTGGTGTTGTAAAATTGTTTACATAATCTTCCAAACATCGTTAGAGACGGGCGGTGGTGCCAGAGGACTGGAGAATTGCGAATGTTACACACTTGTTCAAAAAGGGTGTAAGGATAAACCCAGCAACTACAGGCCAGTCAGTTTAACCTCGGTGGTGGGGAAACTTCTAGAAACGATAATCCGGGACAGAATTAGCAGTCACTTGGATAAGTATGGATTGATTAGGGAAAGCCAGCACGGATTTCTTAAAGGCAAATCATGTTTAACTAACCTGATAGAGTTTTTGATGAAGTAACAGAGAGGGTAGATGAGGGCAATGCTGTTGATGTGGTGTATATGGACTTTCAAAAGACGTTTGATTAAAGTGCCGCATATTAGACTTGTCATCAAGATTGAAACCCGTGGAATAAAAGGGACAGTAGCCGCATGGATACAAAATTGGAAACAGACAGTAGTGGTGAACAGTTGTTTTTCGGACTGAAGGAAGGTATACAGTGGTGGTCTCCAGGGGTCAGTGCTGGGACCACTGCTTTCTTGATATATATTAATGACTTGGACTTGGGTGTACAGGGCACAATTTCAAAATTTGCAGATGACACAAAACTTGGAAGTGTAGTAAACAGTGAGGAAGATAGTGATAGACTTCAGAAGACCTAGCCAGGCTGGTGGAATGGGCGGACATGTGGCAGATGAAATTTAACGCAGAAAAATGCAAAGTGATACATTTTGGTAGGAAGAATGAGGAGAGGCAATATAAACTAAAGGGCATAATTCTAAAAGGGGTACAGGAACAGAGAGATCTGTGGGTACTTGTACACAAATGATTGAAGGTGGCAGAGCAGGTTGAGAAAGTGGTTAAAAAGCATACGGGACCCTGGGCTTTATAAATGGAGGCACAGAGTATAAAAGTATGGAAGTCACGATGAACCTTTATAAAACACTGGTTTGGCCACAACTCTAGTGTTGTGTTCAGTTCTGGGCACCACACTTTAGAAAAGATGTGAAGTTCTTAGAAGGGTGCAGAAGAGATTTACTAGACTGATTCCAGGGATGAGGGACTTCAGTTATGTGGAGAGACTGGAGAAGCTGGGGTTGTTCTCCTTGGAACAGAGAAGGTTGAGAGGCGATTTGATAGAGGTATTCAAAATCATGAAGACAGAGCAGATAGAGAGAAACTGTTCCCATTGGCGGAAGGGTCAAGAACCAGAAGACATAGATTTAAGGTGATTGGCAAAAGAACCAAATGTGACATGAAGATAAACTTTTTTTACCCAGCGAGTGGTTATGATCTGGAATGCACTGCCTGAGGGGGTGGTGGAGGCAGATTCAATCATGGCCTTCAAAAGGGAACTGGATAAGTACTCGAAAGAAAAAAATTTGCAGGGCTACGGAGATAGGGCGGGGGAGTGGGACTAGCTGGATTGCTCTTGCATAGAGCCGGCATGGACTCGATGGGCTGAATGTCACCCTTCCGTGCTCTAACCTGTCTATGATTCTATAAGGATGAAGTGCACATTCTGGTTAAAAAATTACAGCAGTAATTATACTGTGAATGAAGTAGGCTTGGTGCCAGGGAAAAGCAGAGGGATTTAGGGTTATAGGTTCACAGAACTGAAAAAATCAGCACTTCAGGTTGATGGAGAGTTAGACTAGATTGTGTCTTCAATAAGTCAATTTCTGTTTAAAGGCTATATTTAGTGAGAATGCAAGTGGTGACTTTATATTTTATGCAAGAAGGAAATAGATATTTCACTGTTAACTGTTCATTCATCTATCTTATGTAAATAAAATCATTTGGTTCAAAGCCTGGGTCGAGTAAGAGTGCATTTCTAGGCTGCTTTTGAGGAGAGGAGCGTCATGTGGTGCCTCATGATGCAATCGAGTAGCCATTGCACAGGGTATGGGTTCTCTGTTACAAACCAGGTCTCGCTGTCATTTAAGTGGATATTCGGCAGAAAGAGGTGAACTCTGGATCATTGGGGACACGGGGTCAGTTTACAGGAGTGACACTGAATATATCTAGCGCAAAAGCCTAAAAGTATAGAATCATACTACTGCAAAGTATCTGGGCATCGGAGTCAGTGCAGAAAAAGCAAACCACGGATACTGAGCTTCAGGTATCTGAGGAGTGGTTGAGCAGCCTGGCGTCGTTCACTCTGGAAAGGTGAGGCTCAGAGGAGAGACTCCGGATTCTTAAGGGAATGAGTAAATGGAATCTCACTCTGATGGACAGCAACTCAGCATAGGGGAAATGGACTCAAGCTTAGAAGAGGGAAGGAGTCCAGACAGTTTAGATTGAACTACTTTATACATAGAGCGGTGAACGTGCTGAATGGACCGACTGGGGAGGGGGATCGTGTGGAAAACTTCACGGGAGAACAGGAGACAGATTTGAAGGAGTGGGTGATTCAAAGATATTGGCCAAGAAATTGCTTGTAGTGGCAAACCAACAGTGCTTGCCGCTCCGTAGATTTATACTAACCCATTAACTTATGACAGCGAGACCTGATTTGTAACCGAGAACTCGTACCCTGTACTCGAATGTTTCATGAGTCACCACATGACTCTCCTCTCCTCAAAAGCAGCCTAGAAATGCACTCTTACTCGACCCAGGCTTTGAACCAAATAATTTTATTTACATGAGAGAGATGAATGAACAGTTAACCGTGAATAATTTCTGCAGGCTCGGAAAATGAAATCCAGGAAGTGAAAGATACAACACTAAAATCATTGTAAAAACTATTTTAGACAGCAAAAAAAGATAAGAAATAATCGAATTAAATAAGAGACAAAAGGGAAAAGTTTTTTAAAAATGTAATTTTTAAATGTAATTTTTAAAGATTTTTTTTTAATGACCCAAAAACTATTAAAGCAGGGAGTAAAAGTTATTTTTTAGTTGTTCAGCAGTCATTAAAATTTACTATTAAAACTTAGTTTAGACCTGGTATTTTTAAGCGTACCTGTTTTGTGGCGATATTAGTGACTTTCCAGCTGGGCAGATGAGCAAGTTGGCGCTGGAGCAATGATTTCACTGCAGCCACGATATCCCTTTAATTCGAAGCTGTCAAATTGCTGGCGAACCAGGAGGAGCAAGTTCTGGATTTCTGCGTTTCACTGCGCGTGTGCGAATGCTGGAACTTGCTCCTGGATTTTGCCACTAACAACGGTGAGCGCTGTTGAGCTCACCATTCTTTTCTAAGCAGTTTCGAGGCCATTACCTTTTGGGACTGTCCAGATGGACAGTCAAGTCTTTTTGATCCTGTACTTTCACATGTTCCTAATTTCACCTTAAAACACTTGTATTCCTGAGGAAACTGCATACTAATGAATTTGTGGAACAAAATGGGAGGAATTTAGGAAATTATTCTCAATAGTCGGGAACGATGGGAAGTAAACAGAGAGAGAGAAAGTAGTGTTCTGTGCTCCTCTGTTTAAAATGTAATGATGAAAAAAGTGCTGAAAATGAATACTTTTATTGAAGGGCTAATAACTAGCGGAGCTGTCCTCCAGCCCAGACCAGTTTAATATCCAGAATTCAGAAACTTTTACAGCCCTGGGTACTGCAAACGGAAGGGCTCTTTGTTTTAACCAATTTTAATCGCTCCACCACTGGCGGCCGTGCCTTCAGCTGCCTAGGTCCTAAGCTCCGAAATTTCCTCCCTAATCCTCTCCGCCTCTCTACCTCTCCGACTTTAAGACGCTCCTTAAAATCTACCTCTTTGACCAATCTTTTATGTGGAGATGCCGGTGATGGACTG
The DNA here is from genome assembly GCF_035084215.1 of Heptranchias perlo. NCBI lineage: Eukaryota > Metazoa > Chordata > Chondrichthyes > Hexanchiformes > Hexanchidae > Heptranchias > Heptranchias perlo. Next base: position 48,222,226 of record NC_090347.1, read on the forward strand.
GGGTTGACAATTGTAAACAATTTTACAACACCAAGCTATAGTCCAGCAATTTTATTTTAAATTTACAAGCTTTCACCTGAGGAAGGAGGAAGCCTCCGAAAGCTTGTGAATTTAAAATAAAATTGCTGGACTATAACTTGGTGTTGTAAAATTGTTTACAACCAATCTTTTAGTCACCTGTCCTAATATATCCTTATGTGGCTCGCTGTCAAATTTTGTTTGATAAGGTGCTATATAAATGCGAATTGTTGTTGGTTGTTAAAGCACAATGCAACTTTTGTTCTTAACCCTGGCTTTACTTATTTGTTTTCATGATCATAATCGTGACCTTATTCCACACAGTGTGATAGTGATCTGACTTGGTGTTATGTTCCACACACAGTGTGATAGTGATCTGGCTTCCTGTTATATTCTACAGGGATAATGGGTATATACTCAAATTGGCAGGATGTAGCTAGTGGAGTCCCCCAGGGACCTGTACTGGGCCCTCAGCTTTTCACTATGTTCATCAATGACTTAGATGAAGGAACAGAGAGCCACGTAGTTTCATAGTAGGTACAGCACAGGATGGGAGGAGGCCTTTCGGCCTGTATCAACTCTTTGAAAGAACTGTCCAATTAGTCCCACTCCCCTGCTCTTTCCCCACAGCCCTGCAAATTTTTCCCTTCAAGTATTTATCTGTTTCCCTTTTGAAAGTTACTATAGAATCTACTTTCATCATCTTTCAGGCAGTGCATTCCAAATCATTACAACGCGCTGCGTTAAAAAAAAAAGTATTTCCTCTTGTCGTCTCTGGCTCTTCTACCGATCACCTTAAATCTGTGTCCTCTGGTTACCGACCCTTTTGCCACTGGAAACAGTTTCTCCTTATTTACTCGATTAAAACCATTCATGATCTTGAACACCTCTATCAAATCTCCCCTTAACCTTCTCTGTTCTAAGGAGAACAAGCCCAGCTTCTCCAGTCTCCCCACATAACTGAAAACCCTCATCCCTTTCATCATTCTAGTAAATATTTTCTGCATCCTCTCTAAGGCCTTGACATCCTTCCAAAAGTGTGGTCCCCAGAATTGAACACAATACTCCAGCTGCAGCCTAACCAGTGTTTTATAAAAGTTTAGCATAACTGTCCCTTTTAATTTTGCTAACAAGTCTATTATGTAGTACTTTATCAAATGCCTTTTGAAAGTCCATGTACGCAACATCAACCGCACTCCCCTCATCAACCCTCTCCTTTACTTCATCAAAGAACTCCATCAAGTTAGTCAAACACTATTTTCCTTTAACAAATCTGTGCTGACTTTCGTTGATTTGCCCATACTTTTCCAAGTGCTAATTAATTTTGTCCTGGATTATTGTCACACAGTTTCTCCACCACTGCCATTAAGTTGACTGGCCTGTAATTGCCAGGTTTATCCCTCTCCCTTTTTTGAACATGGATATAACATTTGCAGTCCTCTGTCTCCGTCCCATATCTAAGGAGGATTGGAAGATTGTGGCCAGAGCCTCTGCAATTTCCACCCTTACTTCCCTCAGTAACCCAGGATGCATCCCATCTGGACTGGGTGGCTTTTCTACTTTGAATGCGGCCAATCTTTTAAGTACCTCCCCTTTATCCATTTTTATCCAATTCAATATCGCTACTACCTCCTCCTTTACTGCTACAATGGCAGCATCCTCTTCTCTAGTGAAGACGGAAGCCAAGTTTTCATTTAGTGCCTCAGCCATGCCCTTTGCCTCCAGAAGAAGATCTCTTTTGTCCCTAATCGGTCCCACCCTTCCTTTGATTACCCTTTTACTGTTTATATGTTTATAAAAGACTTTTGGGTTCCCTTTTATGTTAGCCACTAATCTATTCTCATACTCTCTCTTTGACCCTCTTATTCCCTTTTTTAGATCTCCTCTCTACTTTCTGTATTATGAACCTAACATTTATCATAAGCCTCCTTTTTCTGTTTCACTTTAATCTTTAATCTCTATATCTTTAGTCATCCAGGGAGCTCTATCTTTGGATGCCCTTCCTTTCCCCCTTCGTGGAAATGTGTCTACTCTGTACCCGAACCAACTCCTCATTGAAGGCCTCCCATTGTTCAGTCACTGTTTTGCCGACCAATGTTTGACTCCAATCCACCTGGGAAAGATCCCTTTTTAACTTACTGAAATTACCCTCCTCCAGTTAAGCATTTCCACATTTGATTGTTCCTTGACCTTTGTCATAACTATTCTACACCTATTATGATCACTGTTCCCCAAAAGCTCTCCCACTGAAACATGCTCCATCTGCCCCACTTCATTCCCCAGAACGAGATCCAGCACTGCTTCCTTCCTCGTTGGGCTTGAAACACATTATTCCAGAAAGTTCTCTTGAATACATTTCAGGAATTCCTCCCCCTTTTTGCGCTTTACACTGTTACTGTCCCAGTCTATATTGTGATAATTGAAGTCCCCCATTATTACTACTCTATAGTTCTTGCATCTTTCTGTAATTAGCCTGCAAATGCTCTCCACTATCTCCTTCCCCCTATTTGGTGGCCTATAGTATGCTCCCTGCAGTGTAATAGCTCTTCTATTCCTTAATTCTAATTCTGTTTTTGACCCCTCAACTACATCTTCCCTTTCCAGTGCTATAATAGTTTATTTGATCAATACTGCACCCCCACCCCCCTCCCAACCGATCTCCTTTCTTTCCTTCTCTATCATTCCTGAATACCCTGTAGACAGGAATATTAAGTACCCAATTCTCCCCTTCTTTGAACTAGGCCTCTGTTATTGCTACTATATCATGGTCCCATGTGACGACTTGAGCCTGCAGCTCACCAACCTTATTTACCACGCTACGTGCATTGACGCACATGCACATCTTAGACTGCCTCACATTTGCCCCCCGTCTGATCTCTCCTATTTCTGAACCATTCTTTATTCCAGTTACTATTTGTCCCTCCCATTCCTCTGCACCTTGTTTCTCCTCTCTAATGTTTCATCCTAGTGATGGACATTGAAGTCCCCCACCCAGAGTACGTTCTGTGCCCTTGCTACCCTCAGTGCTTCCTCCAAGTGGTGCTCAACATGGAGGAGGACTGATTCATCAGCTGAGGGAGGGCGGTAGGTGGTAATCGGCAGGTGATGATCACTCTTCCCCAGAGGATTCTTTACTGTGAGATTACGAATTAATCCTGTCTCATTACACAATACAAGATCTAAAATATCCTGTTCCCTGGTTGGTTCCATGACGTATTGCTCTAGGAAATTGTCTCAAATGCATTTCATGAACTCATCCTCCAACCTACCTTTGCCAATTTGATTTGGCCAGTCTATATGCAGATTAATATCCCCCACGATTATTGCATTACCTTTATTACAAGCTCCTATTATTTCTTGATTAATACAATGTCCAATGGTATCGCTACTTTTAGGGGGCCTATAAATTACTCCCACCAGTGTTTTCTGCCCCTTGTTATTTCTTATTTCCACCCATTCTGATTCTACTTCCTGATCTTCCGAACCAAGATCCTTTCTCACCACTGTCCTTATGTCATCCTTTATTATCAGAGCTACCCATCCCCCTTTTCCATTCTGCCTGTCTTTTCAAACCATCAAGTACCCTGGAATATTTAGTTCCCAACCTTGGTCACCTTGCAGCCATGTCTCTGTAACGGCTATCAGATCAAACCCATTTATCTCTATTTGTCCCACTAATTCGTCTATCTTGTTACGAATGCTTCGTGCGTTCAGATAAAGAGCCTTTAATTTTAACTTTGCCCATTTCCCTGCTTTGACCTTATCCGCTGATGCACTATTAATGTTAAACTCTCTGTTCCTTCCTGCCACAGACTGCTTATCTTTACCCAACTCACTACACTGCTCTGAACTGGTCCCAATGCCCCAGGAATCTGAAGCCCTCCCTCCTGCACCATTGTTCCAACTATACATTATCCTATCTTATCCTGCTATTCATAAACTCACTTGCGCATGGCACTGGGAGTAATCCAGAGATTATTACCTTTTGAGGTCCTGCTTTTTAACTTCCTCCCTAGCTCCTGAATCTTTGACTGAAGGACCGCGACCTTTTCCTTCCTGTATCATTGGTTCCCACAAGAACCACGACTTCTGGCTGTTCCCCTCCTCCTCAATGTTTTGCATGCTCTGTGATGTCCTTTACCCTGACACCAGGGAGGCAATGGGACACACCGTGTGGGACTCCTGTTGGCGGTTGCAGAAACTCCTGTCTATCCCCCGTCTATCGAATCCCCTATAACAACTGAATTTTTTGTGCCTGCCCCCCCCCCCCCCCCGTGCCCCGTGAAGCCGAATCTCCCATGGTGCTGTGGATTTGCTCCTGACTGCACTCCCCCGAGGTGTCAACACCCTCACTGGGATTCAACACTGAATACCGGTTAGTGAGTGCTACACTTCCAGGGGACTCCTGCCCTGCTTCCCTGTTCCTCCTAATCTGTCTGGTGATCACCCACTCCCTCTCCTCCTGAACTCTGTAGCTGCAGGGTAATCTCCTCCTGAAATGTGCTATTCACGTAACTCTCAGTTCCCGTATGCATTGTAGTGATGAAAGAGCCGGCACGGTCTTGATGAGCCAAATGGCCTCCTCCTGCGCTGTAACCATTCTATGATTCAATGCCAGCCGCACTTTCTGCACATGTGGTTTTAGGTGGCATAGTAAATAGTGTGGATGGCAGCAGAAAGTTGCAAAGGGACATTGATAGATTAAGTGAGTGGGCAAAACTGTGGCAGATGGAGTTCAATGTGAGAAAGTGTGAGGTCATCCACTTTTCTAAATGGTGAGAAGCTCGGAACTGTGGAGGAGCAGAAAGATTTAGGGGTTCAAGTACAGAAATCACCCAACTTGTGGACAGGTACAAAAAATAATTTAAAAGGCTTTTATCTCAGGGAAGTTGTGCTACAGTTATATAAAGCTCTGATTCGACTGCATTTAGAGTACTGTGTTCAGTTCTGGGCACCCCATCTCAGGAAGGATATATTCAAGGCCTTGGAGGGGATGCAGCGCAGATCCACCACAATGATACTGGGACTAAAAGGGTTAAATTAGGACGACAGGCTGCATAGACCAGATTTGTATTCCCTTGAGTGCAGAAGATTAAAAAGTGATTTGACAGACTAGATAGAGAGAAACTATTTCCTTTGGTGGTGGAGTCCGGAACAAGGCATAAATTTGAGCTAGGCCATTCAGGGGTGATGTCAGGAAGTCGTCTTCACACAAAGGGTAGTGGAAATCTGGAACTCTCTCCCAAAAAGCTATTGAGGCTGGGGGTCAATTGAAAGTTTCAAAACTGAGATTTAAATTTTTGTTGGGTAAGGGTATCTGGATATGGAGCAAATGCGGGTCAATGGATTACAGATCAGTCATGATCTAATTGAATGGCGGAACAGGTTCGAGGGGCTGAATGACCTACGCTTGTACCTGTATTTTCGCCGTTTCTCGTAGCGAGATGAGAATTTGGATTTGGAATGATCCTTTGTTGAGTTGGCCCTTTTTCTGCCTTCAGTTCCGTGTGTATCTGGCTGTCTGTTTCATAGCCCCTAGTATCTGAACCTTACCTAAGGACAGCTGCTCCCACAGCGGAGAGCACTCTGTTTGCACACCATGTGTTTTGAGTGCCATCAGTGACTAATACAAGAGCAGGTGGAACCGCACTGAGATCCAGGAAGGACCGATTGCCTAGTGATGCACGTTTCCCAGTTGGTATAGCTTTTGTAATCAGGCTACGTGGGGCTTAATACTGTGGCTTAATGAGGTGTTTACAGGTAGCCTGCAGTTCCGTTAGTGGTTCACAATACTGTACGTCAAATACACTCACTACCTTCCTGGTTTAGGTACGAAGATGTTCACAATGAGGTAATTATCACTGAATTCGACCTGTATAGCTGTATAGTTTATCACTGTTACCCCCCTGCCCGCCCAATGTCTGAGCACAGACGCAATAGTTTTTAACTCTTTCAGTACTGAATGTCCTTTATTGCTCTTAGTTTTTTCTGGCACTACTGAGGTTTGGTGATTGTGCAGGGCGGTTGTATGTGGAATCGGGGAGAATACCATGGGAGGTACCATGCAGGCCTCAGCGCACCTGACCAACCTGTCAGTTAGGGAAGGGAGCGTGATGTTGGAGAGCAGAATTGCTGCTTGTTTGTGGAAAGAGCTGAAGGGCAAAATGCCCATAGTTCACCCAGGACGTTACCACGGTTGAAGAAAGTGGTTAGATAATGCAAAGCCTAGAGATTTTTGAAGGGAGGCAGAGATTGAGGAGTTTCGTAATTTTGAGGTCTGGAAAAATTCAGAATACGACACTGTGATGAGTCATAATCTTCAACACGGTGAGGATGTAGGGAAGAGGAAGATTGTGTAGGAGACTTGTATTTATATAGCACCTCTTTAATATCTCAAATTAGTTGCATACGGTGAATTACTTTGAAATACAGTGACAGTTATGCAGCACAGCAAGATTCAACAAACATTACTAACATGACTAATTAATCTGCTTTTAGCCATGATCTAATTGAATGGTGGAGCAGGCGCGAGGGGCTGAATGGCCACCTCCTGTTCCTATGTTCCAATGGTTGAACAAGAAATGTTGGTACTATTCCAAGAGTCTTGCCTATGAGATTGTCTGGCAATCCTCCTCAGTAACTGCAGCACTCCCTCTGTACTGCACTGCCGTGCCCATCTAGAATCATAGAAAGGTTACAGCACGGAAGGAGGCCATTCGGCCCATCGAGTCCGCCCCAGCTCTATGCATGAGCAATCCAGCTAGTCCCACTCCCTTGCCCTATTCCCGTAGCCCTGCAAATTTTTTCCTTTCAAGTACTTATCCAGTTCGCTTTTGAAAGCCATGATTGAATCTGCCTCCACCACTCCCTCAGGCAGTGCATTCCAGATCCTAACCACTGTCTAAAAAAGTTTTCCTTATGTCACCTTTGGTTCTTTTGCCAGTCACCTTAAATCTATGTCCTCTGGTTCTTGACCCTTCCGCCAATGGGAACAGTTTCTCTCTATTTACTCTGTCTAGATCCTTCATAATTTTGAATACCTCGATCAAATCTCCTCACAACCTTCTCTGTTCCAAGGAGAACAACCCCAGCTTCTCCAGTCTATCCACATAACTACAGTCCCTCATCCCTGGAATCATTCCAGTAAATCTCTTCTGCACCCTCTCTAAGGCCTTCACATCTTTCCTGAAGTGCGGTGCCCAGAAATGGACACAATACTCCAGTTGTGGCCGAACCAGTGTTTTATAAAGGTTCATTGTGACTTCCATACTTTTGCACTCTGTGCCTCTATTTATAAAGCCCAGGATCCCGTATGCTTTTTTAACCGCTTTCTCAATCTGCCCTGCCACCTTCAACGATTTGTGCACATATACCCCCAGATCTCTCTCTCCCTTTTAGAATTGTGCCCTCTAGTTTATATTGCCTCTCCTCGTTCTTCCTACTGAAATGTATCACTTTGCATTTTTCTGCGTTAAATTTCATCTGCCACGTATCCGCCCATGCCACCAGCCTGTCTATATCCTCTTGAAGTCTATCACTATCCTCCTCACTGTTTACTTACCCTTCCAAGTTTTGTCATCTGCAAATTTTGATATTGTGCCTTGTACGCCCAAGTCCAAGTCATTAATATATATCAAGAAAAGCATGGTCCTAGTACCGACCCCTGGAGAACACCACTGTATATCTCCCTCCAGTCCAAAAAACAACCGTTCACCACTACTCTCTGTTTCCTGTTACTTCGCCAATTCTGCATCCATGTTGCTACTGCCCCCTTTATTCCATGGGCCTCAATCTTGCTGATAAGCCTACCGTGTGGAACTTTATCAAATGCCTTTTGAAAGTCCATATACACCGCACCAACTGCATTGCTCTCATCAACCCTCTCTGTTACCTCATCAAAAAACTCTATCAGGTTAGTTAAACACAATTTGCCTTTAACAAATCCGTGCTGGCTTTCCCTAAATTATGCCCTGGAGTGGTGCTCGAACGTACAAACTTCTCACTTTGAGGCGCGAGATCAATTGACTATCAGACAACAAGTTTTTTCTTGTATCCTGTCCAACAGTATGAGGTGTTACAGATTTATGAATTACTTGGGCAACTTAAATGTTAAATCTTGAGAGTTGAGCGTAAAAGCGGTGTTGGGCACGATAGAAGAAACCAATGTTCTTGGAGGCTGCTTTAATGTGAGTTTCATCTGAAATTGGAGCAGACAGGCCAAGAATGTCAACAGATGACTGATTAGAAGGATAGACATTAATGGAAAGAGGGGGAACTGTTGGTTGGTCTTGCAAGAGACATGAAAAAGCTACTTTTTGAGAAAGCACCTGGAAACCAGATTGCTGTGGCTGGTTGAAGATGGAAGACACTTGCATGTAGTGACTCAACCATGTAACTGAGAAGGAAATCAAGCTATTGTACCCCAAGGGTATGCAAACTGAAGGCAGTTGATGAATGTCAAGGGAATGCATTTGGATGCTAGAGGAGGTCATGGGCTGAGATGGAACTCCTGAGAAAATGGAGGAAGCCCGAAGATGAACCAGTAGCTGGAGCACAAATCGAGGAGCACGTAGTCCCAGAGTGGCCCAAATTAAATTCAAAAAGGGCTGTCCAGGGACTTATTGAGTAATGCATCCCTGGATAGGAGTCAGTGAGTGATGTGTGGGCCAGGCCATTCTTCCTTACCACCTAAAGGAGAATGGGTAGTGCTGTATGGGATGTGAAAATTGTCAAACTAGACCAAATAAGCTTCTGTTTTTTTAAAAACTTGACCTTAACTGTGGATTTACTTTCCCTGTACTGCTAGGCAGGAAGAAATATTCCTCAGAGGTTCTCTGTGTTTTAGTAAACGTGGGCAACATTTTGACTGAAGACTAGATAAAAATGACGAAGTGATGCCAGTGATTTGTACCTGCTGTCCTCTCCTGGTGATCTGTTAGTTCACACTCTCTGTAGTCTTGTGATGTTGGTAGCTTGTACTTGCTGTCCTCCTGATGCCAATGGTTTGTACTTTGTGGTTCGTGGTGCTTTGCATTTCCTTTTCTGGTGATGCTGGCGGCTCCGCGCGCTGTCCTGGTGATGCTGGCGGCTCCGCGCGCTGTCCTGGTGATGCTGGCGGCTCCGCGTGCTTCACCTGCCCGCCAGTCGGCCTGCCCGCCTGCGCTTGTGTGAGAGTTGAGGACAGGATCATGCTCAGCTGTGATGCCCCCATGGTCAAATATCATGTTGGCACTTGAATATGAAGAAAGGCCAGCTGGGTTAGGTATCGAAGAGCTCCTGTCTCTTTGGGTCATACTGCAACATCAGCCATGGCTTCAGGGAAGGAGGAAATAAAATTAGAACAAAACCAAAACTCAGGGCTCAATAACTGGTGTAGAAATCGTGACTTTAGTTGGTTAATCTGCAGCCAGTGTAATCAATCTTCTATTTCACCAGTAACTCTTAGCCAGAAACAATGCTTTTTATTCTATCTATTAATGTTTAAAGTTACTGTGAAGAGGTCCTGTTTAGTGCCCTTGCTCACCTCATTACTTGAGTTAAATCCCAATCGTTCAGAGATTCTAATGCAAATAGGATTTTCTTTTGACCGAGGAACTGTAAGTGTGTGGGGCATTTGTCCTGCAAGTGGCAGAGTGTGCTGGCTCTCTGCCACTCTTTGAAATGATTTATAGTTTTAGATAATGAGTGACTATTGCCTGTTTTAACATCCTTCCTTTGAAGATCAGAACTATAAATCATTTTGCTAACTATGCTTACACAGTGCCATGAAACACCCCTGCAAGATGAAATTCAGTATAAGTTGAGAACTTCCTTTCTGGGAGCTGCAGTGGGGGGTGCAGTGTTGAGCAGCAAGCTTGGAGGAATGAACTTCCACAACTTAGAATTGAAAAGGGGGTCCTAGGGGGAGTCCCCAATGCAGAGAGTTTCTCTCGACTTGGGATTCACTACAGTCCAGACTGATGAGAGGAATTCTCCCCTCTCTGTCAACTGGAAAGGATACTATATAAAACCTTTTTGTGCAGTCTTAATCCGATACCTAAGGGCTAGTGTTCACCATACAAAGCAACATCAACAACTTGCACTTATATAGCGCCTTTAACATAGTAAAATGTCCCAAGGTGCTACGCAGGAGCGTTATCAGACATAAACTGAGCCAAAGGAGGAGTTATTAGGTCAAGTGACCAAAAGCTTGGTGAAAGGTAGTCGTAAAGGAGGAGAGATTTGGTGAGGGAATTTCAGAGCTTAGGGCCTATGTGGCTGATGGCATGGCTGCCAATGGTAGGGTGAAGGAAATGGCAGATGCACAAGAGGCCAGAGTTGGAAGGGCACAGAGATCTCAGAGGGTTGTAGAGATGGAGGAGGTTACAGAGATAGGGAGGGAAGAGGCCATGGAGGGATTTGAATATGACGCAAATTTTAAAATCGAGGCATTGTTGGATCGGGAGTCGACGTGGATCAGCGAGCACAAGGGTAATGGGTGAATGGGACTTGGTGCGAGTTAGCATACAGGCATTGGAATAGCCGAGTCTGGATGTAACAAAAGCATGGATGAGGGTTTCAGCAACAGATGAGCTGAGGCAGGGGTGGAGACGGGCGATGTTACGGAGGTGGAAGTAGGCGGTTTTGGTGATGGAGAGGATATGGGGTCGGAAGCTCAGCTCAGGGTTAAATAGGATGTCGAGGTTGCAAACAGTCTGGTTCAGCCTCAGACAGTGGCCAGGAAGGGGGATGGAATCGGTGGCTAAGAAACAGTTTTTTTTCCAAATCAGCCTTCCCAATGTTTAATTGAAGGAAATTTCACTCATCCAGGACTGGATGTCGAACAAGCAGTCTGACAACACGGACATTGGAGGGGTCGAGGGAGGTGGTGGTAGTGGTGAGATAGATCTGCGTTGTCGTCAGTGATACGTGGAACCTGACGTTGTGTTTTCAGATGTTGCCGAGGGGCAACATGTAGATAAGAAATAGGAAGGGGCCAAGGATAGAACCTTGAGAGGCAGCAGTGTGGGGCAGGAAGAGAAGCCATTGCAGGAGATTCTCAGGCTATGACTGGATGGATAGGAATGGAACCAGGTGAGGGCAGTCCCACACAAACGGACAATGCAGGAAATGTGTTGAAGGAGAATGATGTGGTCAACCATGTCAAAGGCTGCAGACAGGTCAAGAAGGATGAGGAGGAATAGTTTACTGTGGTCACAGTCACAGAGTTATTTGTGACTTCGATAAAGACTGTTTCAATATTGGGCAGTGAGTGAGCTTTCCTTTGTCGTTTAACTGACCTATTTATAAGGGAGAACTAACTTGCATTTATATACAGTCTTCCATGTCCTCAGGATGTCCCAAAGCACTTCACAGCCAATTAAGTACTTTTGAAGTGCTCTTTTAAGTACTGCTTGAATAATAAGAGTCTAAATAAGATAGAGGAGCAAAGGGATTGAGGGACACAGCTATGCAAATCACTGAAAGTAGTGATGCAGGTTAGTGAGGTCATAGAAAAGGCAAACCAAGCACTGGGGTTCATTTCTAGAGGGATAGAATTGAAAAGCAGAGGACTTACGTTAATCTTGTATAGAACCTTGGTTAGACCACACATGGAGTATTGTGAACAGTTCTGGTATTATAGAAAGAATAGAGAGGCACTGGAGTAGGTGCAAAAAAGATTCACAAGGATGATACCAGAACTGAGAGGATATACTTATCAGGCAAGGCTGAACAGGCTGGGACTCTTCTCTAGAAAAGAGAAGGCTGAGGGGTGATAATGATTAGGATTAAGATAATGAAAGGATTTAATAGGGTAGATGTAAAGAAAATGTTTCCCTTTGTGGTGGAGTCCAAAACTAGAGGTCACTAATAAATCCTACGGGGAATTCAGGAGAAACTTCTTTCCCCAAAGAGTGGTAAGAATGTGGAATTTGCTACCATAAGGAGTAGTTGAGGTGAATAGCGTAGATGCATTCAAGGGTAAGCTAAGCATATGAAGGACAAAGGAATAGAGGGTATCTTGATCAGGTTAGATGAAGTAGGGAGGGAGGAAACTCATGTGGAGCATAAACGCTGGCATGGACCTCTTGGGCTGAATGGTGTGTCTGTGCTGTAGTTTCGATGTAACTGGGATCTGATCTCCCCTCTGATTACAGAACCCTGGGATCTGATCACTCTGATCAGTTATAGTATTCTGGGATCTGATCACTCTGATCAGTTATAGTATTCTGGGATCTGATCACTCTGATCAGTTATAGTATTCTGGGATCTGATCACCCTGATCAGTTATAGTATTCTGGGATCTGATCACCCTGATCAGTTATAGTATTCTGGGATCTGATCACTCTGATCAGTTATAGTATCCTGGGATCTGATCACCCTGATCAGTTATAGTATTCTGGGATCTGATCACCCTGATCAGTTATAGTATTCTGGGATCTGATCACCCTGATCAGTTATAGTATTCTGGGATCTGATCACCCTGATCAGTTATAGTATTCTGGGATCTGATCACCCTGATCAGTTATAGTATTCTGGGATCTGATCACCCTGATCAGTTATAGTATTCTGGGATCTGATCACCCTGATCAGTTATAGTATTCTGGGATCTGATCACCCTGATCAGTTATAGTATTCTGGGATCTGATCACCCTGATCAGTTATAGTATTCTGGGATCTGATCACCCTGATCAGTTATAGTATTCTGGGATCTGATCACCCTGATCAGTTATAGTATTCTGGGATCTGATCACCCTGATCAGTTATAGTATTCTGGGATCTGATCACCCTGATCAGTTATAGTATTCTGGGATCTGATCACCCTGATCAGTTATAGTATTCTGGGATCTGATCACCCTGATCAGTTATAGTATTCTGGGATCTGATCACCCTGATCAGTTATAGTATTCTGGGATCTGATCACTCTGATCAGTTATAGTATTCTGGGATCTGATCACTGATCAGTTATAGTATTCTGGGATCTGATCACCCTGATCAATTACGGCGTGCCGGGATCTGATCGCCCCTCTGATTCGGTTACAGTCTGCTTGGATGATTCCACTTGTGGGGGAGTCCAAAACTAGAGGGCATCAATATAAAATAGTCTCTAATAAATCCATTAGGGAATTCAGGAGAAATGTCTTTACCCAAATAGTGGTGGTAATGTGGAACACGCTACCACAAGGAGTAGTTGAGGCAAACAGCATAGATGCATTTAAGCACATGAGGGAGGAAAGGAATAGAAGGATATGCTGATAGGCTTAGATTAAGTAGGGAAGAGAAGGCTCGTGTGGAGCATGAATACCAGTATGGACATGTTGGGCCGAGTGGCCTGTTACTGTGCTCTAGTTACAATGTAACTCAATGTAGTGTAGGGAAACATGGCAGCCGATTTGTGCACAGCAAGATGTCACGAATAGCAATAAGATAAATAACCACATAACTTGTTTCTTGATTGTGTCTGAGGGATAAATACTAGCTAGCACACCAGGAAAACTCACCTGCTTCTCTTCAAATAGTGCCGTGGGATCTTTTATGACCACCTGAGCAGGTAAACTTGGTTTAATGGCTTATCTGATAAAATGGCATAGAACTGTCAGCCTAGATTTTGTGCTCAGGTCCTGGAGTACAACCAGAACCCATGACCTCCTAACTGACAGGCGAGAGTGCTAGCCATTGCGCCACTCTAAGAATCTTACCATTTGGGCTATACTTTTCTTCACTGTTGTTTTCCCCAAAATGTACTCCCCTGATCATTTACAGTATCCTGAATCAGACTGATCTGATCACTCTGATCAGTTACAGTTCCCTGCGATCTGATCGCTTCCTTTTTCTGCTGCCTCTGCCACTTCCCTCCCTTCCCATAGCCCACCAAGCCGAACTTCCCTGCCCTAACCCTGAACTCATAGTACAGCAGAGTTTTGGATGAACACATCCCCTCGTGCCCTCTCCGAGCTCATCTTAACTACTTCTCCCTCGACCCTATTCCCACGAAACTGCTGACCTCCCAACTTCCCTTCTTGGCTCCCATGTTAGCTGATATTGTTAACGGTTCCCTCTCCTCAGGTACAGTCCCCGTCCTTTCAAATCTGCTGTCATCACCTCCCACCTCAAAGACCCACCCTTGACCCCTCTGTCCTTGCAAACTACCGCCCCATCTCCAACCTACCTTTTATCTCCAAAGTCCTTGAATGTTTTGTCGTTTCCCAAATCTGTGCCCGTCTTTCTCGCAACTCCATGTTTGATCCCTCCAATCAGGATTCCGCCCCAGGATTTGGCCCTTACCAAACTCACAAATGACATCCTATGTAACTGTGACCATGGTAAACTATCCCTCCTCATCCTTCTCAACCTGCCTGTAGCCTTTGACACGGTTCACCACACCATCCTCCAACGCCTCTCCCCCATCATCCAGCTGGGTGGGACTGCGCTCGCCTGGTTCCACTTTTATCTATCCAATTGTAGCCAAAGAATCATCTGCAATGGCTTCTCTTCCCGTTCCTGCACCGTTACCTCTGGAGTCCCCCAAGGATCTATCCTTGGCCCCCTCCTATTTCTCATCTACATACTGCCCTTCGATGACATCAACCGAAAACACATCAGATTCCACTTGTGCGCTGACGACACCCAGCTCTACCTCATCACCACCGCTCTCGACCACTCCCTTGTCTTTCATTTGTCCTACTGCTTGTCCAACATCCAATTCTGGATGAGCAATAATTTCCTCCGACTAAATATTGGGAAAACCGAAGCCATTGCTGTCAGTCTCTGCCGCAAACTCCATTCCCGAGCCACCGACTCCATCCCTCTCTCTGGCCACTTTCTGAGGCTGAACCAGACTGTTTGCAACCTTGGCCTATTTGACCCTGAGATGAGCTTCCAACCACATATCCGATCCATCACCAAGACCGCTTCCATAACACTGCCCGTCTCCGCCCCTGCCTCAACTCATCTGCTGCTGAAACTCTCATCCATGCCTTTGTTACCCCAAGACTACTATTCCAATGCTCTCCATCTTCCACCCTCCATAAATTTGAGCTCATCCAAACCTCTGCTGCCCGTATCCTAACTTGTACCAAGTCCCGTTCACCCATCACCCCTGTGTTTACTGTCCTACATTGGCTCCAGGTCTGGGAATGCCTCGGTTTTAAAATTCTCACCCTTGTTTTCAAATCCTTCCATGACCTCGCCCCTTCCTATCTCTGTAACTTCCTTCAGCCCTACAACCCTTTTAGATCTCTGTGCTCTTCCAATTCTTGCCTCTTGCGCATCCCCGATTTTAATCGCTCCACCATTGGTAGCCGTGCCTTCATCTGCCTAGGCTCTAAGCTCTGGAATTCCCTTCCTAAACTTCTTCACCTCTCTATCTATCTCCCTCTCTTCCTTCAAGACGCTTCTTAAAACCTACCTCTTTGACCAAGCTTTTAGTCACCTGTCCTAAAATCTCCTTGTGTGGCTCGGTGTCAAATTATTTTTGATGATGCACCTGTGAAGCACCTTGGGACATTTTACTATGTTAAAGGCACTATATAAATGCAAGTTGTTGTTTGTTTACAGGAAGGCCTAATGGTAGTAACTATTTTTGTGCTTTCCTATCCCGAATGCGACCACTTTAGCTGAATCTGCTAAACCATTGGGTAGCAGCAGAGGTTCCCTTTTGCAGTATGGACTGACTGAGCCCCTGCAGGCAGCATCCTCTCCCACTGTTAATAACAGGAACACCCCGACATATTGGGCTACTGGGGGCGGGTGGATGGGGATGCAGTTCACTGGGCCCATTATTTGATTTGAGATAAAGCCAATGAGGCTACTCCAGGGCCAGTGCTGTGCATGTGATCAAACTCCAGGAAGGTTTACTTCCCCTCACTTTTTACAGATTCAGTCATACCAGTGGGTCACAAGGTTCTCCCGGGCTCAGCTGAGCTTCAGTTGTCCAAAATATGAGCAGCTAGTGCAAAAGTTAAGCTTGTAGCCAAAAGCTGTAGTTCTCAGACATGCAAGCAGAGTTTGAGGTTATACCAGTGAGGAGGAAGAATACTACTTGGTAGCTAATCCAGGTTCCCCATGGGTGATCAATAAATGGACCCACCAAAACAACCAAACAAAGCAGAAATTGATGTAACAACTTGGCAAGAGTAATCTATGCCTTCCCCTGGACCGGAGGCCCGGGAATTTCCCCTGGACCGGAGAGAACTAGGTTTTCTGAATGTTGACCTTTGGATGCAAGCAGATCAAATGTCCCCTCAACACTCCCGCTGCACTTGAAGCTGCTATAGAGAGTGGTGATATTTTAAGGGTATTTATCAATAGTGTTAAAGAAGGGATGTTAAGGTCATGGAGAGGGTACAGAAAAGCTTCAATAAGGTGATGCCAGCGATGAGAATATTTATGGCGAGATGAGTGAAACTGGTGGTCTTTTCATTAGAGATCTGATAAAGGCATTCAAATTTATGAAGTTTTCATAAGGTCAGTCATGAAAAGCTATAATCTGTGGTCATTGAGTCAGTAACTGGAATTACACAGCACAGAAGGAGACCATTCAGCCCATCGTGCCTGTGTCAGCTCTTTGAAAGAGCTATCCAATTAAGTCCTATTCCCCTGCTCTTTCCACATAGCCCTGCAAATTCCTTTTTGAAAATTACTATTGAATCTGCTTCCACCACCCTTTCAGGCAGTGCAGTCCAGATAATAACATGATGCCTGAAAAGAATTCTCCTCATCTTCCCCTTGGTTCTTTTGCTAATTCTCTTAAATCTGTGTCCTCCAGTTACTGACCCTCCTGCCGGTGGAAACAGTTTCTCCTTATTTACTCTATCAAATCCGTTCATAATTTTGAACACCTCTATGAAATCTCCCCTTAATTTTCTCTGCTCTGAGAACAACTCCAGCTTCTCTAGTCTCTCCACATAACTGAAGTCCCGCATCTCTGGTACCATTCTCGTAAATCTCCTCTGCACCCTCTCCAGTGCCTTGACATCCTTCTGAAAGTGTGGTGCCCAGAATTGGCCACAGTACTCCAGCTGGGGCCTAACCAGTGTTTTATAAAGGTTTAGAATAACTTCCTTGCTTTTGTAGTCTATGCCTCTATTAATAAAGCCCAGGATCCCATATGCCTTTTCAACAGCCTTCTCAACTTGTCCTGCCTCCTTCAAAGATTTGTATATGTACAACCCAAGATCTCTCTGTTCCTGCACCCCCTTCAAAATTGTACCATTTAGTTTATATCGCCTCTCCTCATTCTTCCTATCAAAATGTATCACATCACACTTCTCTGCATTAAATTTCATCTGCCATATGTCTGCCCATTTCACCAGCCTGTCCACATCCTCTTGAAGTCTATCACTATCCTCCTCACTGTTTACTACACTTCCAAGTTTTGTGTCATCTGCAAATTTTGAAATTGTGCCCTGTACACCCAAGTCCAAATCATTAATATATATCAAACAAAGCAGTGGTCCCAGCACTGACCCCTGGGGAACACCACTGTATAGCTTCAGTCCGAAAAATAACCGTTCACCGCTACTCTCTGTTTCCTGTCACTTAGCCAATTCTGTATCCATGCTGCCACTGCCCCTTTTATTCTATGGGCTTCAATTTTTCTGACAAGCCTATTATATGGCACTTTATCAAACGCCTTTTGAAAGTCCATAAACATAACACCAACCGCATTGCCCTCATCAAAAAAACTCAATCAACTTAGTTAAACACGATTTGCCTTTAACAAATCCAAGCTGGCTTTCCTTTATTAATCCACACTGGTCCAAGTGACTATTAATTTTGTCCCAGATTATCGTTTCTAAAAGCTTCCCCACCGCTGAGGTTAAACTGACTGGCCTGTAGTTGCTGAGTTTATCCTTAAATGCTTTTTTGAACAAGGGTGTAACATTTGCAATTCTTCAGTCCTCTGGCACCACCCCCCTAACTAAGGATATTTGGAAGATTATGGCCAGTACCTCCGTAATTTCCACCCTTACTTCCCTCAGCAACCTGGGATGCATCCCATCTGGACCGGGTGACTTATCTACTTTAAGTACAGCCAGCCTTTCTAGTACCTCTTAATCAATTTTTAGCCCATCCAATATCTCAACTGCCTCCTCTTTTACTGTGACTTTGACAGCATCTTCTTCCTTGGTAAAGACAGATGTAAAGTATTCATTTAGTACCTCAGCCATGCTGTCTGCCTCCATGAGTAGATCTCCTTTTTGGTCCCTAATTCAGAGAATGTGAGTTTAAATCCCACCATGGAAGTTTGAGAATTTAAATTCTGTTTGAAAAAATTGGCAATAAAAGGCAAGGAAATAAAGATGTTGGATCGTCATATAACCCAACTGGTTCATAATGTCCTTTAGTGATCTGCTCCTCTTACCTGCTCTGGCCTATATGTGACTCCAGTCCCTTTGCTGACTTTTAAAACACTCCTCCAAAAGGCTGTGGATACTGGGTGACAATTGGAGCTTTCACGACTTGAGATCGATAGATTTTTGTTATGCAAGGATATTGAAGGATATGGAGCAAAGGCAGGTAAAAGGAGTGGTGGTACAGATCAGCCATGATCTAACTGAATGGTGGAGTGGGCTCAAGGGGCTGCATGACTCCCTAATGTTCCTGTGTTTTTAAGTGGCCTAGCAAAACTGGTACAATGAAGACTGATAGACAATAAATGCCGACATTGTCAGTAATGCCCACATCATGAGAATGAATTAAAATAAAGTCTTGTCAGATTTTGTTTGACACCTGATAGGTAAATGGAACTTCTAAGCAGCTGTGCCGTTTAAGATGTGTTTTGTATAGCTGGGTAATCAAACCTGCGAGGTACCTGCTAAACTTTGACGTGTTGATTTCCTGGAACTGCCGGCCACTGCTTCTGGGAGAACCTTCCTGAATGACATACTCTTTGATTTTCTCCTTTCCCCCCAAATTGTGGGGAGCATTTCATCAAAAATATTTACAAAATTAGTGAAAGGAGGCGAGAATTGGTATTCAAATGTACAATAAATTCCCATTTTGATCCTCCTTCATCTGTGCTGGAAGTTGCTGAAGGTGAGGAACCTATACAGTTATGCTGCTGTGTGCTCCAAACCTCCAGCTTCTGCACCATGTCCAAAGGTACAGGCAGCCATCAACACTGCTTAATGGAGGCAAACTGAGGGAGGGAGGTCCCACCAAAAAAATCACATCTTTTGGAGTGGGGGGTTGTGGGGGCGGTGGCAGTGAAGTGAAGTGAGAGAGAAATTAGCATAGGACCATAGGAATTGTTAGATGAAAAAACACAAGTCCATCTAGTTCGCCTTCTACCATCCTGGTTGTCGCATGTTTACAACAATAATGGAGTTGTTGACTATTGTAGAGAGGAAATAGTTTACATCTCAGCCCTCTTAATCAGTTTAATGTGAATGGGTTTGGGTTAGAACAATATCAGCTTTGTTCCAGACCGACTGTTGATTTTCATGTTAATGCAAGAACTAGGATGTAGATAACCTGTGGCTTGTTTTTACGATGTGTTAAACTCGTGTTTTATTTTCTGACTGCTCTCTTCCCTTGCCTTGCAGCTTTTGTAATCATGATCATTCTGGCTTTGATCAGGATCAGTAAGGGCAGAGGAGAGGGCCACCCCCTTATCGCCAACTTCTCCGGAATTCCCAACTTGTTTGGTGTGTGCGTCTACTCCTTCATGTGTCAGCATTCCCTGCCCTCGCTCATTACACCCATCAGTAAGAAGAAGCACATGAACAAGCTGGTCCTGGTCGACTACGTGCTTATCCTGGCCTTCTACAGCCTCCTGTCCTTCACCGCCATCTTCTGCTTCAGTAACCTAAAGGACATGTACACTCTCAATTTCACGAGCAACTGCGATGTCGTCAGTGTGCCCTTCATTCGCTACTTCTTAGGACTATTCCCAGTTTTCACAATCAGCACAAACTTCCCAATAATTGCAGTTACGTTACGCAATAACTGGAAAACTGTCTTCCACAGAGAAGGGGGAATGTACCCATGGTTGATTGACCGAATCGTCTTTCCTCTAATCACCATAATTCCTGCCATACTGGTGGCGTTCTGCACCCATGACCTGGAGACTCTGGTGGGCATCACTGGTGCTTATGCAGGCACTGGTATTCAGTACATCATTCCTGCCTGCCTGGTCTACTTCAGCAGAAAGGACATCGGGCTTGTGTTTGGTAATGATGTTCAGAATAAGTACAGCTCTCCCTTCAAGCATACCTTCTGGGTCCTCTTTGTGTTGGTGTGGTCAATGTCCTGCTTCATCTTTGTAACAACCAACATTGTGCTGATGGAAACCAAAGCCTGAGGCCTTACCCTGTCCGAGAGAAGGCATTGCCCTGTTCATCAGACTCAAAGCCCTGATTTGCTCCCATAACAACACTGACTGCCTTCACTGTGGCAAAATGTGGTAAATTCACAGTGAACTGGTTTAAGTAGGTCACCGTATCATGCTATACGGTTGCAGTTTCCAAAATCTACGTATGAATCCTTTTTGTGTCTCTCCCTTTCCCATCCCCATCACAAATTATGATCCACTTCACGTTTGTCAGTATCAGATGTTTTTTTAACTCGGGCAGTTTATAAACAAATGAATTGCCTGTTGCCATCATGTAACACACCCAGACACAGGAGTGATTCTTGACCAGTCCTATTCACCTATCACAGTCTTGGATTGTTCTGTCCCTCACTGACCTGCCCGAGGAAATAAACTCAGACCGTTTCTTTCTATATTTTAAAAATTATTGGTGACAATCAAATAATGAGATGACTGCAAACATTAAGGCCATAAATCCTTTGGATTGTAAGAAGCGGGTGGAAATGCCTGAGTCTGTGAAAGCTCTTGGTGGAATCCTGCAGGATGGAAAGGCTTGGAACTGGAGTAGCTGCAGCCCAAGTGACGCTGTTGGAAACATCTTGGACTTGCCTGAACTGGATTTGGATGTAATGGGAAAATGTCTGTTTTTCAATGAATGTACAAACTCCTGTATCCAGACTGGCTGTACTGGCTGCTCCTGGCGCAGTTTTGCTTGGGTGAACTGTATAGGTCCAATTTTAACCCCGTCCACCTGGCACAGCCTGCTACCCCCACTGACCCTGGGCCCATAGAGCCTGCTGTCCCCAATAATCCCGGGCCACCGAGCCTGCTACCCCCAACGATCCCGGGCCCACAGAGCCTGCTGTCCCCACTGACCCTGGGCCCACCGAGCCTGCTGTCCCCAACGATCCCAGGCCCACCGAGCCTGCTGTCCCCAACGATCCCGGGCCCACCGAGCCTGCTGTCCCCAACGATCCCGGGCCCACCGAGCCTGCTGTCCCCAACGATCCCGGGCCCACCGAGCCTGCTGTCCCCAACGATCCCGGGCCCACCGAGCCTGCTGTCCCCAACGATCCCGGGCCCACCGAGCCTGCTGTCCCCAACGATCCCGGGCCCACCGAGCCTGCTGTCCCCAACGATCCCGGGCCCACCGAGCCTGCTGTCCCCAACGATCCCGGGCCCACCGAGCCTGCTGTCCCCAACGATCCCGGGCCCACCGAGCCTGCTGTCCCCAACGATCCCGGGCCCACCGAGCCTGCTGTCCCCAACAGCCCACTGCTTACCTTCTCTCCAGTGCCTTGTATTCTATTTGTGAGGAGCCTTGTGCATCATGTTTACTCGACACTTGCAGCCGTGCCTGTTTTTAAACTCTGTACCCCGTTTAGGGACACACTGATGTATGTGAAAGGGATGGGATGATGACCCTGTTGGTTGCTCCCCTCTCAGCCGCCCACACTGGGCTGTAGCATGAGCAATGCAGGGAATGATGGGATCGCTGTCCTGTCACCAGCCTTTGCTCTCGATCATGTGCAATAAAGTCTTGGCCATTCACATGCTAACTGGTCCGAGAACGCATCATGTTTTGTGTGGGAAACCTATAAGATAAACTGTAAATGCTGCAAGTGGGTGTTCTAAATGTGTAGTAAAGTGTTTGAATCCAAGTGCACTGATTGAACTTTAATCTCTCTCCTGCCCCTTCCATCAAACATTTTCAATACAACAGGCAATGAAAATCCTGATTCAGATCTTCTTTTATCGCCTTCGCCTGCCCTGTGAGTGTCCTTTTGGGATCTAGTAATACACAGGTTCACCCATTTAACGACAATGAGCAGTCAGGTAAGGGCATTGATGTTGGGCCAGGAAAAGCCACTGAGCATTGAGGGTCCTTAACACCATGACACATCAGTATGGTACCAAGACATACAAGCTGGGGGAGCCCAGGTACAGTCAACCTGTGCTGCATTAGCTAATCTCAGGCAAGGTGGCAGTTCGATATTACAGCTGGCCTCAGTACACCTGAGCTATGGGGAGGAAGACAAGATCAGTTTGGGTTCCTGCTCCTGGTCTCTATCTGGTTTCCCCCCTCCTGTAAAATGTGTATGTAGCCCCTTGGGCAAGGGCCATGGTATATATAGTATATTGAGGGTTAGGCAGTACTGAGTGGTCGAGGGGTGAGTCTGTATATTGAAGGATCATAGAAATTTACGGCACAGAAGGAGGCCATTCGGCCCATCGTGACTGTGCCGGCTGAAAAAGAGCTATCCAGCCTAATCCCACTTTCCAGCTCTTGGTCCCTGGTCTTGTAGGTTACAGCACTTCAAGTGCACATCCCAGCACATTTTAAATGCAATGAGAGTTTCTGCTTCTACCACCCTCTCAGGCAGTGAGTTCCAGACCCCCACCACCCTCTGGGTGAAGAAATTATTCCTCATCTCGGTCCTAAATGTCCGACCCCGTATCCTGCTATTATGCCCCCTAGTTCCAGACTCTCCAGCCATGGAAGCAGTCTCTCAGCATCTACCTTGTCAATTCCCCTCAGAATCTTATGTTTCAATGAGATCGCCTCTCATTCTTCTAAACTCCAGAGAGTATCGGCCCATTCTACTCTATCTCTCCTCACAGGACAACCCTCTCATCCCAGGAATCAATCTAGTGAACCTTTGTTGCATTGACTCTAAGGTAAGTATATCCTTAGGTAAGGAGACCAAAACTGTACACAGTACTCTAGGTGTGGTCTCACCAGAGCCCTATATAATTGCAGCAAGACCTCCTTACTCTTATACTCCAACCCCCTTGCAATAAAGGCTAACATACATTTGCCTTCCTAATTGCTCGCTTTATACCTGCGTGTTAACTTTGTGATTCGTGTGCAAGGTCACCCAAATCCCTCTGACTACAAACATTTCTTAGTCTCCAACCTTCTAAAAAATATCCTGCATTTCTATTCCCACCAAAGTGGATAATTTCACATTTCCCCACATTATACTCCATCTGCCACCTTCTCACCCATTCACTTAACCTGTCAATATCCCTTTGCAGCCTCTTTGCATCCTCCCCACAGCTTACTTTCCCAACTTTATCGCCAGTAAACTTGGATACATTACACTCGGTCCCCTCATCTAAGTCATTGATATATATTGTAAACAGCTGAGGCCCATGCACTGATCATTGTGGCACTCCACTAGTTAGTTACAACCTGCCAACCCGAAAATGACTTGTTTATTCCTACTCTCTGTTTTCTTTTTTTTTCCATTCATTCATGGGATATGGGCGTCACTGGCAAGGCCAGCATTTATTGCCCATCCCTAATTGCCCTTGAGAAGGTGGTGGTGAGCCGCCGCCTTGAACCGCTGCAGTCCGTGTGGTGAAGGTTCTCCCGCAGTGCTGTTAGGTAGGGAGTTCCAGGATTTTGACCCAGCGACGATGAAGGAACGGTGATATATTTCCAAGTCAGCATGGTGTGTGACTTGGAGGAGAACGTGCAGGTACAGGACACCCAAATCCCTCTGAGCATCAACATTTAATAGTTTCTCACCAAAATATTCCTTTTGTCTGTTCTTCCTACCAAAGTGAATAACCTCACATTTCCCCACATTATACTCCATCTGCCACTTTCTTGCCCACTCACTTCACCTGTCTATATTGAAGGTTGGCAGCACTGAGTGGTTGGGGAGGGGGTCTGTACCTCCCACAACCACCCTGTTAGTTCATCAAAGAACTCTTATCAAGTTAGCCAAACATGATTTTCCTTCAACAAACCTGTGTTGACTTTCATTTATCAACCCATACTTTTCCAAATGCCAGTTAATTTTGTCTCAGATTATTGTCTCTAAAAGTTTCCCCACCACCAACGTTATGCTGACAGGCCTGTAAATGCCAGATTTATCCCTCCCTTTTTTGAACAGGGGTGTAACATTTGCAATCCTCTAGTCCTCTGACACCGCCCCCACATCTAAGGAGGATTGGAAGATTGTGACCAGAGCCTCCGCAATTTCCACCCTTATTTCCCTCAGTAACCGAGGGTGGATCCCACCTGGACCGGGTGACTTTTCTACTTTGAATACTGCCAATTTTTTAAGTACCTCCTTTATCTATTTTTATCCTATCCAGTATTGCTACTACCTCCTCCTTTACTGCTAGATTGGCAGCATCCTCTTCTCTAGTGAAGATCAATACGAAGTATTCTTTTCGTACCTCAGCCATGCCCCCTGCCTCCGCAAGATCTTTTTTGTCCCTAATTGGCCTGACTCTTCCTTTGACTACCCTTTTACTGTTTATATGTTTATTAAAAGATATTTGGGTTGCCTTGGTTTAACGTCTCATCTGAAAGATCATCTTTAATAGAAAGAATTAAAAATAACAGGTTTATTCCTGCATAAATATAAAGGAACAGATCTCATCCGTACTGTTGAAGTAAATTGCCACTCGTACAATCTATATGAACACTGCACTTCTGGAGGTTCTGATGCTTCTTTACTAATAGGGAAGCAAAGGGACAATTTAACATAGCGAGAATGGATATTTCAGAATGCAGCCTTCGTCATTTGCTGAAATTCAGTTCTGCCTGTTCCAGACTGATGGAAAAATAGTAAAGATGGAGAAGGATGTTAGTGTAAGTTGGTTTCTCAAATGATCACTTGTTTTGTTTCTGCTCACCGTGTTGAATGATGTAGTTTGAGGTTGTAGCTGTGTGCAGGGACTGGCACTGTGCCTATCCCAGATGGGCAGTGAGTTACTCGGTGCTGTTGGCAGCTGATGAGTGTCAGGAGGTGTGTGCACGTGACTCCACGCCCATTTATATTTTGTATAGAGCGAAAATGAATGAGTTGATCAAACTATTGGACTTAAATGACTCTGCTCACTCAGTCCTCAGACTGACACATTGAACCTATTTGAGAGACATTACAAGCAGATGATACCAGTTTTCTAATGACCTACTTTTTGTTTGGCCTGTTTGTTGTTTCCACTGTTCTGCCTCTTCTACCTGAAAGGACAAGTTGCTTCAGGTGGATATTGGTACTGGGGGAGCTGCGTGCCCAGCTGCCTGTCTGGAGCTGGCATGCATTGCAGGTGGGTGGAAAGCCCAGCACTGCCGTTTAGAATGTGGTCCACCCAGCTCTTCGGCCCAGCTGCCTGTCACAGACAGTGAAGCTGGATGGAACAGAGGCTGTGATCAGAAGGTGTGCCTTAATCACGTGTGAAACAAATCACTTTCTCAGGTCTGTTAAGAAAGCAACAGGATCTGTGAGGGCGATCAAGGACAGATTAGCCTTTGTCTTGTTCTTTAACCTGGCCAGCTCATACCCGACCATCAAACTGTAACTTGGAGGCTGAGACCCAGATTTTGTCCCTCATCTTAAAACAAGAAAAGGAGAGGGTTGATGATGTTTAACATAATATAATTTCTGGACTCTGCTCAACGATTCTTTGTGGCAGGAGAATTACACATTCCATTCACCTGTGCAAAGACATTTTTTGCTAGCCACCCCTTTAATTCTTTTTGTGTTTATCTTAAACGTGTGCCCTCATTACCATCTCACTGACCAGTGGGAACAATCTCTCACAATTGACCTTCTCAATCCCTTCAGAATCTTGAAGACTTCTTATCAGGTCACCCCTCAACCTTCTCAGCAGCCGTGAAGAGACCCAACTTCTCAAGTTTCTCTTCATCTAACATCAGGGATTGTAAGCGGGAGTTGGGAAAGACATTTGATCAGAGAAACCACTGAGGGATGTCAGTAGTTGGTAATGAGCAGTGAGCCCAGAAGCTGGTCAAGTGGACTAGATTGATCTTTTCCACCCGAGTATCTTCCTGAGGCTGCCGTGGCTCAGTTGGTAGCACTCTCGCCTCTGGGTCAGATGGTTGTGGGTTCAAGTCCCACTCCAGGGACTTGAGCCCATAATCTAGCTGACACTTCAGCACAGTATTGAGGCAGTGCTGCATGACGGAGGTGCCGTCTTTCAGATGAGACGTTAAACCAAGGCCCCAAATGCTCTCTTAGGTGGATGTATAATATTGCATGGCACTATTTAGGAATTAAGAGGGGCAAAGAGAGAGTATATGAGAATAGACTGGTGGCTAACATAAAAGGGAATCCAACAGTCTTCTATGAATAGTAAACAGGTAGAGAGAGGAGGGGTGGGGCCGATTAGGGACCAAAAAGTAGATCTATGCATGGAGGCAGAGGGGATGGCTGAGGTACTAAATGAATACTTTGCATCTGTCTTTACCAAGGAAGAAGATGCTGCCAAAATCACAGTAAGTGAAGAAGTAGTTGAGATACTGGATGGGCTAAAAATTGATAGAGGAGGTACTAGAAAGGCTGGTTGTACTTAAAGTAGATAAGTCACCTGATCCGGATGAGATGCATCCTAGGTTGCTGAGGGAAGTAAGGGTGGAAATTGCGGAGGTTCTGGCCATAATCTTCCAATCCTCCTTAGATATGGGGGCGGTGCCAGAGGACTGGAGATTTGCAAATGCTACACCCTTGTTCAAAAAAGGGTGTAAGGATAAACCCAGCAACTACAGGCCAGTCAGTTTAACCTCAGTGGTGGGGAAACTTTTAGAAATGATAGTCCAGGACAGAATTAACAGTCACTTTGACAAATGTGAATTAATAAAGGAAAGCTAGCATGGATTTGCTAAAGGCAAATCATGTTTAACTGACTTGATTGAGTTTTTTGATGAGGTAACAGACAGTTAATGAGGGCAATGAAGTTGATGTGGTGTATATGGACTTCCAAAAGGTGTTTGATGAAGTGCCACATAATCAGCTTGTCAGCAAAATTGAAGCCCATGGAATAAAGGGGCAGTGGCAGCATGGATACAAAATTGGCTAAGTGACAGGAAACAGAGAGTAGGGGTGAACAGTTGATTTTCAGACTGGAGGGAGGTGTACAGTGGTGTTCCCCAGGGGTTGGTACTAGAACCACTGCTTTCTTGATATATATTAATGGCTTGAACTTGGGTGTACAGGTCACAATTTCAAAATTGATAGATGACACAAAACTTGGAAGGGTAGTGAACAGTGAGGAGGAGAGTGAAAGAAGAGCAAGGGAGTTCTCCCCGGTGTCCTATCCAATATTTATCCCTAAAAACATCTAAAAATAGATCATCTGGTCACTACCACATTGCTGTTTGTGGGATCATGCTGTGTGCAAATCAGCTGCTGCGTTTCCTACATTACAAGAATGTAGACTTTAAAAGTACTTCATTGGCTGTAAAGCATTTTGGGATGTCCTGAGGTTGTGAAAAGCGCAATATAAATGCAAGTTCTTATGTTTGTAACGGCTGCTCTCATCCCTGGTACCATCCACCTTTTCCATCGCTTTTATATCCTTCCTTCAATGGAGTGCCCAAAACCACACTCAATATCCAACGCGAATGGGTTTGTACAAGTTTAATCTAACCTCTTGCTTTATATTCTCTGCATCCAGATACAAAACCAAGAGTTACAAGTGTCAGCAGGTCACTGGGGTCTCCCATGGAATCATAGAACATTTACGGCACAGAAGGAGACCATTTGGCCCATCATGCCTGTGCCGGCCGAAAATGAGCCACCCAGCTTAATCCCATTTTCCAACACTTGGTCCATATCCGTGTAGGTCACGGCACTTCAGAAGCATGTCCAGGTACATCGACTTGAAACGGCCTACCAGTCACAAAAACACCCGTCGGCCATTACCCTTTGCTTCCTGCCACTGAACCAATTTTGGATCCAATTTGCCACTCTCCCTTGGATCCCATGGGCTTGTACTTTTTTGACCAGTCTGCCACGTGGACCTGGTGAAAAGCCTTGCTAAAATCCATGTAGACCACATCAAATGCACTACTCTCATCGACCCTCCTTGTCACCACCTCAAAAAATTCAGTCAAGTTAGTCGGACACGACCTTCCCTTAACAAATCCATGCTGACTGTCCTTGATTAACCCGTGTCTTTCTAAGTGACGGTTTATCCTGTCCCTCAGAATTGATTCCAATAATTTGCCCACCACTGAGGTTAGACCATGTACTGGTCACAGTGATCTCCCTGTACTGGTTATTGTGATCTTCCGTTTACAGGTTACCGTGATCTTCCATGTTCTGATTACCATGATCTCCTGTGTACTTAATACTGTGATCTCACGTGTACTGGTTACTGTGATCTCCCACGTACTCAGTACTGTGATCTGTGTACTGGTTATTATGTTCTCCCGCGCACTGGGTACCACGATTGCCCGCGCGCTGGCGAGGCCGGCATTTATTGCCCATCCCTAATTGCCCTTGAGAAGGTGGTGGTGAGCCGCCTTCTTGAACCGCTGTAGTCCGTGTGGTGACGGTTCTCCCACAGTGCTGTTAGGAAGGGAGTTCCAGGATTTTGACCCAGCAACGGCGATATATTTCCAAGTTGGGATGGTGTGTGACTTGGAGGGGAACGTGCAGGTGGTGGTGTTCCCATGTGCCTGCTGCCCTTGTCCTTCTAAGTGGTAGAGGTCGCGGGTTTGGGAGGAGCTGTCGAAGAAGCCTTGACGAGTTGCTGCAGTGCATCCTGTGGATGGTACACACTGCAGCCACTGTGCGCCGGTGGTGAAGGGAGTGAATGTTCAGGGTGGTGGATGGGGTGCCAATCAAGCGGGTTGCTTTGTCCGGGATGGTGTTGAGCTTCTTGAGTGTTGTTGGAGCTGCACTCATCCAGGCAAGTGGAGAGTATTCCATCACGCTCCTGACTTGCGCCTTGTAGATGGTGGAAAGACTTTGGGGAGTCAGGAGGTGAGTCACTCGCCGCAGAATACCCAGCCTCTGACCTGCTCTTGCAGCCACAGTATTTATATGGCTGGTCCAGTTAAGTTTCTGGTCAATGGTGACCCCCAGGATGTTGATGATGGGGGATTTGGCGATGGTAATGCCATTGAATCTCAAGGGAAGGTGGTTCGACTCTCTCTTGTTGGAGATGGTCATTGCCCAGCACTTATCTGGCGTGAATGTTACTTGCCACTTGTGAGCCCAAGCCTGGATGTTGTCCAGGTTTTGCTGCATGCAGGCTCGGACTGCTTCATTATTTGAGGGGTTGCGAATGGAACTGAACACTGTGCAATCATCAGCGAACATCCCCATTTCTGACATTATGATAGAGGGAAGGTCATTGATGAAGCAGTTGAAGATGGTTGGGCCAAGGACACTGCCCTGAGGAACTCCTGCAGCAATGCCCTGTGGCTGAGATGATTGGCCTCCAACAACCACTACCATCTTCCTTTGTGCAAGGTATGACTCCAGCCACTGGAGAGTTTTCCCCCTGATTCCCATTGACTTCAATTTTACGAGGGCTCCTTGGTGCCACACTCGGTCAAATGCTGCCTTCATGTCAAGGGCAGTCACTCTCACCTCACCTCTGGAATTCAGCTCTTTTGTCCATCTTTGGACCAAGTCTGTAATGAGGTCTGTAGCCGAGTGGTCCTGGCGGAACCCAAACTGAGCATCGATGAGCAGGTTATTGGTGAGTAAGTGTCGCTTGATAGCACTGTCGACGCCACCTTCCATCACTTTGCTGATGATTGAGAGTAGACTGATGGGGCGGTAATTGGCCGGATTGGATTTGTCCTGCTTTTTGTGGACAGGACATATATGGGCAATTTTCCACATTGTCCGGTAGATGCGCCAGTGTTGTAGCTGTACTGGAACAGCTTGGCTTGAGGCGCAGCTAGTTCTGGAGCACAAGTCTTCAGCACTACAGCTGGGATGTTGTCGGGGCCCATAGCCTCAGCCATTTCTTGATATCACGTGGAGTGAATCGAATTGGCTGAAGACTGGCTTCTGTGATGTTGGGGATATCGGGAGGAGGCCAAGATGGATCATCCACTTGGCACTTCTGGCTGAAGATGGTTGCAAACACTTCAGCCTTGTCTTTTGCCCTCACGTGCTGGACTCCGCCATCATTGAGGATGGGGATGTTTGCAGAGCCTCCTCCTCCCGTTAGTTCTTTAGTTGTCCACCACCATTCACGACTGGATGTGGTAGGACTGCAGAGCTTTGATCTGATCCGTTGGTTGTGGAATCGCTTAGCTCTGTCGACAGCATGTTGCTTCCGCTGTTTAGCATGCATGTAGACCTGAGTTGTAGCTTCACCAGGTTGGCACCTCATTTTTAGGTACGCCTGGTGCTGCTCCTTGCATGCTCTTTTCAGTCCTCATTGAATGAGGGTTGATCCCCTGGTTTGTTGGTAATGGTAGAGTGAGGAATATGCCGGGCCATGAGGTTACAGATTGTGCTGGAATACAATTCTGCTGCTGCTGATGGCCCACAATGCCTCATGGATGTCCAGTTTTGAGCTGCTAGATCTGTTCTGAATCTATCCCATTTAGCACGGTGGTAGTGCCACACAACACGTTGGATGGTGTCCTCAGTGCGAAGATGGGACTTCCTCTCCACGAGGACTGTGCGGTGGTCACTCCTACCAATACTGCATTTGCAACAGGTGGATTGGTGAGGATGAGGTCAAGTAAGTTTTTCCCCTCTTGTAGGTTCGCTCACCACCTGCCGCAGGCCCAATCTGGCAGCTATGTCCTTCAGTGCTCGGTCAGTAGTGGTGCTACCGAGCCACTCTTGGTGATGGACATTGAAGTCCCCCACCCAGAGTACATTTTGTGCCCTTGCTACCCTCAGTGCTTCCTCCAAGTGGTGCTCAACATGGAGGAGGACTGATTCATCAGCTGAGGGAGGGCGGTAGGTGGTAATCAGCAGGAGGTTTCCTTGCCCATGT
The DNA here is from genome assembly GCF_035084215.1 of Heptranchias perlo. Taxonomy (NCBI): domain Eukaryota; kingdom Metazoa; phylum Chordata; class Chondrichthyes; order Hexanchiformes; family Hexanchidae; genus Heptranchias; species Heptranchias perlo. Next base: position 48,253,277 of record NC_090347.1, read on the forward strand.
TTGGCCTGATGCCATGAGATTTCATGGGGTCCAGAGTCGATCTTGAGGACTCCCAGGGCCTCTCCCTCCTGACTGTATATCACTGTACCGCCACCTCTGGTGGGTCTGTCCTGCCGGTGGGACAGGACATACCCAGGGATGGTGATGGAAGAGTCTGGGACGTTGGCTGAAAGATATGATTCTGTGAGTATGGCTATGTCAGGCTGTTGCTTGACTTGTCTGTGGGACAGCTCTCCCAATTTTGGCACAAGTCCCCAGATGTTAGTGAAGAGGACTTTGCAGGGTCGACTGGGCTTGGTTTGCCGTTGTCGTGTCCGGTGCCTAGTGGTCCGATGCCGGGTGGTCCGTCCGGTTTTATTCTTAGTATGACTTTTCGTAGCGAGATTTTACAACTGAGTGGCTTGTTCGACCATTTCAGAGGGCAAATTAAGAATCAACCACATTGCTGTGGGTCTGGAGTCACATATCGGCCAGACCGGGTAAGGGCGGCAGGCTTCCTTCCCAAAAGGACATTAGTGAACCAGATGGGTTTTTACGACAATCCAGTACTTTCATAGCCACCATTACTGATACTAGTATTTTAATTCCAGATTTTTTATTTAATTAATTGAACTTAAATTCCCCAGCTGCCGTGGCAGGATTTGAACTCATTACTCCGGATTATTAGTCCAGGCCTCTGGATTACTAGTCCAGTAACATAACCACTATGCTACCGTCTCCCGTGCGCTGGGGGACTGGGGCCGCCCGTGCGCTGGGGGACTGGGGCCGCCCGTGCGCTGGGGGACTGGGGCCGCCCGTGCGCTGGGGGACTGGGGCCGCCCGTGCGCTGGGGGACTGGGGCCGCCCGTGCGCTGGGGGACTGGGGCCGCCCGTGCGCTGGGGGACTGGGGCCGCCCGTGCGCTGGGGGACTGGGGCCGCCCGTGCGCTGGGGGACTGGGGCCGCCCGTGCGCTGGGGGACTGGGGCCGCCCGTGCGCTGGGGGACTGGGGCCGCCCGTGCGCTGGGGGACTGGGGCCGCCCGTGCGCTGGGGGACTGGGGCCGCCCGTGCGCTGGGGGACTGGGGCCGCCCGTGCGCTGGGGGACTGGGGCCGCCCGTGCGCTGGGGGACTGGGGCCGCCCGTGCGCTGGGGGACTGGGGCCGCCCGTGCGCTGGGGGACTGGCTGGCTGACTGACTGTGCTCAAAGGATATGTGGAAAGGGCGGGAAAGTAGAATTGAGGTAAAAATCTGATCAGCCATGATCTCATTGAATGGCGGAGCAGGCTCGAGGGGCCGAATGGTCTACTTCTGCTCCTATCTCTTATGGTCTTATGGTTTCCTGCATGTTCTGGTCTCCGTGATCGCCCGTGTTCTGGTCTCCGTGATCGCCCGTGTTCTGGTCTCCGTGATCGCCCGTGTTCTGGTCTCCGTGATCGCCCGTGTTCTGGTCTCCGTGATCGCCCGTGTTCTGGTCATTATCATATTCCATGTTTTTTAAAAATCTTTGTTTATTTTTGTTAAGTTTAATTAATATAATAAATCGAGGCATGGCAGGGCAGCTCAGTCTCGTGGAATGTACTCCAGGTGAAGTCTCACCAATGCCCTGTACATCTGTAGTAAGGCTTCCTTACTCTTATACTCTAACTCCTTGCAATAAAGGCCAACATGCTATTTACCTTCCTAATTGCTTGCTGTACCTGCATACTAACTTTGTGTTTCTTGTATGAGAACACCCAAGTCTCTGAACACCAACATTTAATAGTTTCTCATCATTTAAAAAATATTCTGTTTTTCTATTCTTCCTACCAAAGTGAATAACCTCACATTTCCCCACATTATATTCCATCTGCCACCTTTTTGCCCACTCACTTAACCTGTCTATATCCCTTTGCAGACTCTTTGCATCCTCCTCACAGCTTACTTTCCCACCTAGTTTTGTATCATCAGCAAACTTGGATACATTACACTCGGTCCCTTCATCTAAGTCATTAATATAGATTGTAAATAGCTGAGGCCCAAGCACTGATCCTTGTGCACCCCATTAGTTACAACCTGCCAACCTGAGAATGACCCGTTTATCCCTACTCTCTGTTTTCTGTCCGTTAACCAATCCTCAATCCATGCTAATATATTACCCCCAACCCCATGAGCCCTTATCTTGTGTAACAACCTTTTATGTGGCACCTTATCGAATGCCTTTTGAAAATCCAAATATACATCCACTGGTTCCCCTTTATCTACCCTGCTAGTAACATCTTCAAAAAAACACTAATAAATTTGTCAAACACGATTACCCTTTCATAAAACCATGTTGCCTCTACCTAAAGATATTTTGGTTTTCTAAGTGTCCTGTTACCACTTCCTTAATAATGGATTCCAGCATTTTCCTGATGACCGATGTCAGACTAACTGGCCTGTAGTTCCCTGTTTTCCTTCTCCCTCCTTCCTTGAATAGCGGGATTACATTTGCTACCTTCCAATCCACTGGGACCGTTCTAGAATCTAGGGAATTTTGGAAGACCACAACCAATGCATCCACTATCTCTGCAGCCACCTCTTTTAGAACCCTGAGATGTAGGCCATCAGGTCCAGGGGATTTATTGGCTTTTAGTCCCATTAGTTTGTCCAGTATTTTTTCTCTACTGATATTAATTGTTTTACGTTCCTCTCTCTCATTGGCCCCTTGGTTTCCCACTATTTTTGGCATGCTTTTTGTGTCTTCTACTGTGAAGACAGATACAACGTATTTGTCTTCAAAATGGCATCTGCCATTTCTTGATTTCCCCATTATAATTTCTCCTGTCTCAGCCTCTAAGGGACGAACATTTACTTTTGCTACTCTCTTCCTTTTTACATACTTGTAGAAGCTCTTACAATCCACTTTTTAATATTTCTTGCTAGTTTACTTTCATATTCTATTTTCTCCCTTTCTATCAATTTTTTGGTCATCCTTTGGTTTCTAAAACTCTCCCTATCCTCAGGCTTACTACTCTTCTTGGCAACATTATAGGCCTCCTCTTTCAATCTAATACTCTCCTTAACTTCTTTAGTTAGCCACGGATAGATCACTTTTCCCATGGAGTTTGTTTATTTCTCAATGGAATGTATATTTGTTGAGAATTTAATTTCCCAATCTACCTTTGACAAATACCCCTGTAAGTCAGGAGTGTGATGGAATACTCTCCACTTGCCTGGATGAGTGCAGCTCCAACAACACTCAAGAAGCTCAACACCATCCAGGACAAAGCAGCCTGCCTGATTGGCACCCCATCAACCACCCTAAACATTCACTCCCTTCACCACCGGCGCACAGTGGCTGCAGTGTGTACCATCCACAGGATGCACTGCAGCAACTCGCCAAGGCTTCTTCAACAGCACCTCCCAAACCCGCGACCTCTACCACCCAGAAGGACAAGGGCAGCAGGCACATGGGAACAACACCACCTGCAGGTTCCCCTCCAAGTCACACACCATCCCAACTTGGAAATATATCGCCGTTCCTTCATCGTCGCTGGGTCAAAATCCTGGAACTCCCTTCCTAACAGCACTGTGGGAGAACCTTCACCACACGGACTGCAGCGGTTCATGAAGGCGGCTCACCACCACCTTCTCAAGGGCAATTAGGGATGGGCAATAAATGCCGGCCTCGCCAGTGACGCCCACATCCCATTAACGAATAAAATAAAAATTCAGATAAATAGCCTTTAATTTTGATTTTTTTTTTACCATTTTTTCCTGTTTTGAACTTACTTCTTGTTGCACTATTATTGGTAAACTCTCTGCCGCACTCCCTACCTTTACCCAAATCACTACACTGTTGTATTGTCTTAACTTTTCTCATTAGATTTCTAAATTTCCCCTCCCCCGACCTTTTTAGTTTAACGCCCTATCTACAGCCCTAGTTATTCAATTTGCCAGGATGCTGCTCCCAGCCCGCTTTAAGTGGACCCCGTCCCATTGGAACAGCTCCCTCTTTCCCCAGTACTGGTGCCAGTGCCCCATGAATCGAAACCCCTGTCTCCCACACCACTCTTTGAGCCCCGCATTGAACTCTCTGATCTGTTTCTCCCTTTGCCAATTTGTGTATAGCTCAGGTAGTAATCCAGAGATTATTATCTTTGAGGTTCTGCTTCTGAGGTTAGTCCCCATGTGGACCACGACAACTGGATCCTCCCCCTCATGCTCCAAGTTCTTTTCCAACTGCAAGGAGATGTCTTTAACCCTGGCACAGGGCAGGCAACACAGCCTTCAGGACTCTCGCTCATGGCTGCAGAGAACAGTGTCTATCCTCCTGACTATACTATCTCCTACCACTGCCAAATTCCTTTTCACTCCCCTTGAATGGCCCCCTGTACCACGATGCTGTGGTCAGTTTGCCCATCCTCCCTGCAGCCTTTGTTCTCATCCATACAGTACCTGTTGGACAAGGTCAAGGGTTGAGGCTCCTCCATCGTTACATCCTGGGTCCCCACACCTTCCTGTCTCGCAGTCTCATCCTCCTGTCCCTGACTACTGAATGAATCTAAACTACTACCTAACCTAAGGGTGTGACTGCCTCTGGATCAAAGTGTCCAGGTAACTCTCCCCCTCCCAGATGCATCGCAATGTCTGCAGCTCAAACTCCATCTCAACAACTCTGAGCCGAAGTTCCTCGAGCTGCAGATATTCACTATAGATGTGGTTGCCTGGTGTCTCGCTGTTCTCCACAAATTCCCACATGCTGCAGTTATGGCACACCACCTGCACTGCCATTCCTTGTCTACAAAGAATTTATTTATTTACTTTATTTGAGTTTTTAAAGCAGTGAGGGAGAGCGTTTACCTGGGGGGTGCAGTCAGAGCCGAGTCCACAGCACCATGGCTGGCTCAGCTGTACCGGGGTTGGGGGGGGGGGGGGGGGCGGGGGAGAAGAGAAAGGTCAGGAGAGCAATAGTGATCGGGGATTCTATAGTTAGGGGAACAGACAGGCGTTTCTGTGGCCGCAGGCGTGATTCCAGGATGATATGTTGCCTCCCTGATGCTAGGGCCAAGGATGACAGAGTGGCTGCAGAACATTCTGGAGGGGGGAGGGTGAACAGCCAGAGGACATGGTTCATATCGGTACCAATGAGGTGGATAGAAAGAGGGATGAGGTCCTGCAGGCAGATTATAAGGAGCTAGGAAAGAAATGAATGAGCAGGACCTCAAAGGCAGTGATCTCTGGATTACTCCCAACACCACACGCTAGTGGGTATAGAAATAGGAGGATAGTGCAGATAAATGCGAGGCTGGAGAGATGGTGCAGAAGGGAGGGCTTTAGATTCCTGGGCATTGGGAGCAGTTCTGGGGGAGGAGGGACCTGTACAAGCTGAACGGGTTGCACCTCCACAGGGCCAGGACCAATATCCTCGTGAGGAGGTTTGCTAGTGCTGTTGGGGAGGGTTTAAACTAGCTTGGCAGGGGGATGGGAAACTGAGCATAGATTCAGATGGGAGAGAAGCAGAACTGGAAATGGAAGGCAGAAAATGAGTAAGTGAGTTTGGAAGGCAGAGCAAATAAAGGTTAGAAAAGAGACAACAAAAGAGATTGGCAGTGCTTAATGGTAGATACCTCAATGCAAGGAGTCTAGTGAATAAGGCAGATGAGCTGAGGGCACAGAGAGACACGTGGTAATGTGATATTTTAGCAATTACTGAAACATGGCTTAAAGAGGGGCAGGAATGGCAGTTCAACATTCCTGGTTTCAGGGTTTTCAGATGAGATAGAGAGGGGGATAAAAAAAAGAGGGGGGGTCACAATATTGGTTAAAGAAACAATTACAGCTGTGAGGAGGGATGACATGTTAGAAGGATTATCAAATGAGGCCATATGGGTTGAGCTAAAGAACAAGGGGCAGTCACACTGCTGGGAGTGTAATATAGACACCCCAAACAGTCAGAGGGAGACAGAAGAGCAAATAGCTCGGCAAATTTCTGAGAAGTGCAAAAACAATAGGGCAGTAATAGTAGGGATTTCAACTACCCGAATATTAACTGGGATACAATCAGTGTAAAAGGTATAGAGGGTGCAGAATTCTTAAATTGCGTTCAAGAGAACTTTTTTTTAACCAGTACATAGCAAGCTCAACGAGAGGGGGGGCAGTTTTGGACTTAGTTTTGGGGAATGAGGCTGGGCATGTGGAAGGAGTATCAGAGGGAGAGCATTTTGGTGGTAATGATCATAATTCAGTTAGATTTAGCATAGTTATGGAAAAGGACAAAGATAGAACAGGAGTAAAAGTTCTCAATTGGGAAAAGGCCAATTTTACTAAGCTGAGAAGTGATTTAGCAAAAGTGGACTGGAAACAGCTACTTGAAGGTAAATCAGTGTCAGAGCAGTGGGAGACATTCAAGGGGGAGATTCAAGGGGTGCAGAGCAAACATGTTCCCACAAAGAGAAAGGGTGGGGCTGCCAAATCTAGAGCCCCCTGGATGTCAAGGAGCACACAGGGTAAGATAAGGCAATAAGGGAAAGCTTATGTCAGACACCGAGAACTCAATACTACAGAAAGCCGAGAGGGGTATAGAAAGTGCAGGGGTGAAATTAAAAAGGAAATTAGGAAAACAAAGAGAGGGCATGAAAAAATACTGGCAAGTAGAATCAAGGAAAACCCAAAGATGTTTTATAAATACATAAAGAGCAAGAGGATAACTAAGGAAAGAGTAGGGCCTATTAGAGATCAAAAAGGTAACCTATATGTGGAGGAAAAGATGTGGGGATGGTTCTTAATGAATACTTAGCGTCTGTCATCACAAAAGAGGGGGACGATGCAGAGATTGAAGTTAAGGAGGAGGAGTGTGAAATATTGGATGGGATAAACATAGTTAGAGAGGAATTATCAAGGGGATTAGCATCTTTGAAAGTAGATAAATCACCAGGCCCGGATGAAATGTATTCCAGGTTATTAAAAGAAGCAAGGGAGGAAATAACGGAGGCTCTGACCATCATTTTCCAATCCTCCCTGGATACAGGCGTGGTGCCGGAGGATTGGAGGACTGCTAACGTTGTACCATTGTTTAAAAAGGGAGAGATGGATAGACCCAGTAATTATAGGCCAGTCAGTCTAACCTCGGTGGTGGGCAAATTATTGGAAACAATTCTGAGGAACAGGATAAATCAACATTTAGAAAGGCACGGAGTAATCAAGGACAGTCAGTGTGGATTTGTTAAGGGAAGGCCATGTCTGACTAATTTAATTGAATTTTTTGAGGTGACAAGGAGGGTCGATGAGGGTAACACGTTTGCAGTCTACATGGATTTTAGCAAGGCTTTTGACAAGGCCCCACATTGCAGACTGGTCAAAAAAGTAAAAGCCCTTGGGATCCAAGGGAAAGTGGCAAGTTGGATCCAAAATTGGCTCAGTGGCAGGAAGCAAAGGGTAATGGTCGACGGGTGTTTTTGTGACTGGAAGGCTGTTTCCAGTGGGGTTCCACAGAGCTCAGTACGAGGTCCCTTGCTTTTTGTGAAAAGTATTAATGATTTGGACTTAAATGTAGGGGGCATGATTAAGAAGTTTACAGATGGTACAAAAATTAGCCATGTGGTTGATCGTGAGGAGGAAAGCTGTGGACTTCAGGAAGATATTAATGGATTGATCAGGTGGGCAGAAAAGTGGCAAATGGAATTCAATCTGGTGAAATGTGAGGTAATGTATTTGGGGAGGGCAAACAAGGCAAGGGGGTACACAATTTTTTTTTTATTCGTTCATGGGATGTGGGTGTCGCTGGCAAGGCCAGCATTTTATTGCCCATCCCCAGAAATGGGGATGTTCGCTGATGATTGCACAGTGTTCAGTTCCATTCGCAACCCCTCAAATAATGGAGCAGTCTGAGCCCACATGCAGGAAGACCTGGACAACATCCAGGCTTAGGCTCATAAGTGGCAAGTAACATTCGCGCTAGACAAGTGCCAGGCAATGACTATCTCCAACAAGAGAGAGTCTAACCACCTCCCCTTGACATTCAACGGCATTACCATCGCCGAATCCCCCACCATCAACATCCTGGGGGTCACAATTGACCAGAAATTTAACTCGACCATCCATATAAATACTGTGGCTACAAGAGCAGGTCAGAGGCTGGGTATTCTGTGGCGAGTGACTCACCTCCCGACTCCCCCAAAGCCTTTCCACCATCTACAAGTCACAAGTCAGGAGTGTGATGGAATACTCTCCACTTGCCTGGATGAGTGCAGCTCCAACAACACTCAAGAAGCTCGACACCATCCAAGACAAAGCAACCCGCTTGATTGGCACCCCATCCACCACCCTAAACATTCACTTCCTTTACCACCGGCGCACTGTGGCTGCAGTGTGTACCATTCACAGGATGCACTGCAGCAACTCGCCAAGGCTTCTTCGACAGCACCTCCAAAACCCTTGACCTCTACCACCTAGAAGGACAAGGGCAGCAGGTACATGGGAACAACACCACCTGCACGTTCCCCTTCAAGTCACACACCATCCCGACTTGGAAATATATCACCGTTCCTTCATCGTCGCTGGGTCAAAATCCTGGAACTCCCTTCCTAACAGCACTGTGGGAGAACCTTCACCACACGGACTGCAGCGGTTCAAGGCGGCGGCTCACCACCACCTTCTCAAGGGCAATTAGGGATGGGCAATAAATGCTGGCCTCGCAGGCGACGCCCACATCCCATGAACGAATACTGTGATCCCACACGTACCGACTGATATGATCCTGCATGTACTAATTACTGTGATCTCCCATGTACTGATTACCGTGATCCCGCACGTACCGGTTACTGTGATCCTGCACGCACGTGTTGTGTGGCACGACCACCGTGCTAAATGGGATAGATTCAGAACAGATCTAGCAGCTCAAAACTGGGCATCCATGAGGCGCTGTGGGCCATCAGCAGCAGCAGAATTGTCCTCCAGCACAATCTGTAACCTCATGGCCCGGCATATTCCTCACTCTACCATTACCAACAAGCCAGAGAATCAACCCTGGTTCAATGAGGAGTGTAGAAGAGCATGTCAGGAGCAGCACCAGGTGTACCTGAAAATGAGGTGCCAACCTGGTGAAGCTACAACTCAGGACTACATGCATGCTAAACAGCGGAAGCAACATGCTATAGACAGAGCTAAGCGATTCCACAACCAACGGATCAGATCAAAGCTCTGCAGTGCTGCCACATCCAGTCATGAATGGTGGTGGACAATTAAACAACTAACGGAAGGCGGAGGCTCTGCAAACATCCCCATTCTCAATGATGGCAGAGTCCAGCACGTGAGTGCAAAAGACAAGGCTAAAGCGTTTGCAACCATCTTCAGCCAGAAGTGCCGAGTGGATGATCCATCTTGGCCTCCTCCCGATATCCCCACCACCACAGAAGCCAGTCTTCAGCCAATTCGATTCACTCCACGTGATAGCAAGAAACAGCTGAGTGCACTGGATACAACAAAGGCTATGGGCCCCGACAGCATCCCGGCTGTAGTGCTGAAGACTTGTGCTCCAGAACTAGCCGTACCTCTAGCCAAACTGTTCCAGTACAGCTACAACACTGGCATCTACCCGACAATGTGGAAAATTGCCCAGGTATGTCCTGTCCACAAAAAGCAGGACAAATCCAATCCGGCCAATTACCACCCCATCAATCATCAGCAAAGTGATGGAAGGTGTCGTCGACAGTGCTATCAAGCGGCACTTACTCACCAATAACCTGCTCACCGATGCTCAATTTGGGTTCCGCCAGGACCACTCGGCTCCAGACCTCATTACAGCCTTGGTCAAAACATGGACAAAAGAGATGAATTCCATTCTCTGTCTCTCTAGCCTCTCTCTATCCTCTGCCTCTCTCTATCCTCTGCCTCTCTCTATCCTCTGTCTAACCTCTATCCTCTGCCTCTCTCTATCCTCTGTCTAACCTCTATCCTCTGTCTAACCTCTATCCTCTGTCTAACCTCTATCTATCATAGGAACATAGGAACAGGAGTAGGCCATTCAGCCCCTCGTGCCTGCTCCGCCATTTGATATGATCATGGCTGATCTGTGATCTAACTCCATATACCTGCCTTTGGTCCATATCCCTTAATACCTTTGGTTGCCAAAAAGCTATCTATCTCGTCTATCCAGCCTCTCTCTCTCCTCCATCCACCCTCTGTCTATCCTCTATCTATCTATCCTCTATCTATCTATCTATCTATCTATCTATCCTCTCTCTATCTCTCTATCTATCCTCTATCTCTCTATCTATCCTCTATCTGTCTATCCTCTATCTGTCTATCCTCTATCTGTCTATCCTCTATCTATCTATCCTCTATCTATCTATCCTCTCTCTATCTCTCTATCTATCCTCTATCTCTCTATCTATCCTCTATCTCTCTATCTATCCTCTATCTCTCTATCTATCTATCCTCTATCTGTCTATCCTCGATCTATCTATCCTCTACCTATCTTCCATCTATCTATCTATCGATCTATCGATCTATCTATCTCTATATCTTTCCTCTATCTATCTATCTATCTATCTATCTATCTATCTATCTATCTATCTATCTATCTATCTATCTATCTATCTCTATATCTTTCCTCTATCTATCTATCTATCTATCTATCTATCCTCTATCTCTCTATCTATCCTCTATCTATCTATCTCTCTATCTATCCTCTATCTATCTATCTCTCTATCTATCCTCTATCTATCTATCTATCTCTCTATCTCTCTATCTATCTCTCTATCTATCTCTCTATCTATCCTCTATCTATCTATCTATCTATCTCTATATCTTTCCTCTATCTATCTATCTATCTATCTATCCTCTATCTATCTATCTATCCTCTATCCTCTATCTCTCTATCTATCCTCTATCTATCTATCTATCCTCTATCTATCCTCTATCTCTCTATCTATCCTCTATCTATCTATCTCTCTATCTATCCTCTATCTATCTATCTCTCTATCCTCTATCTCTCTATCTATCCTCTATCTATCTATCTCTCTATCTATCTATCTATCTATCTATCTATCCTCTATCTATCTATCCTCTCTCTATCTCTCTATCCTCTATCTCTCTATTCTCTATCTCTCTATCTATCCTCTATCTCTCTATCCTCTATCTGTCTATCCTCTATCTGTCTATCCTCTATCTGTCTATCCTCTATCTCTCTATCTATCCTCTATCTCTCTATCTATCCTCTATCTCTCTATCTATCCTCGATCTATCTATCCTCGATCTATCTATCCTCGATCTATCTATCCTCTATCTCTCTATCTATCCTCTATCTCTCTATCTATCCTCGATCTATCTATCCTCGATCTATCTATCCTCGATCTGTCTATCCTCGATCTATCTATCCTCTATCTATCCATCTATCTATCCTCTATAGTTCAGTCATGGCAGGAGATCCCAGGGCCGTGTCATGTTCCTCTTGTGGGATGTGGGAATTCAGGGATCCTTCCTGTGTCCCTGATAGGGTACGGTAGCATAGTGGTTATGTTACTGGACTAAAATCCAGAGTCATGAGTTCAAATCCCGCCATGGCAGCTGGCGAATTTAAATTCAATTAATTAATTAAATTCAATTAATTAAATAAAATCTGGAATTAAAATACTAGTATCAGTAATGATGGCCATGAAACTACCGGATTGTCGTAAAAACCCATCTGGTTCACTAATGTCCTTTAGGGAAGGAAACCTGCCGTCCTTACCCGGTCTGGCCTATATGTGACTCCAGACCCACAGCAATGTGGTTGATTCTTAATTGCCCTCTGAAATGGCCTAGCAAGCCACTCAGTTGTAAAATCTCGCTACGAAAAGTCATAATAAGAATAAAACCGGACAGACCACCCGGCATCGGACCACTAGGCACCGGACACGACAACGGCAAAACACCAAGCCCAGTCGACCCTGCAAGGTCCTCCTTACTAACATCTGGGGACTTGTGCCAAAATTGGGAGAGCTGTCCCACAGACTAGTCAAGCAACAGCCTGACACAGCCATACTCACAGAATCATACCTTTCAGCCAACGTCCCAGACTCTTCCATCACCATCCCTGGGTATGTCCTGTCCCACCGGCAGGACAGACCCACCAGAGGTGGCGGTACAGTAATATACAGTCAGGAGGGAGCGGCCCTGGGAGTCCTCAACATTGACTCAGGACCCCATGAAATCTCATGGCATCAGGTCAAACATGGGCAAGGAAACCTCCTGCTGATTACCACCTACCGTCCTCCCTCAGCTGATGAATCAGTCCTCCTCCATGTTGAGCACCACTTGGAGGAAGCACTGAGGGTAGCAAGGGCACAGACTGTAATCTGGGTGGGGGACTTCAATGTCCATCACCAAGAGTGGCTCGGTAGCACCACTACTGACCGAGCTGGCCGAGTCCTGAAGGACATAGCTGCTAGACTGGGCCTGCGGCAGGTGGTGAGCGAACCAACACGAGGGAAAAACTTACTTGACCTCGTCCTCACCAATCTACCTGTCGCAAATGCATCTGTCCATGACAGTATTGGTAGGAGTGACCACCGCACAGTCCTCGTGGAGATGAAGTCCCGTCTTCGCACTGAGGACACCATCCAACGTGTTGTGTGGCACTACCACCGTGCTAAATGGGATAGATTCAGAACAGATCTAGCAGCTCAAAACTGGGTATCTATGAGGCGCTGTGGGCCATCAGCAGCAGCAGAATTGTATTCCAGCACAATCTGTAACCTCATGGCCCGGCATATTCCTCACTCTACCATTACCAACAAGCCAGGGGATCAACCCTGGTTCAATGAGGAGTGTAGAAGAGCATGCCAGGAGCAGCACCAGGCGTACCTAAAAATGAGGTGCCAACCTGGTGAAGCTACAACTCAGGACTATATGCATGCTAAACAGCGGAAGCAACATGCTATAGACAGAGCTAAGCGATTCTACAAACAACGGATCAGATCAAAGCTCTGCAGTCCTGCCACATCCAGTCGTGAATGGTGGTGGACAATTAAACAACTAACGGGAGGAGGAGGCTCTGCAAACATCCCCATCCTCAATGATGGCGGAGTCCAGCACGTGAGTACAAAAGACAAGGCTGAAGCATTTGCAACCATCTTCAGCCAGAAGTGCGGAGTGGACGATCCATCTCGGCCTCCTCCCGATATCCCCACCATCACGGAAGCCAGTCTTCGGCCAATTCGATTCACTCCACGTGATAGCAAGAAACAGCTGAGTGCACTGGATACAGCAAAGGCTATGGGCCCCGACAACATCCCAGCTGTAGTGCTGAAGACTTATGCTCCAGAACTAGCTGCGCCTCTAGCCAAGCTGTTCCAGTACAGCTACAACACTGGCATCTACCCGACAATGTGGAAGATTGCCCAGGTATGTCCTGTCCACAAAAAGCAGGACAAATCCAATCCGGCCAATTACCGCCCCATCAGTCTACTCTCAATCATCAGCAAAGTGATGGAAGGTGTCGTCGACAGTGCTATCAAGCGGCACTTACTCACCAATAACCTGTTCACCGATGCTCAGTTTGGGTTCCGCCAGGACCACTCGGCTCCAGACCTCATTACAGCCCTGGTCCAAACAAGGAGCCCTAGTAAAATTGAAGTCAATGGGAATCAGGGGGAAAACTCTCCAGTGGCTGGAGTCATACCTAGCACAAAGGAAGATGGTAGTGGTTGTTGGAGGCCAATCATCTCAGCCCCAGGACAATGCTGCAGGAGTTCCTCAGGGCAGTGTCCGAGGCCCAACCATCTTCAGCTGCTTCATCAATGACCTTCCCTCCATCATAAGGTCAGAAATGGGGATGTTCGCTGATGACTGCACAGTGTTCAGTTCCATTCGCAACCCCTCAAATAATGAAGCAGTCCGAGCCCGCATGCAGCAAGACCTGGACAACATCCAGGCTTGGGCTCATAAGTGGCAAGTAACATTCGCGCCAGACAAGTGCCAGGCAATGACCACCTCCAACAAGAGAGAGTCGAACCACCTCCCCTTGACATTCAACAGCATTACCATCACCGAATCCCCCACCATCAACATCCTGGGGGTCACCATTGACCAGAAACTTAACTGGACCAGCCATATAAATACTGTGGCTACAAGAGCTGGTCAGAGACTGGGTATTCTGTGGCGAGTGACTCACCTCCTGACTCCCCAAAGCCTTTCCACCATCTACAAGGCACAAGTCAGGAGTGTGATGGAATACTCTCCACTTGCCTGGATGAGTGCAGCTCCAACGACACTCAAGAAGCTCGACACCATCCAGGACAAAGCAGCCCGCTTGATTGGCACCCCATCCACCACCCTGAACATTCACTCCCTTCACCACCGGCGCACAGTGGCTGCAGTGTGCACCATCCACAGGATGCACTGCAGCAACTCGCCAAGGCTTCTTCGACAGCACCTCCCAAACCCGCGACCCACCTAGAAGGACAAGGGCAGCAGGTGCATGGGAACAACACCACCTGCACGTTCCCCTTCAAGTCACACACCATCCCGACTTGGAAATATATCGCCGTTCCTTCATCGTCGCTGGGTCAAAATCCTGGAACTCCCTTCCTAACAGCACTGTGGGAGAACCTTCACCACACGGACTGCAGCGGTTCAAGAAGGCGGCTCACCACCACCTTCTCAAGGGCAATTAGGGATGGGGAATAAATGCTGGCCTTGCCAGCGACGCCCACATCCCGTGAACGAATAAAAAAAAAAAGATTCCTTCACCTGCGGGAAGTGTGTCCAGCTGCAGCTATTGTTTGACCGCTTGACGGCTCTGGAACTGCGGATGGATTCACTTTGGAGCATCCGCGATGCTGAGAAAGTCGTGGATTGCACGTTCAGTGAGTTGGTCACACCACAGATAAAAATTACTGAGGGAGATAGTGAATGGGTGACCAACAGACAGAGGAAGAGTAGGAAGGCAGTGCAGGGGTCCCCTGCGGTCATCTCCCTCCAAAACAGGTATACCGTTTTGGATACTGTTGGGGGAAATGGCTCACCAGGGGAAGGTGGCAGTGGCCAGGTTCATGGCACCGTGGCTGTCTCTGCTGCACAGGAGGGCAGGAAAAAGAGTGGCAGAGCTATAGTGATAGGGGACTCGATTGTAAGGGGAATAGACAGGTGTTTCTGCGGACGCAACCGAGACTCCAGGATGGTATGTTGCCTCCCTGGTGCAAGGGTCAGGGATGTCTCGGAGCGGCTGCAGGACATTCTGGAGGGGGAGGGTGAACAGCCAGTTGTCGTGGTTCATATAGGCACCAACGATATAGGTAAAAAACAGGATGAGGTCCTACAAGCTGAATTTAGGGAGTTAGGAGTTAAACTAAAGAGTAGGACCTCAAAGGTAGTAATCTCAGGATTGCTACCAGTGCCACGGGCTAGTCAGAGTAGGAATGACAGGATAGCTAGGATGAATACGTGGATTGAGAAATGGTGCAAGAGGGAGGGATTCAAATTCCTGGGCCATTGGAACCGGTTCTGGGGGAGGTGGGACCAGTACAAATTGGACGGTCTGCATCTGGGCAGGACTGGAACCAATGTCCTAGGGGGAGTGTTTGCTAGTGCTGTTGGGGAGGGTTTAAACTAATGTGGCAGGGGGATGGGAACCGATGCAGGAAGTCAGTGGGAAGTAAAGTGGTGACAGAAACAAAAGGCAGTAAGGGAGAGTGTACAGAACATGACCGGACAGATGGTCTGAGAAAGCAGGGCAAAGACCAAGGGAAGTCTAGATTAAACTGCATTTATTTCAATGCAAGAAGTCTGATGGGCAAGGCAGATGAACTCAGGGCATGGATGGGTACATGGGACTGGGATGTTATAGCTATTACTGAAACATGGCTACGGGAGGGGCAGGACTGGCAGCTCAATGTTCCAGGGTACAGATGCTATAGGAAAGATAGAGCAGGAGGTAAGAGAGGAGGGGGAGTTGCGTTCTTGATTAGGGAGAACATCACGGCAGTAGTGAGAGGGGATATATCCGAGGGTTCGCCCACTGAGTCTATATGGGTAGAACTGAAAAATAAGAAGGGAGCGATCACTTTGATAGGATTGTACTACAGACCCCCAAATAGTCAACGGGAAATTGAGGAGCAAATATGTGAGGAGATTACAGACAGCTGCAAGAAAAATAGGGTGGTAATAGTAGGGGACTTTAACTTTCCCAACAATGCCCATAGCATTAGGGGCTTGGATGGAGAGAAATTTGTTGAGTGTATTCAGGAGGAATTTCTCATTCAGTATGTGGATGGCCCGACTAGAGAGGGGGCAAAACTTGACCTCTTCTTGGGAAATAAGGAAGGGCAGGTGACAGAAGTGTTAGTGAGGGATCACTTTGGGACCAGTGATCATAATTCCATTAGTTTTAAGATAGCTATGGAGAAGGATAGGTCTGGCCCAAAAGTTAAAATTCTAAATTGGGGAAAGGCCAATTTTGATGGTATTAGACAGGAACTTTCAGAAGTTGATTGGGAGAGTCTGTTGGCAGGCAAAGGGACGTCTGGTAAGTGGGAGGCTTTCAAAAGTGTGTTAACCAGGGTTCAGGGTAAGCACATTCCTTATAAAGTGAAGGACAAGGCTGGTAGAAGTAGGGAACCTTGGATGACTCGGGAGATTGAGGCCCTAGTCAAAAAGAAGAAGGAGGCATATGACATGGGAGGCAGCTGGGATCAAGTGGATCCCTTGAAGAGTATAGAGATTGCCGGAGTAGAGTTAAGAGAGAAATCAGGAGGGCAAAAAGGGGACATGAGATTGCTTTGGCAGATAAAGCACAGGAGAATCCAAAGAGCTTCTACAAATACATAAAGGGCAAAAGAGTAACTAGGGAGAGAGTAGGGCCTCTTAAGGATCAACAAGGTCATCTATGTGCGGAACCACAAGAGATGGGTGAGATCCTGAATGAATATTTCACATCGGTATTTACGGTTGAGAAAGGCATGGATGTTGGGGAACTTGGGGAAATAAATAGTGATGACTTGAGGAGTGTACATATTACAGAGAGGGAGGTGCTGGAAGTCTTAACGCGCATCAAGGTAGATAAATCTCCGGGACCTGATGAAATGTATCCCAGGACGTTATGGGAGGTTAGGGAGGAAATTGCGGGTCCCCTAGCAGAGATATTTGAATCATCGACAGCTACAGGTGAGGTGCCTGAAGATTGGAGGGTAGCAAATGTTGTGCCTTTGTTTAAGAAGGGCGGCAGGGAAAAGCCTGGGAACTACAGACCGGTGAGCCTGACATCTGTAGTGGGTAAGTTGTTAGAGGGTATTCTGAGGGACAGGATCTGCAGGCATTTGGAGAGGCAGGGACTGATTAGGAACAGTCAGCATGGTTTTGTGAGAGGAAAATCATGTCTCACGAATTTGATTGAGTTTTTTGAAGGGGTAACCAAGAAGATAGATGAGGGCTGTGCAGTAGACGTGGTCTACATGGACTTTAGCAAAGCCTTTGACAAGGTACCGCATGGTAGGTTGTTACATAAGGTTAAATCTCATGGGGTCCAAGGTGAGGTAGCCAATTGGATACAAAATTGGATTGATGACAGAAGACAGAGGGTGGTTGTAGAGGGTTGTTTTTCAAACTGGAGGCCTGTGTCCAGCGGTGTGCCTCAGGGATCGGTGCTGGGTCCGCTGTTATTTGTTATTTATATTAATGATTTGGATGAGAATTTAGGAGGCATGGTTAGTAAGTTTGCAGATGACACCAAGATTGGTGGCATTGTGGACAGTGAAGAAGGTTATCTAGGATTGCAACGGGACCTTGATAAATTGGGCCAGTGGGCCGATGAATGGCAGATGGAGTTTAATTTAGATAAATGTGAGGTGATGCATTTTGGTAGATCGAATCGGGCCAGGACCTACTCCGTTAATGGTAGGGCGTTGGGGAGAGTTATAGAACAAATAGATCTTGGAGTACAGGTTCATAGCTCCTTGAAAGTGGAGTCACAGGTGGATAGGGAGGTGAAGAAGGCATATTCAGCATGCTTGGTTTCATTGGTCAGAAAATTGAATACAGGAGTTGGGATGTCTTGTTGACGTTGTACAGGACATTAGTAAGGCCACACTTGGAATACTGTGTACAGTTCTGGTCACCCTATTATAGAAAGGATATTATTAAACTAGAAAGAGTGCAGAAAAGATTTACTAGGATGCTACCGGGACTTGATGGTTTGACTTATAGGGAAAGGTTGGATAGACTGAGACTTTTTTCCCTGGAGAGTAGGAGGTTAAGGGGTGATCTTATAGAAGTCTATAAAATAATGAGGGGCATAGATAAGGTCGATAGTCAAAATCTTTTCCCAAAGGTAGGGGAGTCTATAACGAGGGGGCATAGATTTAAGGTGAGAGGGGAGAGATACAAAAGGGTCCAGAGGGGCAATTTTTTCACTCAAAGGGTGGTGAGTGTCTGGAACGAGCTGCCAGAGGCAGTAGTGGAGGCGGGTACAATTTTGTCTTTTAAAAAGCATTTGGACAGTTACATGGGTAAGATGGGTATAGAGGGATATGGGCCAAGTGCAGGCAATTGGGACTAGCTTAATGGTATAAACTGGGCGACATGGACATGTTGAGCCGAAGGGCCTGTTTCCATGTTGTAACTTCTATGATTCTATGATTCTATCAATCCTCTATTTATCCCCTGTTTATCCCCTGTCTGTCTATCATTTGTCTATCCTCTTTCTATCCTCTGTCCGTCCCCTGTCTGCCTGTCCGTCCCCTGTCTGCCTGTCCGTCCCCTGTCTGCCTGTCCGTCCCCTGTCTGCCTGTCCGTCCCCTGTCTGCCTGTCCGTCCCCTCTCTCTCTCTCTCTCTTTCCTCTCTCTCTCTCTCTCTCTTTCCTCTCTCTCTCTCTCTATCCTCTCTCTGTCATCCCCTGTCTATCTGTCCTCTATCTATCCTTTATCCATCCTCTATCTATCGATCGATCGATCGATATTTCCTAGAATTCTCTAATGTTGATCAAGAATGACCTGCCCTTTCAAAACCCGTGCTGATTGGCTCTGATTAACTTGTTTCTCCAAGTGCTGTGTAATTTTGTCACGTATTATAAACTCTGGTGTTTTACCAATGTCTGAAGTAAGACTAACAGCCTGAAAATTCCTGACTAATCCTGTCTCCTTTTTTGAAGAGTGATATCACATCTTCCAGTCTTCTGGAAGAATCTGCCTTCCCACAGAATTTTGGGAAATTATCGTCCACGTTTCATTTCTTAGCTTCCTTCAAGATCCTCTGGTGTAAACAGTCACGCCTCAGTAATTTGTTTGTCCTAAGTTTGATGAATGTCTTTGGTGCCATCTCCCTTGGAATAATAACCCTGACTGACCCACCTCTCGGATCTGCAAACACAATATCCACCCCTTTGAGAACTGAGGCAGAATAGAGATCAAGGGTTATAATTCCGTGAAACTCTCAGCACAGTGCTTAGTGACAGGTTCTATGTTCCTTTAACGGAGGGCTAGAGCATCAGTATAACTTTTGCATCTAAGCTAGGTATTCCTTCGGGTTTCACATCACTGATCACTCCCTTAAGTGGGCCCTGTGATCTGGAGTGCACCTGTACCATTGACCATGTGATGTTTCTAATTCTGAATTAGATCATTGATCAGAGCAAGTTATGAACTGATATCCACAAAGCATTGGGTCAAGACGGGCCAAACCTATTACACATCGACCCTTCCAATTAGAAGAGAGTAGACATTCATCGCATCAGTTTGAGGTGGATTCACACTTGGGTCCCCTAGTGAAAGGATACAGTGGAAGAGCCAGTCCTGTGTACACTGAAAGTTAAGATTTTATGTGCTCGAGCTGATGAGGTTAGATAAGAATGCTCAACTGAAAATTATTGGATGGGGAAAGATGTGTACGAGAAGTTGCCATGTGTTTTCTGTAATGGAATCTATCACCCCTACTGTTAAGATGGAATGAATCTTTCACTCAGTGGTAGCATTCCCCCCTCTGAGTAAGAAGGTGCTCGGTTTGAACCCCACTGCAGACAGTCCCAGCCACTGGAGCTCCAGCTCTGAACTCTGGATTGACTACTAGCGAGTTTCTCACATCTGGTGGGTGTGGGTTGTGGGAACCCATAAAACCGTCCCGTCTAGGACTAACCCCCTTATGGGCTAGTATAAAGATGGTTACGGCCATGGAAGGAGTCAGACTGTTAATCAGCCTGTGAATCCTCCCACTAGTTCACAATATTCTCCAAAGGAAGAGTCTGAAGATATGAGAACAGCGACTGTTAGGACAGTTGATGTTTGAATAAATGATACAGTCCGGCTATGAGATGAAGATTCAAGTCCCCTTGTTCCCTAGTGCTGATATTGAGCTAACTGGCCTGTAATTACCAGGTTGACTCTGTCTCCCTTTTTAACATTGGCCCCCTCCAGTCTCTGCCATATCCACACCCAGTAAACCCTGAAATATAATTTCTGGGGCCTCTGCAATTTCCTCCCTCAGGATTCTACGATGTATCCCCGTCAGGCCTTAGTGCTTTGTCTTCCTGGTGCCTGACTAACTTATCTAAAATTGTCCTTTTATCCATCATAATATCACTCATCTCGCTCTCAACCACTTCAGGATTCACCTCCTGTCCAACATCCTTCTCTTTAGTAAAGACCGATGAGAGGTATTTATTAAATACCTCCGCTGTTGTTCCCTAGCACAGATATTCTGATCATCTACAAATTGACAATCCTCTCCTCTCAGGGCTCCCACCTCACATTTAAGTCACATTTTTTCAAAGAGCCAGTGAGTTCTCCCCAGTGTCCTGGGGCCAATGTTTGTCCCTCAACCAACAGCACTAAAGCACATTTTCTTGTCATTTATCACATTGCTGTTTGTGGGATCTTGCTGTGTGCAAATTGGCTGCTGTGTTTCCTACATTACAACAGTGACTACACTTCAAAAGTACTTAACTGGCTGTAAAGCATTGTGGGACATCCGGAGGCCAAGAATGGCGATATATAAATGCAAGCCTGTCTTTTCATTTTAAAAAGAAATTCTCTTTTATCTGTTTTACTTGTAAAATATTTCACCGTATGTTTTAATTTTTTGAATTTTCCCCTCAAACTCTCAGTTTTCCTTATCCTGCTCTTTTTTCTCATATTCTCGTGTAGTTTTTTCATTATTATTCCTTTAGTCTTTATAGACCCTATTTTCAATTTTAATTGGTTTCTAACCCCTTTATTTATCTATGACATCCTAAAACTACTGGTAGTTTCCTTATTTTTTAATGGACTTTACTTAATCTGTATCTTTGAATCTCTTTTAAAAACATCCCTCTGTTGCCCTACAGCTGGGGAAGGTTCCCCTTTATGAGCTGAGCTTGGTGTCACTGGAGGGTTTGGCCATTGACGGGTGTGACTCTCAATTGTAACAATATCAGGGAAGCTTTTTCTTCATTGTAGGAACCAATGGAACGAGTGGGAACTTCACTGGAATCTGCGGCAGCCCCGCCCTCACCCTCGATATCTCCTCCACAGAATCGCAGACTGCATAGAAATGGGCAGCCTCTCTTACACTGGCTCGTTGACCATGGCAGGCAGGCTGCTGTCTGTTGGGGCGTTCAGGATTGGGCAGCTGCCATTAGACCAGTCAGGCTGCTAATCACCTGGGCCCAGATCCAGGGACCAGTAGGGTGACGATGAACCCTCTCCCACCCACTGCTGGTCACTTGTCCTTGGGTCCTTCCCCAGCATTTACAGCACGTGCAACACCTGCCCATTCACTTCTTCCAGTATTGTCTGGGGCCCACACATTTTCTATCTGACATTGCTCTTTGATGGTCAACCCTCTAATCTGTAATGGTTACAGGTGGTCTGGTCTCTATTCTGGGTGCTCACTACTGCAACTTTTGTCATTTTTTTGTATCTTCTGAGCTCTCCACCATGCTCTAACCAACTAGGCATAAGGTCCTTCCAAACTTATGTGATCTAGTAGATTTACTCATGATCCGTAGATTTAATCCCTGTGATCCAATAGATCCAGCCCCATGTGATCCAATAGATCCAGCCCCATGTGATCCAGTAGATTTAACTCATGTGATCCAGTAGATTTAACTCATGTGATCCAGTAGATTTACTCCCCATGTGATCCAGTAGATTTACTCCCTATGTGATCCAATAGATTCACTCCCTGTCTGACCCTGTTGATTCACTCCCTGTGATCCAGTTGTTTTAACCCCATGTGATCCAGTAGATTCACTCCGTGATCCAGTTATTTTAACCCCATGTGATCCAGTAGATTCACTCCCTGTGATCCAGTTGTTTTAACACCATGTGATCCAGTAGATTCACTCCGTGCGATCCTGTGGATTTACTCCCCGTGCGATCCTCTGACACTTTTGCCAATCACCATAAATCTGTGTCCTCTGGTTACCGACCCTTCTGCCACTGGAAACAGTTTCTCCTTATTCACTCTATCAAAACCCTTCATGATTTTGAACACCTCTATCAAATCTCCCCTTAACCTTCTCTGCTCTCAGTTTAACCTCGGTGGTGGGAAAGCTTTTAGAAACAATAAAGGAAAGCCAGCACAGATTTGTTAAAGGCAAATCATGTTTAACTAACTTGTTTGAGTTTTTTGATGTGGTAACAGAGGGTCGATGTGGTGTAATGGACCTTTGAAAGGCGTTTGATAAAGTGCCACAGAATTGGCTTGTCAGCAAAATTGAAGCCCATGGAATAAAAGGGGCAGTGGCAGCATGGATACACAATTGGCTAAGTGACAGGAAACAGAGAGTAGTGGTGAACGGTTGTTTTTTGGACTGGAGGGAGGTGTACAGTGGTGTTCCCCAGGGGTCGGTGCTGGGACCACTGCTTTTTTTAATATATATTAATGACTTGGACTTGGGTGTACAGGGCACAATTTCCAAATTTGCAGATGACACAAAACTTTGAAGTGTAGTAAACAGTGAGGAGGATAGTGATAGATTTTAAGAAGATATAGACAGGCTGACACATGGCAGATGAAATTTAATGCAGAGAAGTGTGAAGTGAAACATTTTGGTAGGAAGAACGAGGAAAGACAATATAAACTAAATGGTACAATTCTAAAAGGGGTACAGGAACAGAGAGATCTGGGGGTATATGTGCACAATACGTGGATAGACTGGAGAAGCTGGGGTTGTTCTCCTTCGAGCAGTGAAGGTTGAGAGGAGATTTGGTAGAAGTGTTCAAAATCATGTAGGGTTTAGATAAAGTAAATGAAGAGAAACTCTTCCCATTGGCGGAAGGGTCGAAAACCAGAGGACACAGATTTAAAGTGATCGGCAAAAGAACCAAAGGCGACATGAGGAAAAACATTTTAATGCAGCGAGAGGTTATGATCTGGAATGCGCTGCCTGAAAGGGCGGTAGAAGCAGATTCCATCATGGCTTTCAAAAGAGAATTGGATAAATACTTGAAGGGAAAAAAATTGCAGGGCTACAAGGAAAGAGCGGGGGAATGGAATAAACTGGATTGCTCTTACAAAGAGCTGGCATGGACTTGAATCGCGGCCTCCTGTGCTGTAACTATTCTATGATTCTATGATTTTAAACACCTCTATCCCCTTAACCTTCTATGTTCTAAAGAGAACAACCCCAGCTTCTCCAGTCTCTCCACATAACTGAAGTCCCTCATCCCTGGCACCATTCTAGTAAATCTCTTCTGCACCCTCTCTAAGGCCTTGACATCCTTCCTAAAGTGTGGTGCCCAGAATTAAACACAATACTCCAGCTGAGGCCTAACCAGTGTTTTATAAAGGTTAAGCATAACTTCCTTGCTTTTGTACCTGATGCCTCTATTAATAAAGCCCAGGATCCCATCTGCTTTTTTAACAGCCTTCTCAACTTGTCCTGCCACCTTCAAAGATTTGTGTATGTGCACCCCCAGGTCTCTCTGTTCCTGCACCCCCTTTAAAATTGTACCATTTAGTTTATATTGCCTCTCCTCATTCTTCCTACCAAAATGTAGCACTTTACACTTCTGTGTTAAATTTCATCTGCCATATGTCAGCCCATTTCACCAGTCTGTCTCTGTGTCCTCCTGAAGTCTGTTACTATCCTCCACATTGTTTACTACATTTCTGAGTTTCGTGCCATCTGCAAACTTTGAAATTATACCCTCTATACCCAAGTCCAGGTCATTAATATATATCATAAAGAGCAGTGGTCCTAATACTGACCCCTGGGGACCACCACTGTATACTTCCCTCCAGTCTGATAAAAAACCGTTCACCACTACTCTCTGCTTTCTGTCCCTTAGCCAATTTTGTATTCATGCTGTCACTGTCCCTTTAATCCCATGGGCTTTAATTTTGCTAATAAGTCTATTTTGTGGTACTTTATCAAATGCCTTTGAAAGTCCATACACACAACATCAACCACACTACCCTTATCAAAGAACTTAATCAAGTTAGTCAAACACGATTTTCCTTTTACAAATCTGTGCTGACTTTCATTTATTAGCCCAGACTTCTCCAAATGCCAATTAATTTTGTCCTGGATTATTGTTTCTAAAAGTTTCCCCACCACCGATGTTGGGCTGACTGGCCTGTAATTGCCGGGTTTATCACTCTCCCCTATTTTGAACAGGGGTGTAACATTTGCAATCCTCCAGTCCTCTGGCACCACTCCCATATCTAATTGGAAGATTGTGGCCAGAGCCTCTTCAATTTCCACCCTTACTTCCCTCAGTAATCTCGGATGGATCCCATCCGGACCGGGTGACTTGTCTACTTTGAGTACTGGCAATCTTTTAAGTACCTCCTCTTTATCTATTTTCATCCTATCCAGTATCGGTACTACCCCCTTCCTTTACTGCTACAATGGCAGCATCCTCTTCCCTAGTGAAGATGGATGTGAAGTTTTCATTTAGTACCTCAGTCATGTCCTCTGTCTCCACTAGAAGATCTCTTTTGTCCCGAATCGTTCCCACTCTTCCCTTGATTACCCTTTTACTATTTATATATTTATAAAAGACTTTGGATTCCCTTTTATGTTAGCCGCTAATCTATTCTCATACTCTCTCTTTGACCCTCATTCCCTTTTTAGCTCTCCTCTGTACTTTCTGTATTATGAATCTTACATTTGTCACAAGCCTCTTTTTAATCTCTATGGGTGAAAAATTGGATCAGGGTCCGTTCTGGGCGATGGTAGCGCAATGCGGAAATGGGGCGTGGACAGCGCACGTCATCAACAGCCTGCACTTCTTAAAGGTGCAGGCACATTTTCAATGGCAGATACACCGCCAACTAGGAGAAGGGAGAATGGTATTGCGATTAGCTGCACCGGCACGAGTGAGGGTTCTACGTTTCTCGGACGATGCTCTGGAGGCCCTGGTGGAGGGCATGGGCCAAAGGAGGGCAGGCATGTACCCGCAGGGTGGCTGGAGACCCTCCAGACTACAGTTGCGCAGGCATTGGCAGGCTGTGGTGCAGGAGGTGAATGCCAGGAGCATTACACCTCGCACGTGTGTCCAGTGCTGGAAGAAGTTTAATGATTTGACACGAGTGGTCAAGGTGAGTGAATACAAGTGTCAAGTGGCACATCCTACCAACTGCTCCATGCATCACACTCCCCGTCACCCGCCCACCAACAAACACTGCCCACCCACACACAATGCTGCATCTCACCCGCACATAGTACCACACTTGCAGGCCACACAACCACCACTCTCAAGTCTCACAAACTGGCAGCTATTCGACCATGACAGGCACATCACCCACACACCTTGCAGGACACTCACTGACACATTGTCCTCTGTCTTACAGGAGAAGGTGGTGCATAACACCTGGCAGCAGGAGGGACCTGAGGGTGGACGGGCACGTCTGCACGTCCTCACCCCCCGAGAGGAGATGTTGCTCCGGATCATTGGGCGGGCTGTTGCTGCAGCCGTCACAACGTGCTGCGCTGGAGGTCCCGATGAGGGGGGGTCTCTGCATATCTAATGCTCCTTCTCCTTTTCCACATCAGTGCGATAACAGTCTTTGAGTAAAGATTCCATTATCTTTCCTACCACCGATATTGAGCTAACTGGTCTGTTGTTCCATGAACTTGTTCTATTTCCCTTTTTAAATATAAGAATAACGTTCGCTGTCTGCCAGTCCTCTGGCACTATTTCCTTTTCGAGTGAGTTTTGAGATATATGTGAAAGTGCCTATACGAGCTCTTCCCGATCTTCTTTTAATTTATGAGGATGCAATCCGGGTGTTTTATCCTATCTGAGTTTGATTGGTTTATCAATTATCTCCCCCTTTCTATTCCTTCTGCTAATGTTCGACTCACCTTGTTTGTCTCCCTGGGAAATACAAAGAAAAGTAACTATTCAAAATTTCTGCCATTTTGCTGTCATTACCTGTGAGTTTATCTTCTGCATCCCCTCGTGGTCCTATCCTTTTCCTGATTTTTTCTGTTGTCATTCATGTGTCTGTAGAATACTTTACTCTCTCTGGTTCTATTCTGTGATAATTTAATAGAAACACAGAAAATAGGAACAGGAGTAGGCCATTCGGCCCGTCGAGCCTGCTCTGCCATTCAACATGATCATGGCTGATCCACGATCTCAATACCATATTCCCGCTCTCTCCCCATACCCCTTGATACCTTTTGTGTCTAGAAATCTATCTATCTCCTTAAATATATTCAGTGACTTGGCCTCCACTGCCTTCTATGGTAGAGAATTCCACAGGTTCACCACCCTCTGAGTGAAGACATTTCTCCTCATCTCAGTCCTAAATGTCCTACCCCGTATCCTGAGATTGTGACCCCCCCCCTGTTCTGGACCCCCCCCCCAGCCAGGGGAAACATCCTCCCTGTATCCAGTCTGTCTAGCCCTGTCAGAATTTTATATGTTTCAATGAGATCCCCTCTCATTCTTCTAACCTCGAGTGAATGAGGAGTGTAGAAGAGCATGCCAAGAGCAGCACCAGGCGTACCTAAAAATGAGGTGCCAACCTGGTGAAGCTACAACTCAGGACTACATGCATGCTAAACAGCGGAAGCAACATGCTATAGACAGAGCTAAGCGATTCCACAACCAACGGATCAGATCAAAGCTCTGCAGTCCTGCCACATCCAATCGTGAATGGTGGTGGACAATTAAACAACTAACAGGAAGAGGAGGCTCTGTAAACATCCCCATCCTCAATGATGGCGGAGCCCAGCACGTGAGTGCAAAAGACAAGGCTGAAGCGTTTGCAACCATCTTCAGCCAGAAGTGCCGAGTGGATGATCCATCTTGGCCTCCTCCCGATATCCCCACCATCACAGAAGCCAGTCTTCAGCCAATTCAATTCACTCCACATGATAGCAAGAAACGGCTGAGTGCACTGAATACAGCAAAGGCTATGGGCTCTGACAACATCCCGGCTATAGTGCTGAAGACTTGTGCTCCAGAACTAGCTGCGCCTCTAGCCAAACTGTTCCAGTACAGCTACAACACTGGCATCTACCCGACAATGTAGAAAATTGCCCAGGTATGTCCTGTCCACAAAAAGCAGGACAAATCCATTCTGGCCAATCACCGCCCCATCAGTCTACTCTCAATCATCAGCAAAGTGATGGAAGGTGTCGTCAACAGTGCTATTAAGCGGCACTTACTCACCAATAACCTGCTCACCGATGCTCAGTTTGGGTTCCGCCAGGACAACTCAGCTCCAGACCTCATTATAGCCTTGGTCCAAACATGGACAAAAGAGCTGAATTCCA
Organism: Heptranchias perlo; assembly: GCF_035084215.1. Taxonomy (NCBI): domain Eukaryota; kingdom Metazoa; phylum Chordata; class Chondrichthyes; order Hexanchiformes; family Hexanchidae; genus Heptranchias; species Heptranchias perlo. The sequence continues at coordinate 48,280,901 of NC_090347.1, forward strand.
GAGGTGAGGTGAGAGTGACTGCCCTTGACATGAAGGCAGCATTTGACCGAGTGTGGCACCAAGGAGCCCTCGTAAAATTGAAGTCAATGGCAATCGGGGAAAACTCTCCAGTGGCTGGAATCATACCTAGCACAAAGGAAGATGGTAGTGGTTGTTGGAGGCCAATCATCTCAGCCCCAGGGCATTGCTGCAGGAGTTCCTCAGGGCAGTGTCCTGGGCCCAACCATCTTCAGCTGCTTCATCAATGACCTTCCCTCCATCATAAGGTCAGAAATGGGGATGTTCGCTGATGATTGCACAGTGTTCAATTCCATTTACAACCCCTCAGATAATGAAGCAGTCCGAGCCCGCATGCAGCAAGACCTGGACAACATCCAGGCTTGGGCTGATAAGTGGCAAGTAACATTTGGGCCAGACAAGTGCCAGGCAATGCCCATCTCCAACAAGAGAGAGTTTAAACACCTCTCCTTGACATTCAACGGCATTACCATCGCCGAATCCCACACCATCAACATCCTGGGGGTCACCATTGACCAGAAACTTAACTGGACCAGCCATATAAATACTGTGGCTGCAAGAGCAGGTCAGAGGCTGGGTATTCTGCGGCGAGTGACTCACCTCCTGACTCCCCAAAGCCTTTCCACCATCTACAAGGCACAAGTCAGGAGTGTGATGGAATACTCTCTACTTGCCTGGATGAGTGCAGCTCCAACAACACTCAAGAAGCTCGACACCATCCAGGACAAAGCAGCCCGCTTGATTGGCACCCCATCCACCACCCTAAACATTCACTCCCTTCACCACCCGCGCACAGTAGCTGCAGTGTGCACCATCCACAGGATGCACTGCAGCAACTCGCCAAGGCTTCTTCAACAGCACCTCCCAAACCCGCGACCTCTACCACCTAGAAGGACAAGAACAGCAGGCACATGGGAACAACACCACCTGCACGTTCCACTCCAAGTCACACACTATCCCGACTTGCAAATGTATCGCCGTTCCTTCATTGTCGCTGGGTCGAAATCCTGGAACTCCCTACCTAACAGCACTGTGGGAGAACCTTCACCACACGGACTGCAGTGGTTCAAGAAGGCAGCTCACCACCACCTTCTCAAGGGCAATTCGGGATGGGCAATAAATGCCAGCCTCGCCAGTGATGCCCACATCCCATGAACAAATAATAAAAAAAGAAATCAATCTCTCCTCATATGACAGTCCTGCCATCCCAGGAATCAGTCTGGTGAACCTTCGCTGCACTCCCTCCATGGCAAGTATATCCTTTCTTAAGTGAGGAGACCAAAATTGCACACAATACTCCAGGTGTGGTCTCACCAAGGCCCGGTATAACTGCAGTAAGACAGCCTTGCTCCTGTACTCAAATCCTCTTGCAATGAAGGCCAACATACCATTCGCCTTCCTAACTGCTTGCTGCACCTGCATGTTTGCTTTCAGTGACTGGTGTACAAGGACACCCAGGTCCCTTTGTACACCAACATTTCCCAATCTATCACCATTTAAATAATACTCTGCCTTTCTATGTTTCCTTCTGAAATGGATAACTTCACATTTATCCACATTATACTGCATCTGCCATGTATTTGCCCACTCACTCAACTTGTCTAAATCGCCTTGAAGCCTCTTTGCATCCTCCTCACAACTCACGATCCCACCTAGTTGTGTGTCGTCAGCAAACTTGGAAATATTACATTTGGTTCCCTCATCCAAATCATTGATATATATTGTGAATAGCTGGGGCCCAAGCACTGATCCCTGCGGTACCCCACTAGTCACTGCCTGCCACCCCGAGAAAGATCCATTTATTCCTACTCTCTGTTTCCTGTCTGTAAACCAATTTTCAATCCATGCCAGTATATTACCTCCAATCCCATATTCTTTAATTTTGCACACTAACCTCTTATGTGGGACTTTATCAAAGGCTTTCTGAAAATCCAAATAAACCACATCCACTGGTTCTCCCTTATCTATTCTACCAGTTACACCCTCAAAAAACTCCAGTAGGTTTGTTAAACACGATTTCCCTTTCATAAATCCATGTTGACTTTGTCTAATCCCGTTGATATTTTCTAAGTGTCCTGTTATCACATCCTTTATAATTGATTCTAGCATTTTCCCTACTGATGTTAGGCTAACCAGCCTGTAGTTCCCTGTATTCTCTCTCCCTCCTTTTTTAAATAGTGGGGTTATATTTGCCACCCTCCAGTCTGCAGGAACTGTTCTCTAATCTATAGAATTTTGGAAGATAACAACTAATGCATCCACTATTTCCATGGCTACCTGTTTTACTACTGTGGGATGCAGGTTATCAGGCCCTGGGGATTTATCATCTTTCACCTCGTAGTTCTTCTTTGCTTTCCTAATTTTTTTTTAACATCCTTCCTAAACTCTTCATGTTCCCTTTGGTCACCCTCTCCTTTATTGCCTATGTACTTGGAGTATGCCTTTTTCTTTAGTTATCTCTTTATTCATCCATGGTGTTTAATTATTGGCTCGATTGTTCTTGCTTTTTGGAGGAATGTGCTTCCCCTGAACTCAATTGATCACCGTTTAAAATATTTCCCACTGCTGTTCTATTTCTTTGTCTATCAATTTTTTTCCAGTTTACATTCTCACGTCCTATACTCATCCCCTCAAAATGAGCTTTTTTTGTAATCTATTATTTTGATCTTTGTCTGTCCTATATCTTTCTCTGTCATTATTTTAAACCTTTTTATGTTATGATCACTATTGCCTAGATGTTCCCCAATGCTTACTTCTCATCTGTTCTGGTTCATTTCCCATTACTAGATCTGGCAGTGATTCCTCTCTTGGGCTTCTCACATACCAGGTAAGAAAGGAATCTTTCTTAACGCACTGTAAAAACTCCATTCCCTTTCCTCCTTTCCCTACCTCTTGCCAGTTTATTTGGGGGTAGTTAAATTCTCCCATGATTATTATTTTATGTCTTTTACTCATTTCATACATTTCCCTCCATATTTCATCCTCCATTCCCCTTCCATTATCAGGTGGTCTGTAGAATATCCCTATTAATGTGATCGATCCCTTCTTACCCTTTGTCTCAATCCATATGGATTCTGTTTCTATCTTAATGTTATTTATGTCCCTTTTTTCTATTGCCGTTATGTTGTCTCTAATTAGTACAGTTACCCCCTCCCCCTTCCCTATCCTTTCTAAATACATTATACCCCGCAATATTTAACTGCCAGTCCTGTTCTTTATGTAACCGTGTTTCAGTTATCCCCGAGCACATCTGGCTCCTCGCTAGGAATTATTGCTTCCAGTTCCCCCGTTTTGTTTTGGATTCTGTGCACATTGCTGTACAGGCAATTTCATTTCATTTGATTTTAGTAATTGTTCCCCTCCCTTTATTTTAAGTCATTTTGTGTTTATGTTCTATAACTGTATTTGTTCCCTGACTTGTTCCTTAACTTGGTCTGACCTTTACTCTCATTTCCTATTTCTTTTATCTTCAAACTTACATCACTTTCACCAGATCCCTCCCCCCCAATTGACCAGTTTAAAGTCCTGTCCACAGCCCTATATATCCTTTCCGCGAGGACACTGGTCCCATTCCAGTTCAGGTGGAGCCTGTCCCAGTGGTACAGCACCTTCCTGTCCCAGTACTGGTGTTAGTGTCCCATGGACACTAATTCATGGGACACTGGCTAATCAGGCCACAGCTTGAGTACTGTGTACAGTTCTGGTCACCACATTACAGGAAAGATGTGATTGCACTAGAGAGGGTGCAGAGGAGATTTACAAGGATGTTGCCAGGACTGGAGAATTTTAGCTATGAGGAAAGATTGGATAGGCTGGGGTTGTTTTCCTTGGAACAGAGGAGGCTGAGGGGAGATTTGATTGAGGTGTATAAAATTATGAGGGACCCAGATAGAGCGGATAGGGAGGACCTACTTTCCTTAGCAGAGAGGAAAATAACCAGGAGACACAGATTTAAAGTGATTGGTAGAAGGATTAGAGTGGAAATGAGGAGACATTTTTTCACCCAGAGGGTAGTGGGGGTCTGGAACTCACTGCCTGAGAGGGTGGTAGAGGCAGAAACCCTCAACTCATTTAAAAAATACCTGGATGAGAATTTGAAGAGCCGTGACCTGCAGGGGTACGGACCAAATGCGGGAAAGTGGGATTAGGCTGGGTGGCTCGTTTCTCAGCTGGCGCAGACACAATGGGCCAAATGGCCTCCTTCTGTGCCGTAAATTTTCTGTGATTCTATGACATGGAACCCCTCCTTCCCACACTAATCTTTCAGCCACGTGTTCACCTTCCTGATCTGTCTATCCCTCTATCAATTAGGACGTGGCTCGGGTAGTAATCCTGAGATTATCACCCGTGAATTCCTGTTTTTTAATTTAGTTCCTAACTTCTGATACTCTCTTAGCAGGACTTCTTGCCTTTTCTTCCCTATGTCATTGGTCCCAACATGGACCACGCCAACTGGATCTTCCCCCTCCCTTTCCAAGATTCACTCCAGTTGCTCTGAGATATTCTTTACCTTTACACCGGGAGGCAACACATCCTCCTGGACTCTGTCGCTATTGCAGGAGGCACTATCCATCCCCCAAATTATCAAATCCCCGAAGACTACAATCTTTCTATTCTGCTCTATCCCCCCTTGGTTTGCCTCCTGCTCCATATTGCCATGATTAGCATTCTGGCTGTCCACCCCACAGCCTGCTCCTCATCCTCACAGGTCAAAAGTACATTGTACCTGTTGGACAGGACCAGTGTCTGTGGGACCTCCTTCTCTACCTCCCCATGGCTCCCTTTACCTTGCTGACTGACAGTCACACTCACCCCCTCCAGGACCGGTGCTTTCCTGTGAGGTGTGACTGTACTCTGGAGAAAAATATCCAGAAATTCCTCCCCTCCTTTATATGTCAGAGTGTCTCTGACCCACTCTCCAGCTCAAGGACTCTGAGTGGGAGTGTCTCAAGGCAGAGACTTTCACTGCAGATATGGAAATCACGGACAGTCTCTCTGTCCACAAACTCCCACATATCACAGTCCCAGCACATAGCCATTTAAGTTTGCAATTATTTATTAGTAATAATTTAGTTCTAGATGCAATACAAATACCTGAGATCTAGATTATATTCAATGGTTGGATTGAGCCTAATTTCAGCCAATGAGCCTCATTTTCTGTATTTTAACTTTATTTTATTATCTCCTTAACTCCTATTTGTTATTTATGTATACCAGATTTTAATTGAATCAAATTCAGATCCCTTTAATGTTAGTCTCTTCTATTTAGTTAATATTAATTTTATCCCCTTACATCTGATTGATCACACTTATAATCATATAGTAAATTAAACACTGACCTCGATTATATAATAAATTAAATACCGAGCTCAATTATATATTTCTTTTAATTGTTCATGGGATGTGGGCGTCGCTGGCGAGGCCGGCATTTATTGCCCATCCCTAATTGCCCTTGAGAAGGTGGTGGTGAGCTGCCTTCTTGAACCGCTGCAGTCCGTGTGGTGAAGGTTCTCCCACAGTGCTGTTAGGAAGGGAGTTCCAGGATTTTGACCCAGCGATGATGAAGGAACGGCGATATATTTCCAAGTCGGGATAGTGTGTGACTTGGAGGGGAACGTGCAGGTGGTGTTGTTCCCATGTGCCTGCTGCCCTTGTCCTTCTTGGTGGTAGAGGTCGTGGGTTTGGGAGGTGCTGTCGAAGAAGCCTTGGCGAGTTACTGCAGTGCATCCTGTGGATGGTACACACTGCAGCCACGGTGCGCCAGTGGTGAAGGGAGTGAATGTTTAGGGTGGTGGAAGGGGTGCCAATCAAGTGGGCTGCTTTGTCCTGGATGGTGTCGAGCTTCTTGAGTGTTATTGGAGCTGCATTAATCCAGGCAAGTGGAGAGTATTCCATCACACTCCTGACTTGTGCCTTGTAGATGGTGGAAAGGCTTTGGGGAGTCAGGAGGTGAGTCACTCGCTGCAGAATACCCAGCCTCTGACCGGCTCTTACAGCCACAGTATTTATATGGCTGGTCCAGTTAAGTTTCTGGTCAATGGTGACCCCCAGGATGTTGATGGTGTGGGATTCGGCGATGGTAATGCTGTTGAATGTCAAGGGATGTGGTTAGACTCTCCCTTGTTGGAGATGTTCATTGCCTGGCACTTGTCTGGTGCAAATGTTACTTGCCATTTATCAGCCCAAGCCTGGATGTTGTCCAGGTCTTGCTGCATGCGGGCTCGGACTGCTTCATTATTTTAGGGTTTGCGAATGGAACTGAACACTGTGCAATCATCGAACATCCCCATTTCTGACCTTATGATGGAGGGAAGGTCATTGATGAAGCAGCTGAAGATGGTTGGGCCGAGGACACTGCCCTGAGGAACTCCTGCAGCAATATCCTGGGGCTGAGATGATTGGCCTCCAACAACCACTACCATCTTCCTTTGGAGAGTTTTCCCCCTGATTCCCATTGACTTCAATTTTACTAGGGCTCCTTGGTGCCACACTCGGTCAAATGCTGCCTTGATGTCAAGGGCAGTCACTCTCACCTCACCTCTGGAATTCAGCTCTTTTGTCCATGTTTGGACCAAGGCTGTAATGAGGTCTGGAGCCGAGTGGTCCTGGCGGAACCCAAACTGAGCATCGGTGAGCAGGTTATTGGTGAGTAAGTGCCGCTTGATTGCACTGTCGACGACACCTTCCATCACTTTGCTGATGATTGAGAGTAGACTGATGGGGCGGTAATTGGCCGGAATGGATTTGTCCTGCTTTTTGTGGACAGGACATACCTGGGCAATTTTCCACATTGTCGGGTAGATGCCAGTGTTGTAGCTGTACTGGAACAGTTTGGCTAGAGGCGCAGCTAGTTCTGGAGCACAAGTCTTCAGCACTGCAGCTGGGATGTTGTCTGGGCCCATAGCCTTTCCTGTATCCAGTGCACTCAGCCGTTTCTTGCTATCATGTGGAGTGAATCGAATTGGCTGAAGACTGGCTTCTGTGATGGTGGGGATATCGGGAGGAGGCCGAGATGGATCATCCACTCGGCATTTCTGGCTGAAGATGGTTGCAAACACTTCAGCCTTGTCTTTTGCACTCACGTGCTGGACTCTGCCATCATTGAGAATGGGGATGTTTGCAGAGCCTCCTCCTTCCGTTAGTTGTTTAATTGTCCACCACCATTCACGACTGGATGTGGCAGGACTGCAGAGCTTTGATCTGAGCCATTGGTTGTGGAATTGCTTAGCTCTGTCTATAGCATGTTGCTTCCGCTGTTTAGCATGCATGTAGTCCTGTGTTGTAGCTTCACCAGGTTGGCACCTCATTTTTAGGTACGCCTGGTGCTGCTCCTGGCATGCTCTTCTGCACTCTTCATTGAACCAGGGTTGATCCCCTGGCTTGTTGGTAATGGTAGAGTGAGGAATATGCCGGGCCATGAGGTTACAGATTGTGCTGGAATACAATTCTGCTGCTGCTGATGGCCCACAGCACCTCATGGATGCTCAGTTTTGAGCTGCTAGATCTGTTCTGAATCTATCCCATTTAGCACGGTGGTAGTGCCACACAACACGTTGGATGGTGTCCTCAGTGTGAAGATGGGACTTCGTCTCCACGAGGACTGTGCGGTGGTCACTCCTACCAATACTGTCATGGACAGATGCATCTGCGACAGGTAGATTGGTGAGGATGAGGTCAAGTGGGTTTTTCCCTCGTGTTGGTTCGCTCACCACTTGCCGCAGGCCCAGTCTGGCAGCTATGTCCTTCAGGACTCGGCCAGCTCGGTCAGTAGTGGTGCTACCGAGCCACTCTTGGTGATGGACATTGAAGTCCCCCACCCAGAGTACATTTTGTGCCCTTGCTACCCTCAGTGCTTCTTCCAAGTGGTGTTCAACATGGAGGAGGACTGATTCATCATCTGAGGGAGGGCGTAGGTGGTAATCAGCAGGAGGTTTCCTTGCCCATGTTTGACCTGATGCCATGAGATTTCATGGGGTCCAGAGTCAATGTTGAGGACTCCCAGGGCCACTCCCTCCTGACTGTATATCACTGTACCGCCACCTCTGGTGGGTCTGTCCTGCCGGTGGGACAGGACATACCCAGGGATGGTGATGGAAGAGTCTGGGACGTTTGCTGAAAGATATGATTCTGTGAGTATGGCTATGTCAGGCTGTTGCTTGACTAGTCTGTGGGACAGCTCTCCCAATTTTGGCACAAGTCCCCAGATGTTAGTAAGGAGGACCTTGCAGGGTCGATTGGGCTTGGTTTGCCGTTGTCGTGTCCGGTGCCTAGTCTTCCAATGCTGGGTGGTCCGTCCGGTTTTATTCTTATTATGACTTTTCGTATCAAGATTGTGCAACTGGGTGAATTGCTAGGCCATTTCAGAGGGCAAATTAAGAATCAACCACATTGCTGTGGGTCTGGAGTCACATATAGGCCAGACCGGGTAAGGACGGCAGGCTTCCTTCCCTAAAGGACATTAGTGAACCAGATGGGTTTTTACGACAATCCGGTAGTTTCATGCCCACTATTTTTTTCATTCCAGATTTAATTTAATTTATTTATTTTATTGAATTAATTGAATTTAAATTCCCCAGCTGCCGTGGCGAGATTTGAACTCATGACTCCGGATTACTAGTCCAGGCCTCTGGATTACTAGTCCAGTAACATAACCACAATGCTGCCATACACTTTTTAGTAAATTGAACACTGAGCTCAATTATGGAATAAATTAAACACTGGGCTCAATTATATCATAAGAAGGCCTTTGATAAAGTCCCACATAAGAGGTTAGTGTGCAAAATTAAAGCACATGGGATTTTGTGGAATATACTGGCATGGATTGAAAATTGGTTAATAGACAGGAGGAATAAATGGGTCTTTTTCGGGGTGGCAGGTGGTGACTAGTGGGGTACCGCAGGGATCAGTGCTTGGGCCCCAGCTATTCACAATATATATCAATGATTTGGATGAGGGGACCAAATGTAATATTTCCAAGTTTGCTGACGACACAAAACTAGGTGGGATTGTGAGTTGTGAGGAGGATGCAAAGAGGCTTCAAGGTGATTTAGACAAGTTGAGTGAGTGGGCAAATACATGGCAGGTGCAGTATAATGTGGATAAATGTGAAGTTATCCACTTCGGAAGGAAAAACAGAAAGGCGGAGTATTATTTAAATGGTGATAGATTGGGAAACGTTGATGTACAAAGGGACCTGGGTGTCCTTGTACACCAGTCACTGAAAGCAAACATGCAGGTGCAGCAAGCAGTTAGGAAGGCGAATGGTATGTTGGCCTTCATTGCAAGAGGATTTGAGTACAGGAGCAAGGATGTCTTACTGCAGTTATACAGGGCCTTGGTGAGACCACACCTGGAGTATTGTGTGCAGTTTTGGTCTCCTTACCTAAGAAAGGATATACTTGCCATGGAGGGAGTGCAGCGAAGGTTCACCAGACTGATTCCTGGGATGGCAGGACTGTCGTATGAGGAAAGATTGGTTCGACTCGGCCTGTATTCACTCGAGTTTAGAAGAATGAGAGGGGATCTCATTGAAACATATAAAATTCTGACAGGGCTCAACAGACTGGATGCAGGGAGAATGTTTCCCCTGGCTGGGGGAGGTCCAGAACGAGGGGTCACAGTCTCAGGATACGGGGTAGAACATTTAGGACTGAGATGAGGAGAAATTTCTTCACTCAGAGGGTGGTAAACCTGTGGAATTCTCTACCACAGAAGGCTGTGGAGGCCAAGTCACTGAATATATTTAAGGAGATAGATAGATTTCTAGACACAGAATGCATCAAGGGGTATGGGGAGAGAGCGGGAATATGGTATTGAGATAGAGGATCAGCCATGATCATATTGAATGGCGGAGCAGGCTCGAAGGGCCGAATGGCCTACTCCTGCTCCTATTTTCTATGTTTCTAATAAATTAAACACCGAGATCAATTATATAGTAAATTCTCTCTCGCACTTTATGCTCCGCTCAGCCTCTTGTCTCCCACTGTAGATTCAATCCCCGTGTGATCCGGTAGATTTACTCCCCGTGTGATCCGGTAGATTTGCTCCCTGTGTGATCCGGTAGATTTGCTCCCCGTGTGATCCGGTCGATTTGCTCCCCGTGTGATCCGGTCGATTTGCTCCCCGTGTGATCCGGTCGATTTGCTCCCCGTGTGATCCGGTCGATTTGCTCCCCGTGTGATCCGGTCGATTTACTCCCCGTGTGATCCGGTCGATTTACTCCCCGTGTGATCCGGTCGATTTATTCCCCGTGTGATCCGGTAGATTTACTCCCCGTGTGATCCGGTCGATTTACTCCCAATGGATGGGGCTCTTGTTAATTTTAAGAGGCTCAATTGCAGAAATGGGGATCAACATCAGAGCCAAGCTCACCAATCAAAACTTGAATTCAGCTCGAGTGCTCCTTTATTTCAGACTCACCATCTTTATTTTATTGCTTTAATTAAAACATTGAACGTAAACAGCACTTTTCATTGGTCAGTACAACAATAGTGAAATAGTGCCGAGGTACAAAGTTACACATTCTGATACAAGGTGATGGTGAGGTGGGCATGTTGTACGTCACACCCACGGAACATTAGTTCATTGACAGCCCTTGGCACGTCTCTCCCTTTTCCCTTCTCTCTCTTTCCCCCTCTCCCCCTCTCCCCCTCTCTCCCTTCCGCCTCTCTCCCTTCCGCCTCTCTCCCTTCCCCCTCTCTCCCTTCCCCCTCTCTCCCTTCCCCCTCTCTCCCTTCCCCCTCTCTCCCTTCCCCTTCTCTCCCTTCCCCTTCTCTCCCTTCCCCTTCTCTCCCTTCCCCCTCTCTCCCTTCCCCCTCTCTCCCTTCCCCCTCTCTCCCTTCCCCCTCTCTCTCCCTTTCCCTCTCTCTCCCTCTCCCCCCCTCTCTCCCTCTCCCCCTCTCTCTCCCTTTCCCTCTCTCTCTCCCCCTCTCCCCCTCTCTCCCTTCCCCCTCTCTCCTTTCCCCCTCTCTCCCTTCCCCCTCTCTCCCTCTCCTCTTCTCTCCCTCTACCCCTCTCTCCCTTTCCCCTTCTCTCCCGCCCCCCCTCTCCCCTCTCCCTTTCCCTCTCTCTCTCCCTCTCCATCTCCACCTTTCCCTCTCTCCCCCTTTCCCTCTCTCTCCCTCTCCCTCTTTCTCCCTTTCCCCCACTTTCTCCCTTTCCCCCACTCTCCCTTTATTCCTCTCTCTCCCTTTCCCTCTTTCTCCCTCTTCCCCCTCCCCTACACACCCGCCCCCTTCTTTCCTCTCCTTCTCTCCCCCTCTCTCCCCTCCCCCCTTCCATCCACTCTCCCTCCCCCATCTTCTTTCGCACTCTTCCCCTCTCCCATTCTCTATCCCCCTCCCCGTCTCTCCCCCTCTCTCCCTCTCCTCTTCCCTTTCTTCCTCTGCCCCTCCCCCCGAGGGACACAGTTGTCCAGTTTGACCGAAAGGACAGTTTTCAGCTATTATATTTTATCTGATTTTAAGACATGCCCCCCCCTCCCCAGTTACTGCTCTCACCCACCCCCCTCAGTGTGAGTATGTGAAGGTGTACGTGTGTGGGTGTACGTGTGTGGGTGTACGTGTGTGGGTGTACGTGTGTGGGTGTACGTGTGTGGGTGTATGGGTGTGTGCTTTTGACAAAGTGTGTGTGTATGTTTGTTTCAGTGTGTACGGGTGTCGGTGTGTTGGTTGGTGTGTGGGTGTGTGTCTGTCTGTGTGTTTGTGTGTGTGTTAGTGTGTGTGGGTGTGTTTGTTAGTCTGGGTGTCTGTGTGTTGGGTGTGTTTTGGTGTGTGTGTGAGCGCGGTATCTTATGTGTGTGTCAGTGTGTTGGTGTGCATCTTTGTGTGTGGGTGTGTGTTGCTGTGAGTGTTTGTTGGTATGTGTGTATGTCAGTGTGTTGGTGTGTGTGTGTGTTGGTATGTGTGTGAGGGTGTGTGTGTTGTTATGCGTGTGTCAGTGTGTGTGTTGGTATTTGTCTGTTAGTATGTGTGTGTCAGCGTGTTGGTGGGTGGGTGTGTGTGTGGGTGTGTGTGGGTGTGTGTGTGGGTGTGTGTGTGGGTGTGGGTGTGTGCATTGGTGAGTCTGGGTGTGTGTGTGTTGATGTGTGTGTTGATGTGTTGGTGTGTGGGTGTGTGTGTGTGTGTGTGTGTGTGTGTGTGCATTGGTGAGTCTGGGTGTGTGTGTGTTGATGTGTTGGTGGGTGTGTGTGTGTGTTGGTGTGTGTGTGTTGGTGTGTGTGTGTTGGTGTGTGTGTGTTGGTGTGTGTGTGTGTGTGTTGGTGTGTGTGTGTTGGTGTGTGTGTGTGTGTGTGTGTGTGTTGGTGTGTGTGTGTTGGTGTGAGTGAAGCACTGTGGCAGTATGAGAGGTAATGAGTTATGCAGGTGCGTGCTGCTGAGTGTTGGTGCAGAGTTTAAGCAGGGGGTGTGTGAAACAGGAGTCGACACAAAGAACGATACAGGACAGAAAACAACCCAGTTAGACTGTGGTGTTCTGATTACAATAATAATTTTGGGTTGGAACAGATGAGGGTTTGAGATATTAATCCACAGGTTAGTATTTGTAATGTGACTGTGATGGTGAGAGTGAGCCCTGTATTAGTGCCATTAAATAGCTGACATTGAGCGTATCGAGGTAACACTTGCTACTTAACCAGCTGGACATTTAGTACATTTCACATTTGAACACGGACTGACTTGAAGAAAACATCACGTTGAAATGGAGCCAAATGTTCATAACTTTCAAACTCTCATAGTAGATTCATCAGTTCAAATCACACTTTGATGGCAGCATCTTGGCCTTAGTCAAACTGCAAGTGGTGATGAGCTGAGACGTCCCCTAGTCCAGGCCCCGTGGTAACATGTGTCGAATCATACTGCCACTGTGGCTTCCTGCAGGCAATAAGCAATCCCGGGGTTACATTAGAGCACAGAGCTCCCAACATGGCTGAACCCCGCAATCAGCAAAAGCAAAAATGTTTGGAATGGGCTGGTCCAACGTTCTGCTGAGATATTATTGTTGGCCACAGATGGACAGCCTGGAACTGACAGAGAGCTGTCAAAGTTTAGAGAGCAAAATTTCTCCCAATGATATTCTCATTCAAACAGTATCTTTTGGAATGGTGACATGGTAAAGAACCCAGGGAGAGAAAGTTAGTTCAAGAGTGCCGTTAGAACATGAGATCTCCCTAAGTGTGTAATCTTAGAACTCAATTCACACTGAGATCCTTCTGTAAATGTGTTAGTTAGAACTCGATTGACACAGATCTCTCTCTAACTGTGAGATGTTAGGACTTGAGTCATAGAATCATAGGTTACAGCATGGACGGAGGCCATTCAGCCCATCGAGTCCATGCCGGCTCTATGCAAGAGCAATCCAGCTAGTCCCACTCCCCCGCCCTACCCCCGTAGCCCTGCAAATTTTTTCCTTTCAAGTACTTATCCAGTTCCCTTTTGAAGGCCATGATTGAATCTGCCTCCACCACCCCCTCGGGCAGTGCATTCCAGATCCTAACCACTCGCTGCGTAAAAAGTTTTTCCTCATGTCACATTTGTTTCTTTTGCCAATCACCTTAAATCTGTGTCCTCTGGTTCTTGACCCTTCCACCAATGGGAACAGTTTCTCTCTATCTACTCTGTCTAGACCCTTCATGATTTTGAATACCTCTATCAAATCTCCTCTCAACCTTCTCTGTTCCAAGGAGAACAACCCCAGCTTCTCCAGTCTATCCACGGAACTAAAGTCCCTCATCCCTGGAATCATTCTAGTAAATCGTTTCTGCACCCTCTCTAAGGCCTTCACATCTTTCCTGAAGTGCAGTGCTCAGAAATGGACACAATACTCCAGTTGTGGCAGAACCAGTGTTTTATAAACGTTCATCATGACTTCCATACTTTTGTACTCTATGCCTCTATTTATAAAGCCCAGGATCCCGTATGCTTTTTTAACCACTTTCTCAACCTGCCCTGTCACCTTCAATGATCTGTGCACATATACCCTCAGATCTCTCTCTCCCTTTTAGAGTTGTGCCCTCTAGTTTATATTGCCTCTCCTTGTTCTTCCTACCGAAATGTATCACTTCGCATTTTTCTGCGTTAAATTTCATCTGCCACGTGTCCGCCCATTCCACCAGCCTGTCCATATCCTCTTGAAGTCTATCACTATCCTCCTCACTGTTTACTACCCTTCCAAGTTTTGTGTCATCTACAAATTTGGAAATTGTGCCCTGTACACCCAAGTCCAAGTCATTAATATATATCAAGAAAAGTAGCACCGACCCCTGCGGAACATAAGACCATAAGAAATAGGAGCAGGAGTAGGCCATTCGGCCCTTCGAGCCTGCTCCGCCATTTAATGAGATCATGGCTGATCTGATTTTAACCTCAATTCCACTTTCCTGCCTTTTCCCCATATCCTTTGACTCCCTCGCTGATCAAAAATTTGTCTAACTCAGCCTTGAATGTATTCAATGACTCAGGCTCCACAGCTTTTTGGGGTAAAGAATTCCAAAGATTCACGACCCTCTGGGAGAAGAAATTCCTCCTCATTTCCATCTTAAACGGGCGACCCCTTATTCTGAGACTAGTTTTAGATTCCCCCATGAGGGGAAATATCCTCTCAGCATCTACCCTATCGAGTCCCCTCACAATCTTGTATGTTTCAATAAGATAAGGACCATCACTGTACACCTCCCTCCAGTCTGAAAAACAACCGTTCACCACTACTCTCTGTTTCCTGTCACTTAGCCAATTCTGTATCCATGTTGCTACTGCCCCCTTTATTCCATGGGCCGCAATCTTGATGATAAGCTCTACCATGTGGCACTTTATCAAACGCCTTTTGAAAGTCCATATACACCACATCAACCGCATTGCCCTCATCGACCCTCTCTGTTACCTCATCAAAAAACTCTATCAGTTAAACACAATTTGCCTTTAACAAATCCATGCTGGCTTTCCCTAATCAATCCACAGTTTCCCCACCACTGAGGTTAAACTGACTGGCCTGTAGTTGCTGGGTTTATCCTTACACCTTTTTTGAACAAGGGTGTAATATTTACAATTCTCCAGTCCTCTGGCTCCACCCTCATCTAAGGATGTTTGGAAGATTATGGCCAGCACCTCCACAATTTCCACCCTTACTTCCCTCAGCAACCTAGGATGCATCCCATCCGGACTGGGTGACAGATCTACTTAAATACAGCCAGCCTTTCAAGTACCTCTTCTTTATCAATTTTTAGCCCATCTGGTATCTCAACCATATCTTCCTTTACTGAGACTCTGGTGGCATCTTCTTCCTTGGTAAAGGCACTGAAATCTGTCTCTAAATGTGTTAGTTAGAACTCGATTAACACAGATCTCTCTCTAATTGTCTAATGTTAGATCTCGATTTACACTGAGATCCCTCTAGACTGTGTAACGTGGGAACTCGATTCACAATCAGATCTCTCCAATTGTGTAATGTTAGGACGTAGACAGAATGTTGAAATGAGCAGACACGTGGCAGGTGAAATTTAAGGCAGAAGTGATACATTTTGGTAGGAAGAATGAGGAGAGGCAATATAAACAAAAGGGCACAATTTTAAAGGGGGTGCAGGAACAGAGAGATCTGGGGGTGTATGTTCACAAATCTTTGAAGGTGGCAGGACAGGTTGAGAAAGCGGTTTAAAAAAAAGCACATGGGATCCTGGGCTTTATAAATAGAGACAGAGTACAAAAGCAAGGCAGTTATGCCAGACATTTATAAAACACTGGTTCGACAGAGCTGGAGTATTGTAACCAATTCTGGGCACTGCACTTTAGGAAAGATGTGAAGGCTTTAGAGAGGGTGCAGAAAAGATTTACTAGAATGATTCCAGAGATGAGGGACTTCACAATGACATCTGAAACTGTGTAATGTTAGAACTTGATTTCAGGGAACGACAGACCAGTTAGCCTAAATCAGTTGTAGAGCAAATGCTAGAGTCTATTATAAAGGATGCGGTAACAGAACACTTGGAAGGCATTAATGGGATTGGACAAAGTCAACATGGATTTTTGAAAGGGAAACCTACTGGAGTTTTTTGAGGATGTAACTGGTAGAATAGATAGGGGAGAACCAGTGGATGTGGTTTATTTGGATTTTCAGAAGGCTTTTGATAAGGTCCCACACAAGAGATTAGTGTGCAAAATTAAAGCACGTGGGATTGGGGGTAATATACTGGCATAGATTGAGAATTGGTTTTTTAGACAGGAAACAGAGAGTAGGAAAAAACGGGTCTTTCTCGGGGTGGCAGGCAGTGACTAGTGGGGTACCGCAGGGATCAGTGCTTGGGCCCCAGCTATTCACAATACATATCAATGATTTGGATGAGGGAACTAAATGTATCATTTCTAAGTTTGCAGACGGCACAAAGCTGGGGTGGAATGTGAGCTGTGAGGAGGATGCAAAGAGGCTCCAATGTGATTTAGACAAGTCGGGTGAGTGGGCAAGACCATGGCAGATGCAGTATAATGTGGATGAATGTGAGGTTATCCACTTTGGTTGTAAAATCAGAAAGACAGATTATTATCTGAATGGTGATAGATTGGGAAAAGGGGAGGTGCAATGAGACCTGGGTGTCCTTGTACACCAGTCGCTGAAAGCAAGCATTCAGGTGCAGCAAGCAGTTAGGAAGGCGAATGGTATGTTGGCCTTCATTGCAAGAGGATTTGAGTACAGGAGCAGGGCTGTCTTACTGCAGTTATACAGGGCCTTGGTGAGACCACATCTGGAGTATTGTGTGCAGTTTTGGTCTCCTTATCTGAGGAAGGATGTCCTTGCCATGGAGGGAGTGTAACGAAGGTTTACCAGACTGATTCCTGGGATGGCAGGACTGACGTATGAGGAGAGATTGGGTCGACTAGGCCTATATTCACTAGAGTTTAGAAGAATGAGAGGTGATCTCATCGAAACATATAAAATTCTAACAGGACTGGACAGACTAGATGCAGGGAGGATGTTCCCGATGGCTGGGGAGTCCAGAGCCAGGGGTCATAGTCTCAGGATACAGGGTATGCCATTTAGAACCGAAATGATGAGAAATTTCTTCACTCAGAGGATGGTGAACCTGTGGAATTCTCTACCACAGAAGGCAGTGGAGGCCAAGTCATTAGATGTATTCAAGAAGGAGATAGATATATTTCTTAATGCTAAAGGGTTCAAGGTATATGGGAAAAAGCGGGAACAGGGTACTGAGTTAGACGATCAGCCATGATCATTTTGAATGGCGGAGCAGGCCCAAAGGGCCGAATGGCCTACTCTTGCTCCTATTTGCTATGATTCAATGATTCTATGTAAATGTTTTAAATTGGGGGAAGGCAAATTTTACAGAAGTAAAAGGTGATTTGGCAGAAGTGGACTGGACACAACTACTTGAGGAGAAATCAGTGGCAAGCCAGTGGGAGGCACTAAAAAGTGAAATTCTACGGGTACAATGCAGACACGTCCCCTCAAAGAAAAAAGGGTGGCACGGCCAAATTTAGAGCCCCCTGGTTATCTAGAAGTATACGGGGCAAAATAAAGCAGAAAAAGAAAGCTTATGACTGTCACAGAAAACTAAATACTGCAGAAAGCCTAGAGTATAGAAAGTACAGGGATGATGTAAAAAAGAAAATAAGGAAAGCAAAGAGAAGCCATGAAAAAATATTAGCTAGTAAGATTAAAGAAAACCCAAAGATGTTTTATCAGTACATTAAGAACAAGAGGATAGCTAAGGAAAAGGTGGGACCTATCAGGGATGATAAGGGTAACTTGTGTGTAGAAGCAGAGGATGTGGGTAGGGCTTTAAATTAATATTTTGTCTCCGTATTCACAAAGGAAAGGAATGACCGGACGTAGTAGTTAAAGAGGAGAGGTGTGAAATATTGGATAAGGTAAACATAACGAGAGAGGAAGTACTAGAGGGACTGGAATCCTTGAAAGTTGATAAGTCACCAGGGCCGGATGGATTGTTTCCTAGGCTATTGAAGGAAGCCAGGGAGGAAATAGCGGATGCTCTGAGGATCATTTTCCAATCCTCACTGGATACAGGGGCGGTACCGGAGGACTGGAAGACTGCAAACGTAGTACCATTGTTTAAAAAGGGTACGAGGGAAAGGCCGAACAATTATAGGCCGGTCAGTCTTACCTCGGTGGTGGGCAAACTATTAGAATCAATACCGAGAGATAGGATAAACTGTCACTTGGAAAGGCATGGTTTAATCAGGGAGAGTCAGCATGGATTTGTTCAGGGAAGGTCATGCCTTACAAATCTGATTGAATTCTTTGAGGAAGTGACAAGGAGGATTGATGAGGGTAGTGTAGTGGATGTTGTCTACATGGATTTTAGTAAAGCATTTGACAAGGTCCCACATGGCAGACTGGTCAGAAAGGTAAAAACCCATGGGATACAGGGAAATGTCGCCAATTGGATCCAAAATTGGCTCAGTAACAGAAAACAAAGGGTAAAAGTCGATGGATGTCTTTGCGAATGGAAATCCGTTTCCAGTGGTGTGCCACAGGGCTCAGTGTTGGGTCCCTTGCTGTTTGTGGTATATATTAATGATTTGGACTTGAATGTAGGGGGCATGATTGGCAAATTTGCAGATGACACAAAAATTGGCCGTGTAGTTGATAGTGAAGAGGATAGCTGTAGACTCCAAGGAGATATCAATGGGATGGTGGAGTGGGCGGAAAAGTGGCAAATGGAGTTCAACCCGGAGAAGTGTGAGGTAATGCACTTAGGGAGGGCAAACAGTAAAAGGGAATACGCAGTAAACGGGAATATACTGAGAGGGGTCGAGGAAGTGAGAGACCTTGGAGTGCATGTGCACAGGTCCCTGAAGGTGGCAGTACAGGTAGATAAGGTTGTGAAGAAGGCATACGGAATGCTCTCCGTTATTAGCCGAGGTATGGAATACAAAAGCAGGGATGTAATGATGGAACTGTATAAAACGCTGGTAAGGCCACAGCTGGAGTATTGTGCGCAGTTCTGGTCACCACATTACAGGAAGGACGTAATTGCTGTGGAGAGAGTGCAGAGAAGATTTACAAGAATGTTGCCAGGGTTTGAAAATTGCAGCTACGAGGAGAGATTGGATAGGCTGGGGTTGTTTTCCTTGGAGCAGAGGAGGCTGAGGGGAGACTTGATTGAGGTGTACAAAATTATGAGGGGCCTAGATAGAGTAGACAGGAAGTACCTGTTTCCCCTAGCGGAGAGTTCAAGAACTAGAGGACGTAGATTTAAGCTGATTGGCGGAAGGATTAGAGGGGACATGAGGAAAAACTTTTTTACCCAGAGGGTGGTGGGTGTATCGAACTCACTGCCCGAATTGGTGGTAGAGGTTCTTTAAAAAGTACCCCTAAAGTGCTGTAAGCTGCAGGGCTACGGACCGGGTGCTGGAAGGTGGGATTAGAATGGGCCGGCACGGACACGATGGGCCGAATGCCCCCCTGCTGTGATGTATCTCTTCTATTGTTCTATTACAACATGATTTACACTGAGATCTCTCTCTAACTGTGTAATCGTAGAACTTGATTCACACTGAGATCTTGTAGAAACATAGAAAGGTTACAGCACGGAAGGAGGCCATTTGGCCCATCGAACCCCGGCCGGCTCTATGCAAGAGCAATCCAGCAAGTCCCATTCCCCGTAGCCGTGCAAATTTTTTTCTTTCAAATATTTATCCAGTTCCCTTTTGAAGGCGATAATTGAATCTGCCTCCACCACCCCCTCGGGCAGTGCATTCCAGATCATAACCACTCGCTGCGTGAAAAAGTTTTTCCTCATCTCACCTTTGGTTCTTTTGCCAATCACCTTAAATCTATATCCTCTGGTTCTTGACCTTTCCGCCAATGGGAACAGTTTCTCTCTATCTACTCTGTCCAGACCCTTCATGATTTTGAATACCTCTATCAAATCTCCTCTCAACCGTCTCTGTTCCAAGGAGAACAACCCCAGCTTCTCCAGTCTATCCACGGAACTGAAGTCCCTCATCCCTGGGATCATTCTAGTAAATCTCTTCTGCATCCTCTCTAAGGCCTTCACATCTTTCCTAAAGTCACTTTTTAACTGTGTTAATTTAATGACCCCTGGTCCCGGAGGGCGGAGGGTCGCCGACCCCTGGTCCCGGAGGGCGGAGGGTCGCCGACCCCTGGTCCCGGAGGGCGGAGGGTCGCCGACCCCTGGTCCCGGAGGGCGGAGGGTCGCCGACCCCTGGTCCCGGAGGGCGGAGGGTCGCCGACCCCTGGTCCCGGAGGGCGGAGGGTCGCCGACCCCTGGTCCCGGAGGGCGGAGGGTCGCCGACCCCTGGTCCCGGAGGGCGGAGGGTCGCCGACCCCTGGTCCCGGAGGGCGGAGGGTCGCCGACCCCTGGTCCCGGAGGGCGGAGGGTCGCCGACCCCTGGTCCCGGAGGGCGGAGGGTCGCCGACCCCTGGTCCCGGAGGGCGGAGGGTCGCCGACCCCTGGTCCCGGAGGGCGGAGGGTCGCCGACCCCTGGTCCCGGAGGGTCGAGGGTCACTGTCATTCCCCCATGTGATTACATTGGTGTAAATCGGTGTATCCGTCAGGCCCCTCCTACACGGTGACATTCAGCAAATCATTCAGGTTGGAGGTGGGGGTGGGCCGGAGTGAGACATTCAGGGCACAGGTTTTAAAAATCATTAGATTGGAGTGAATTTCCTTCACCTGTTAGGGGATTTGTCCGATTTGGCAAAGTCTCAGGAAAGGAAGATATAGTTGAGATACTGGATGGGCTAAAAATTGATAAAGAGGAGGTACTTGAAAGGCTGGCTGTACTTAAAGTAGATAAATCACCCGGTCCGGATGGGATGCATCCTCGGTTGCTGAGGGAAGTAAGGGTGGAAATTGCGGAGGTACTGGTCATAATCTTCCAATCATCCTTAGATACGGGGGTGGTGCCAGAGGACTGGAGAATTGCAAATATTACACCCTTGTTCAAAAAAGGGTGTAAGGATAAACCCAGCAACTACAGACCAGTCAGTTTAATGTTGGTGGTGGGGAAACTTTTAGAAACGATAATCCGGGACAGAATTAACAGTCACTTGGACAAGTATGGATTAATTAGGGAAAGCCAGCACGGATTTGTTAAAGGCAAATCGTGTTTAACTAACTTGATTGAGTTTTTTGTTTAGGTAACAAAGAGGGTCGATGAGGGCAATGCGGTTGATGTGATGTATACGGACTTTCAAAAGGTGTTTGATAAAGTGCCACATAATAGGCTTGTCAGCAAAATTGAAGCCCATGGAATAAAAGGGGCAGTGGCAGCATGGATATGAAATTGGCTAAGTGACAGGAAACAGAGAGTAATGGTGAACGGTTGTTTTTCGGACTGGAGGGAGGTGTACAGTGGTGTTCCCCAGGGGTCAGTGCTGGGACCACTGCTTTTCTTGATATATATTAATGACTTGGACTTGGGTGTACAGGGCACAATTTCCAAATTTGCAGATGACACAATACTTGGAAGTGTAGTAAACAGTGAGGAGGATAGTGATGGAAGTAAAGGAAGTCATGATGAAACTTTATAAAACACTGGTTCGGCCATAACTGGAGTATTGTGTCCAGTTCTGGGCACTGCACTTTAGGAAAGATGTGAAGGCCTTAGAGAGGATGCAGAAGAGATTTACTAGGATGATTCCAGGGATGAGGGACTTCAGTTACGTGGATAGACTGGAGAAGCTGGGGTTGTTCTCCTTGGAACAGAGAAGGTTGCAAGGAGATTTGATCGAGGTGTTCAAAATCATGAAGGGTCTAGACAGAGTAGATAGAGAGAAACTGTTCCCATTGGCGGAAAGGTCAAGGACCAGAGGACATAGATTTAAGGTGATTGGCAAAAACCAAAGATGAGATGAGGAAAAGCTTTTTCACACAGCGAGTGGTTATGATCTGGAATGCACTGCCCGAGGGACTGGTGGAGGCAGATTCAATCATGGCTTTTAAAAGGGAACTGGATAAATACTTGAAGGGAAAAGATTTGCAGGACTACAGGGAAAGAATGGGGGACTGGGACTAACTGGATTGCTCTTATAAAGAGCAGGTATGGGCTGGACCGGCCGAATGGCCTCCTTCTGTGCTGTAGCCATTCTATAATTCTCTGTTAGAGTCCGATTCACACTGAGATCTCACTGTAACCGTGTGACTTTAGAGTTCTGGTCACGATGAGCTGAGGTTGGATATGGTGGTATGGGGAATGAATCCTCCACCATCCCAAACTGCGACCAGAATAGCCCAAGTAAGCTGCAGGGCTACGGACCGGGTGCCAGAAGGTGGGATTAGAATGGGCACCCGCTTGTTCTTCGAGCCGGCGCGGACACAATGGGCCAAATGGCCCCCTTCTCTGCTGTGTCTTTTCTATGGTTCTATGGTTTGAGACTCAGAGTTCAGAGTATTGGCCACAGTCAGATGTCATGTGTCAGCCCCGTGCCATGTGTGGCTCTGGGTAATGTAAGCAATTTGAGCTTCTCCATCAGAGAGCGGACTGTGACACCGATCATCGCCCCCCCCCGAGAGCTTCTCCATCAGAGAGCGGACTGTGACACCGATCATCGCCCCCCCCCGAGAGCTTCTCCATCAGAGAGCGGACTGTGACACTGATCATCACCCCCCCCCCGAGAGCTTCTCCATCAGAGAGCGGACTGTGACACTGATCATCACCCCCCCCCCGAGAGCTTCTCCATCAGAGAGCGGACTGTGACACCGATCATCGCCCCCCCCCGAGAGCTTCTCCATCAGAGAGCGGACTGTGACACTGATCATCACCCCCCCCCGAGAGCTTCTCCATCAGAGAGCGGACTGTGACACCGATCATCACCCCCCCCCGAGAGCTTCTCCATCAGAGAGCGGACTGTGACACCGATCATCACCCCCCCCCGAGAGCTTCTCCATCAGAGAGCGGACTGTGACACCGATCATCACCCCCCACCCCGAGAGCTTCTCCATCAGAGAGCGGACTGTGACACTGATCATCACCCCCCCCCCGAGAGCTTCTCCATCAGAGAGCGGACTGTGACACCGATCATCGCCCCCCCCCCGAGAGCTTCTCCATCAGAGAGCGGACTGTGACACTGATCATCACCCCCCCCCGAGAGCTTCTCCATCAGAGAGCGGACTGTGACACCGATCATCACCCCCCCCCGAGAGCTTCTCCATCAGAGAGCGGACTGTGACACCGATCATCACCCCCCCCCCGAGAGCTTCTCCATCAGAGAGCGGACTGTGACACCGATCATCGCACTGCCGACCCTACCGATGATGGTTAGTTCTGCCTGTACTCTCACTATCACGGTGTGGGCTCAGCCACTGGTTCCACTGAGAGCGGATATGAGCTGCTCTACTCTGTAGTCGTTCATGGTGCAACAACACTTTGAAATGTTTTGCTGTGTTCAGGTTCTGTCTAAATGCAAGGATTATATTTGTTATAAAATGATGGCAAAGCTGCAAGTGGCCAGGAGCCACTCAGCTCGGGCCTTGGTTCGCGCCCAATGGTGCCTTGGGCAGCGTGCTGCTGCTGCCGAGTTAAGATGGAGAACGTCTCAGTTTATGTGACAATGACACTGGCCGTGTGTCAGATTTCAAAAACTCCAAAATTGATGTTTTGTTTCTACAGAAATAGATTGCATGTTGCAAAAGCCCTGACTCGAGCAGATCCCTTCACTCTATTCCCAATTTAATTGATATTCCTTAGGCCGAGGCATTTACTGCTCACTCACTGAGACGCTCTTAGTTGCCTTGACATCTTTTTCCCATGTATGAGTAAATCATGCCCCCTGTTAAAAATGGCCTTTTTGCATCAAGTAAATAGCTGAGGTGTTGGGGAAAGTTAGATTGGGAAAAATGTCATTTCAATCCAGGCTAAATAAGTAAGCAAGGTGTGCTCTGATCAGAGAGACAAGGAACAGTGGGAAAAGACTGAAAGTAATTAAACAGAGAAGGGGATCACTGAATGAAAGAAACATTTTCATTTCTGGGGTTTAATTCTTTAAACTTCACTGAATCTATACCTCAGATTCCAGGCTGGAAACCCTTGCACATGGTTTCCTCACATAAGGGGAACTGTCTCCTGCACTTCCAGACTCCAATTGGCTTCCCTGGGCTCTTATCCGATGATGGATCATCCTACTCGTGCTGTGTGTGGGCTCTCTGGAAGTACTGTCCCTCTGTGTAGTCCTTTTCTCCAAGTAATTCATCATAATGCCTCTGTCACAGGGCAGGTACCCAGGCCCAGACAACCAGTTAAAACGCTGGGAGCCCACCCTACGATGCCAGACGTACACGGAGGGGCTCGGACAGGAATTTAGCCAGGAGTGTTGGTGCAGCACCGTGGAGGAGCGTCTCAGGGCAGGTGAATTTTGCAGGCAGGCCTCTCTGTAAGACGGCAGCCTCGCAGACTGAGAATACTGCAGTCTGCTTGGTGTTATAGGCTGGCTAGAGTCCAAACCCGTGTTGTCCTGGGCAGGGTGTCCTTCCATTAGAGCGGACGACTGCTTGACTGTGTTTCCTGCCCGTTCCAGGATCTCACTGTTTGGCCTGAGGAATAAGTCAGGAATTTCTCCTCGTGGTCTTGGCTTTTCCAAGTTTCCTGATCTGTCTCGGAACCTTGGGTTTTCCTCTTGCTCCCTTGTTGCTCTGATGTATGAAGATCGCCTGGTCAGTAAGGGTAATTCCTCTGGTTGCGGCCCAGAATAAAACCTGATGCAGGAACTACAGTTTGTCCGGTTGGGATATGAAAGGAGCTGATTTCCCACAAGCCGTTTCTCATTCAATCCAATACAAGATTTCATTGCAATCAATGGCTTTGTCCCACTCTGTGAGCTAGCATTTCCTACAGAGCAATGGGCCAATTTCCTACAAGGTGACTGCAGTCTGCTTGTGAAATATTTTCTGTTGTAAATATTCTTGTAGTGTAATTTTTCATTGTTGATAAGTAGAATGCCAGGACACTTCAGATCATTTCCCACATCAATCCCCCTGCTGTGTTGGGACTGCACAGTGAGTTCAGCTGACGGCATGGGATGAGGGTTGTAGATTACAGTAGCAGGTTTTGCAGCTAGATATTTTCCAACTGATCTACTGTTGTATGTAATTATTGGCCGATCTGATTGTCTTGTCTCCTGTTCTGGAGACCCTGGTGTAGTCGCTGTGAGCAGAGGTGAAGCCTGCCCTGGAGATATTGTCGCTAGATGGCAGTGGGCCTGGTGTCTGGTGGAAATACAAGGAACAGAAAGGTGTTTTCTGGCCATGGGATGTGATCCTTCTGCATTCTGTGATGGTACTTTAGGAAAACTGCTTGTGATGTTATCACCCGCCTGTGTCCAATGTTTTATCGTCTTTGTGGCGTTCTCCAAGGAACTTTCAACGTTTGTGGACGATACCAAGTCTTTGGCCGCCTGCAGCATCTTCAACATGTTAGCTTGAGAAAAACTCGAGGAGACAATGGGAGAGGCCACATGAACTGGGCTGGACACCTCCTGCACACCACTGAAACAACTGTAGATTCCCTGAAATGGGGGGAGTGAAACAGAAAGCTTGGTTATAATTCTGTACATGTTCGTGAGGCAGGCCCAGGGCAACTGGAAACCTTTCCCCAAAACCACCCAACAATCCGCTGAGAGATCTGATCTCCAATCACAAGACCGTTCACTTTTGAAGCTAAGGGTCGGAATTTTTGAATTTGTCAAAGTGAGATATCAGTTATGGAGAATATTTCCACCCAATGTTTGCTCTCCCAGTCCAGGTACAGCACAAGTTAGAGACAGAGAAGAACTCACTCAAAACTGTCCCATCAAACACTCAAACCAAATATAGCCCAGGTTAGATACAGAATAAATCTCCCTCTACCCTATCCCATCAAACACTCCCAGAACAGATTCAGTATGGGTTAGATACAGAGCAAAGCTCCCTCTACACTGTGCCATCAAACACTCCCAGGGCAGGTACAGCATGGGTTAGATACAGAGTAAAGCTCCCTCTACACTGTCCCATCAAACATTCCCAGGGCAGGTACAGCATGGGTTAGATACAGAGTAAACTTCCTCTACACTGTCCCATCAAACACTCCCAGGGCAGGTACAGCACGGGTTAGATACAGAGTAAAGCTCCCTCTACACTGTCCCATCAAACACTCGCAGGGCAGGTACAGCACGGGTTAGATACAGAGTAAAGCTCCCTCTACACTGTCCCATCAAACACTTCCAGGGCAGGTACAGCACGGGTTAGATACAGAGTAAAGCTCCCTCTACACTGTCCCATCAAACACTCCCAGGGCAGGTACAGCCCGGGTTCGATACAGAGTAAAGCTCCCTCTACACTGTCCCATCAAACACTTCCAGGGCAGGTACAGCACGGGTTAGATACAGAGTAATGCTCCCTCTGAACTGTCCCATTCAACACTCCCAGGGCAGGTACAGCTCAGGCTTTATACAGAGTAAAGCTCCCTCTACACCGTCCCATCAAACATTCCTAAGGCAGATACAGCATAGGTTAGAAACAGAGTAAAGCTCCCTCTACACTGTCCCATCAAACATTCCCAAGGCAGATACAGCACGGGTTAGAAACAGAGCAAATGTCAATCCATAATGTCCCATTAAACACTCCCAGGAAAAGTACAGCACGGGTTAGATACAGAGTAAAGCTCTCTCTCATGGATTGAGAATTGGCTGACAGACAGGAAACAGAGAGTCGGAATAAACGGGTCTTTTTCCGGCTGGCAGGCAGTGACTAGTGGGGTAACACAGGGATCAGTGCTTGGGCCCCAGCTATTCACAATATATATCAATGATTTGGATGAGGGAACTAAATGTAACATTTCCAAGTTTGCAGACAGCACAAAGCTGGAATGTGAGCTGTGAGGAGGATGCAAAGAGGCTCCAATGTGATTTAGAAAGTTGGGTGAGTGGGCAAGAACATGGCAGATGCAGTATAACGTGGATGAATGTGAGGTTATCCACTTTGGTTGTAAAAACAGAAAGGCAGATTATTATCTGAATGGTGATAAATTGGGAAAAGGGGAGGTGCAAAGAGACCTGGGTGTCCTTGTACACCAGTCGCTGAAAGTGAGCATTCAGATACAGCAAGCAGTTAGGAAGGCGAATGGTATGTTGGCCTTCATTGCAAGAGGATTTGAGTATAGGAGCAGGGATGTCTTACTGCAGTTATACAGGGCCTTGGTGAGACCACATCTGGAGTTGTGTGCAGTTTTGGTCTCCTTATCTGAGGAAGGATGTCCTTGCCATGGAGGGAGATTGGGTCGACTAGGCCTATATTCATTAGAGTTTCGAAGAATGAGAGGTGATCTCATCGAAACATATAAAATTCTAACAGGACTAGACAGACTAGATGCAGGGAGGATGTTCCTGATGGCTGGGGAGTCCAGAACCAGGGGTCACAGTCTCAGGATACGGGGTATGCCATTTAAAACTGAGATGAGGAGAAATTTCTTCACTCAGAGGGTGGTGAACCTGTGGAATTCTCTACCCCAGAAGGCAGTGGAGGCCAAGTCATTAGATGTATTCAAGAAGGAGATAGATATATTTCTGAAAGCTAAAGGGATCAAGGGATATGTGGAAAAAGTGGGAACAGGATACTGAGTTAGATGATTTTGAATGGCGGAGCAGGCCGGAAGGGCCGAATGGCCTACTCTTACTCCTATTTTCTATGTTTCTATGCTTACACTATTCCATCAAACAGTCCCAGGGCAGGAATAGCATGGCTAGATACAGAATAAATCTCACCCTACACTAGCTCATCAAACAATTCTGGGCCACTTACAGCACAGGTTACAAAATGAGTAAAGCTCCCACTACATTGTCCCATCAAACACTCCCAGGGCAGGTACAGCACGGGTTACATACAGAGTAAATCTCAGCTAACACTTGCTCAACAAACACTCCCAGGGCAGGTACAGATAGATGGGGTAGGTACAGAGTAAACACCGCTCTACACTATACCATTGAGCACTTCCAAGGCAGATACACCATGGGTTAGTTCCAGACTAAATCTCAATCTACACTGTCCCATTAAACACTCCTCGAACAAGAACAGTTAGGGTTAGATACGGAGTAAAGCTCTCACTGTACTGTCCCATCAAACACTTTCAGGTCAGGTACAGCATGGGTTAGATACAGAGTAAAGCTTCCTCTACACTATCCCATCAAGCACACCCAGGTCAGGTACAGCATGGGTTAGATACAGAGTAAAGCTCTCTCTACACTGTCCCATCAAGCACACCCAGGTCAGGTACAGCATGGGTTAGATACAGAGTAAAGCTCTCTCTACACTGGGTGGAACTAAGAAATAACAAGGGGCAGAAAACACTGATGGGAGTAGTTTACAGGCCCCCAAACAGCAGTTATCGTGTTGGACAGAGTATAAATCAGGAAATTAGAGGAGCTTGTAACAAGGGTGATGCAATAATCATGGGGAACTTCAATTTTCATATAGTCTGGGCCAACCAAATTGGCAAAAGAAGTTTGGAGGACAAGTTCATGGAATGCATGAGACAGTTTTCTGCAACAATATGTCGAGGAACCAACTAGGGAACAGGCTATTTTAGATCTAGTATTGTGTAATGAGACAGGGTTAATTCGTAATCTTATAATAAAGGATCCTCTGGGGAAGAGTGATCATAATATGATAGAATTTCATATTGAGTTTGAGAGTGATGTAGTTAAGTCCAAAACCAGGGTCTTAAATTCAAAGAAGGGCAATTATGTAGGTATGAGGGGTGAGTTGGCTAAGGTAGATTGGGAAATTGGATTAAAAGATATGACAGTAGATAAGCAATGGCGAACATTTAAAGAAATAATTCATAATTCTCAATGAATATACATTCCCTTGAGGAATAAAAACTCCACGGGAAAAATAATCCATCCGTGGCTAACTAAAGAAGTTAAGGATAGTATTAGATTAAAAGAAGAGGCTTATAATGTTGCCAAAAAGAGTAGTAAGCCTGAGGATTGGGAGAGTTTTAGAAATCAGCAAAGGATAACCAAGAAATTGATAAACAGGGAGAAAATTGAAGATGAGTAAATTAGCAAGAAATACAAAAACAGATTGTAAGAGCTTCTACAAGTATGTAAAAAGGAAGAGATTAGCAAAAGTAAACGTGGGTCACTTAGAGGCAGAGACAAGAGAAATTATAAATGGGGAATAAGGAAATGGCAGAGATGTTAAACAAATATTTTGTATCTGTCTTCACAGTAGAAGACACAAAAAACATACCGGAAACAGTGGGGAACCAAGGGTCTAATGAGAGGGAGGAACTTAAAGTAATTAAGATTAGTAAAGAAAAAGCACTGGAGAAATTAATTGGACTAAAAGTCAACAAATCCCCTGGACCTGATGGCCTACATCCTCGGGTTTTAAAAGAGGTGGCTCAGAGATAGTGGATGCATTGGTTTTGATCTTCCAGAATTCCCTAGATTCTAGAACGGTCCCTGTGGATTAGAAGGTAGCAAATGTAACCCTGCTATTCAAGAGAGAGAGAGAGAGAAAACAGGAAACTACAGGCGAGTTAGCCTGACATCAGTCGTTGGGAAAATGTTAGAATCGATTAAAAGGATGTAGTAACAGGACACGTAGAAAATCATAATATGATTTGGCAGAGTCAACACAGTTTCATGAAAGGGAAATCGTATTTGACGAACCTATTAGATTTTTTTGAGGGTGTAACTATCATAGAAAGGTTACAGCATGGAAGGAGGCCATTCGGCCCATTGAGTCCGCGCCAGCTGTATGCAAGAGAAATCCAGCTAGTCCCACTCCCCCGCCCTTTCCCCATGGCCTTGCAAATTTTTTCTTTTCAAGTACTTATCCAGATCCCTTTTGAAGGCCATGATTGAATCTGCCTCCACCACCCCCTCGGGCAGTGCATTCCTTGCATTGTTGAGCAGCACTTGGAGGAAGCACTGAGGGTAGTAAGGGCACAGAATGTACTCTGGGTGGGGGACTTCAATGTCCATCACCAAGAGTGGCTCGGTAACACCACCACTGACTGAGCTGGTCGAGTCCTGAAGGACATAGCTGCTAGACTGGGCCTGCGGCAGGTGGTGAGAGAACCAACACGAGGGAGAAACTTACTTGACCTCGTCCTCACCAATCGACCTGTCGCAAATGCATCTGTCCATAACAGTATTGGTAGGAGTGACCACCGCACAGTCCTTATGGAGACGAAGTCCCATCTTCACATCATCCAATGTGTTAAATGGGATAGATTAAGAACAGATCTAGCAGCTCAAAACTTGGGCATCCATGAGACGCTGTGGGCCATCATCAGCAGCAGAATTGTATTCCAGCACAATCTGTAACCTCATGGCCCGGCATATTCCTCACTCTACCATTACCAACAAGCCAGGGGATCAAACCTGGTTCAATGAGGAGTGTAGAAGAGCATGCCAGGAGCAGCACCAGGCGTACCTAAAAATGAGATGCCAACCTGGTGAAGCTACAACTCAGGACTACATGCGTGCTAAACAGCGGAAGCAACATGCTATAGATAGAGCTAATCGATCACACAACCAATGGATCAGATCAAAGTTCTGCAGTCCTGCCACATCCAGTCGTGAATGGTGGTGGACAATTAAACAACTAACGGGAGGAGGAGGCTCTGTAAACATCCCCATCCTCAATGACGGCAGAGTCCAGCACATGAGTGCAAAAGACAAGGCTGAAGCGTTTGCAACCATCTTCAGCCAGAAGTGCCGAGTGGATGATCCATCTCGGCCTCCTCCCGATATCCCCACCATCACAGAAGCCAGTCTTCAGCCAATTCGATACACTCCACGTGATATCAAGAAACGGCTGAGTGCACTGGATACAGCAAAGGCTATGGGCCCCGACAACATCCCAGCTGTAGTGCTGAAGACTTGTGCTCCAGAACTAGCTGCGCCTCTAGCCAAACTGTTCCAGTACAGCTACAACACTGGGGTCTACCCAATAATGTGGAAAATTGCCCAGTATGTCCTGTCCACAAAAAGCAGGACAAATCCACTCCAGCCAATTACCGCCCCATCAGTCTACTCTCAATCATCAGCAAAGTGATGGAAGGTGTCGTCGACAGTGCTATCAAGTGGCACTTACTCACCAATAACCTGCTCACCGATGCTCAGTTTGGGTTCCGCCAGGACCACTCGGCTCCAGACCTCATTACAGCCTTGGTAAAACATGGACAAAAGAGCTGAATTCCAGAGGTGAGGTGAGAGTGACTTCCCTTGACATCAAGGCAGCATTTGACCGAGTGTGGCACCAAGGAGCCCGAGTAAAATTGAAGTCAATGGGAATCAGGGGGAAAACTCTCCAGTGGTTGGAGTCATACCTAGCACAAAGGAAGATGGTAGTGGTTGTTGGAGGCCAATCATCTCAGCCGCAGGACATTGCTGCAGGAGTTCCTCAGGGCAGTGTCCTAGGCCCAACCATCTTCAGCTGCTTCATCAATGACCTTCCCTCTATCTTAAAGGTCAGAAATGGGGATGTTCGCTGATGATTGCACAGTGTTCAGTTCCATTCGCAACCCCTCAGATAATGAAGCAGTCCGTGCAAGCATGCAGCAAGACCTGGACAACATCCAGGCTTGGGCTGATAAGTGGCAAGTAACATTCGCGCCAGATAAGTGGCAGGAAATGACCATCTCCAACAAGAGTGAGTCTAACCACCTCCCCTTGACATTCAACAGCATTACCATTGCCGAATCCCCCACCATCAACATCCTGGGGGTCACCATTGACCAGAAACTTAACTGGACCAGCCACATAAATATACTGTGGCTACAAGAGCAGGTCAGAGGCTGGGTATTCTGTGGTGAGTGACTCACCTCCTGACTCCCCAAAGCCTTTCCACCATCTACAAGGCACAAGTCAGGAGTGTGATGGAATACTCTCCACTTGCCTGGATGAGTGCAGCTCCAACAACACTCAAGAAGCTCGACACAATCCAGGACAAAGCAGCCCACTTGATTGGCACCCCATCCACCACCTTAAACGTTCACTCCCTTCACCACCGGCGCACAGTGGCTGCAGTGTGTACCATCCACAGGATGCACTGCAGCAACTCGCCAAGGCTTCTTCGACATCACCTCCCAAACCCGTGACTTCTACCACCTAGAAGGACAAGGGCAGCAGGCACATGGGAACAACACCACCTGCACGTTCCCCTCCAAGTCACACACCATCCCGACTTGGAAATATATCGCCGTTCCTTCATCGTCGCTGGGTCAAAATCCTGGAACTCCCTTCCTAACAGCACTGTGGGAGAACCTTCACCACACGGACTGCAGCGGTTCAAGAAGGTGGCTCACCACCACCTTCTCAAGGGCAAATAGAGGTGGGCAATTAATGCGCCCACATCCCATGAATGAATAAAAAAAAAATTCCATATCCCAACCAAGTGCTGTGTAAAAATGTTTTTCCTCATGTTGCCTTTGGTTCTTTTGCCAATCACCTTAAACCTATGTCCTCTGGTCCTTGACCCTTCCGCCAATGGGAACAGTTTCTCTCTATTTACTCTGTCTGGACCCTTCATGATTTTGAATATCTCTATCAAATCTCCTCGCAACCGTCTCTGTTCCAAGGAGAACAACCCCAGCTTCTCCAGCCTATCCACGTAACTAAAGTCCCTCATCCCTGGAATCATTCTAGTAAATCTCTTCTGCACCCTCTCTAAGGCCTTCATATCTTTCCTGAAGTGCGGTGCCCAGAATTGGACACAATACTCCAGTTGTGGCCAAACTAGTGTTTTATAAAAGTTCATCATGACTTCCATACTTTTGTACTCTATGCCTCTATTTATAAAGCCCAGGATCCCGTATGCTTTTTTAACCACTTTCTCAACCTGCCCTGCCACCTTCAATGATTTGTGCACATATACCCCCAGATCTCCCTGTCGCTGTACCCCTTTTAGAATTGTGCCCTCTAGTTTATATTGCCTCTCCTCGTTCTTCCTACCGAAATGTATCACTTTGCATTTCTCTGCGTTAAATTTCATCTGCCACGTGTCCGCCCATTCCACCAGCCTGTCTATATCCTCTTGAAGTCTATCACTATCCTCCTCACTGTTTACTACACTTCCAAGTTTTTTGTCATCTGCAAATTTTGAAATTGTGCCCTGTACACCCAAGTCCAAGTCATTAATATATATCAAGAAAAGCAGTGGACCCAGCACTGACCCCCGGGGAACACCACTGTACACATCCCTCCATTCCGAAAAACAACCGTTCACCACTACTCTCTGCTTCCTGACTCTTATCCCATGGGCCTCAATCTTGATGATAAGCCTATCGTGCGGCACTTTATCAAACACCTTTTGAAAGTCCATATACACCACATCAACTGCATTGCCCTCATCGACCCTCTCTGTTACCTCATCAAAAAACTCTATCAAGATAGTTAAACACGATTTGCCTTTAACAAATCCGTGCTGGCTTTCCCTAATCAATCCACCCTCGTCCAGAGTGACTGTTAATTCTGTCCTGGATTATTGATTCTAAAAGTTTCCCCACCACTGAGTTTAAACTGACTGGGTTTATCCTTACACCCTTTTTTGAACAAGGGTGTAACATTTGCAATTCTCCCGTCCTCTGGCACCATTCCCCCCCCGTATCTAAGGATGTTTGGAAGATTATGGCAAGTACCTCCGCAATTTCCACCCTTACTTCCCTCAGCAACCTAGGATGCATCCCATCCGGACCGGGTGACTTATCTACTTTAAGTACAGCCAGCCTTTCAAGTACCTCTTTCTTATCAATCTTTAGCCCATCCAGGATCTCAAATATGTCTTCCTTTACTGAGACTCTGGCAGCATCAACTAGCAGGGTAAATAAAGGGGAACCAGTGGATAGCATATTTGGATTTTCAAAAGGCATTCGATAAGGTGTCACACAAGAGGTTGTTACACGAGATAAGGGCTCAGCAGATTGGGGGTAAGATATTAGCGTGGATTGAGGATTGGTTAATGGACAGAAAACAGAGAGTAGGAATAAACGGGTCATTTTCAGGTTGGCAGGTTGATACCAGTGGGGTGCCGCAAGGATCAGTGCTTGGGCCTCAGCTATTTACAATCTATATTAATGACTTAGATGAAGGGACCGAGTGTAATGTATCCAAGTTCACTGACGATACAAAGCTGGGTGGGAAAGTAAGCTGTGAGGAGGACGCAGAGTCTGCAAAGGATTATAGACAGGTTAAGTGAGTGGCCGAGAAAGTGGCAGATGGAGTATAATGTGGGGAAATGTGAAATTATCCACTTTGGTAGGAAGAATAGAAAGCAGAATATTTTTAAAAGGTGAGAGACTAAGAAATATTGGTAGTCAGAAGCATTTGAGTGTCCTTGTACACGAATCACATCAAGTTAACATGCAGGTAAAGCAAGCAATTAGGAAGGCAAGTGGCATGTTCGCCTTTATTGCAATGGGGTGGGAGTATAAGAGTAAGGAGGTCTTACTGCAATTATATAGGGCTCTAGTGAGACCACCCCTCGAGTACTGTGTACAGTTTTGGTCTCATTACCTAAGGAAGGATATACTTGCGTTAGAGCAGGTGCCACGAAGGTTCACTAGATTGATTCCTGGGATGAAAGGGTTGCCCTACGAGGAGAGATTGAGTAGACTATGCATTTATGGGCACGAAGCATAGTAAATAAGGTTGGTGAGCTGCAGGCATAATTAGCCACATGGGAATATGATGTCATGGCGATAACGCAGACCAGGCTCAAAAAAAGGCAGGATTGGGTACTAAATATTCCTGGATACAAGGTGTTCAGGAAAGATAGGGAAGGAAAGAAAGGAGGGTGGGTGGTGGCAGTATTGATTAAGGAGAATATTGCAGAGCTGGAGAGAGAGGATGTCCTTGAGGGGTCAAGGACAGAATCGATTTGGTTACAGTAAATAAACAATAGAGGTGCCATTACACTAGTGGGTGTATTCTACAAGCCACCAACTAGTGGGGAGGATATAGAGGAGCAAATTTGCAGGGAACCATAGAGTAGTGTTAATCAGGGACTTGAATTATCCTAATATAGACTGGGATAGTAATAGTGTAAAGGGCAGAGAGGGGGAGAAATTTTTGAAATGTGTTCAGGAGAACTTTCTTGATCAATATGTTTCTGGCCCAACGAGGAAGGAGGCATTGCTGGATCTGATTCTGGGGAATGAGGTGGGTCAAGTGGAGCAAGTGTCAGTGGGGGAACATTTAGGGAACAGTGATCATTGAATCATAAGGTTTAGATTAATTATGGAAAAGGACAAGTAGCAATCTAGAGTAAAAATACTTAAATGGAGGAGGGCCAATTTCAGTGGGTTGAGAATGGATCTGGCCCGGGTAAATTGGAATCAAAGATTGGCAGGAAAAACTGTAATTGAACAATAGGCGGCCTTTAAGGAGGAGATGATTCGGGTACATTCCCACGGTGGGGGGGAAAGGTAGGACAACTAAAGACAGAGCTCCCTGGATGATGAAAGAGATAGAGAGTAAGAGGAAGCAGAAAAAGGGGACGTATGACAGATGTCAGGTTGATAACACAGGTGAGAACCAGGCTGAATATAGAAAGTTCAGAGGGGAAGTGAAAAAGGAAATAAGAGAGGCAAAGAGAGAGTATGAGAATAGACTGGTGGCCAACATAAAAGGGAATCCAAAAGTCTTCTACTGGCATGTAAACAGTAAACGGGTAGTAAGAGGAGGGGTGGGGCCACTTAGGGACCATAAAGGAGATCTACTCATGGAGGCAGAGGGGATGGCCGAGGTACTAAATGAGTACTTTGCATCTGTCTTGACCAAGGAAGAAGACACTGCCAGTAAAGGAAGATATAGTTGAGATACTGGATGGGCTAAAAATTGATAAAGAAGAGGTATTAGAAAGACTGACTGTACTTAAAGTAGATCAGTCACCCGGTCCGGATGGGATGCATCCGAGGTTGCTGAGGGAAGTAAGGGTGGAAATTGCAGAGGTGCTGGTCATAATCTTCCAAACATCCGTAGATATGGGGGTGGTGCCAGAGGACTGGAGAATTGCAAATGTTACACCCTTGTTCAAAAAAGGGTGTAAGGATAAACCCAGCAACTACAGGCCAGTCAGTTTAACCTCAGTGGTGGGGAAACTTTTAGAAACGATAATCCGGGACAGAATTAACAGTCACTTGGACAAGTGTGGATTAATTAGGGAAAGCCAGCACGGATTTGTTAAAGGCAAATCATGTTTAATTAACTTAATTGAGTTTTTTGATGAGGTAACAGAGAGGGTCGATGAGGGCAATGCGGTTGATGTGATGTATACGGACTTTTAAAAGATGTTTGATAAAGTGCCATATAATAGGCTTGTCATCAAGATTGAAGCCCATGGAATAAAGGGGGCAGTGGCAGCATGGATACGAAATTGGCCAGGTGACAGGAAATAGAGAGTAGTGGTGAACGGTTGTTTTTCGGACTGGAGGGAGGTGTACAGTGGTGTTCCCCAGGGGTCAGTGCTGGGACCACTGCTTTTCTTGATATGTATTAATGACTTGGACTTGGGTGTACAGGGCACAATTTCAAAATTTGCAGATGACACAAAACTTGGAAGTGTAGTGAACAGTGAGGAGGATAGTGATAGACTTCAAGAGGATATAGACAGGCTGGTGGAATGGGCGGACACGTGGCAGATGAAATTTAAAGCAGAGAAATGTGAAGTGATACATTTCGGTAGGAAGAATGAGGAGAGGCAATATAAACTAGAGGGCACAATTCTAAAGGGGGTACAGGAACAGAGAGTTTGGGCATATATCTTTGAAGGTGGCAGGAGAGGTTGAGAAAGTGGTTTAAAAAAGCATATGGGATCCTGGGCTTTCTAAATAGAAGCATTCCGAAGGGGGGCGGGGTGTCAATGGGGGCTGGTATCAATGGGGACATGATGACGATTCCTTCCAAAACTTTAACTTGTGCTCTCGGCACAAGTGGGATAGGATGCCCCAAGACTCTGAATTCCTCTTTAATTCACAGGGTGTAACACAGTGGTGAACAAAATACATCCCCACCAGCTGCTGCCTCTACTCAAAAGCAGTAAATTGTACAATGCTCAAATTTCCCTCCCACCCCCTTCATCAGCTGGGGGCTGCCAGCAAGAACCTCCACCGGTAAAAGCCAATGATGAGGCACCACACCAGGCAGGCCTTAGGACCCAGCAACCAGGATTGTAGCTATGCTCCATTTTCCTCTATTGTGGAGCTCGAGGCCCCACTGGGGATGCCCCTGTATTGAGGCCTGTCCCGGGGGGCGAGCCGTCCCGTCCCGGGGGGGGGGGCGAGCCGTCCCGTCCCGGGGGGGGCGAGCCGTCCCGTGTTTTGGGCCCGAGACACCAAAAGTGGCTTCAGTTCTGCCTAGGCAGGCAAGGTGTCTTCAGGTGTGCTGCTTCTGACCAGCAGTGGGATGCAGAAGGGGGCAGCTGAAAAATTGGGCACCTGGAGATGAAATTACTGGGCAATTGGAAAAAGATGAACCGATTCGGGCCAATTATCCCAGATTTCTGAAGGACAGATTGTGCTTGAGTAGCCTTTACAGAATTCTTTGAGGAAATATCAAGGGATAGATAGAGGGAATGTGTGATTGGTTTAAAAAAGCATTCCATAAGATAAGGTCCCACAAGAAGAGACTTATGGCAAAGGTAATGGCAGTGGAGTCATGAGGGATGTGAGGAGCTGCCAGGAGGCACTTGGGAGCGGAATGTAAAGGATAGTGGGAGAAAGGGAGATCCTCAGAGTGCAAATTCCTCCTGAGCGGTGATCCACAGGAGCCTGTGGTGGGACTGCTCTTTACTGTAACAAAGATAGAACAGGAGTTAAAGTTCTCAATTGGGGAAAGGCCAATTTTACTAAGCTGAGAAGTGATTTAGCAAAAGTGGACTGGAAACAGCTACTTGAAGGTAAATCAGTGTCAGAGCAGTGGGAGACATTCAAGGGGGAGATTCAAGGGGTGCAGAGTAAACATGTCCCCACAAAGAGAAAGGGTGGGATTGCCAAATCTAGAGCCCCCTGGATGACAAGGAGCAAACAGGGTAAGATAAGGCAATAAGGGAAAGCTTATGTCAGACACTGAGAGTTCAAGACTACAGAAAACCTAGAGGAGCATAAAAATTGCAGGGGTGAAATTAAAAAGGAAATTAGGAAAACAAAGAGAGGGCATGAAACAATATTGGCAAGTAGAATCAAGGAAAACACAAAGATGTTTTATAAATACATTAAAAAGCAAGAGGATAACTAAGGAAAGAGTAGGGGCTATTCGAGACCAAAAAGGTAACCTATGTGTGGAGGCGGAAGATGTGGGTGTGGTTCTTAATGAATACTTTGCGTCTGTCTTCACAAAAGAGGGGGACGATGCAGAGATTGTAGTTAAGGAGGAGGAGTGTGAAATATTGGATGGGATAAACATAGTGAGAGAGGAAGTATCTTTGGTTTAGCATCTTTGAAAGTAGATAAATCGCCAGGCCTGGATGAAATGTATCCCAGGCTGTTAAAAGAAGCAAGGGAGGAAATAGCGGAGGCTCTGACCATCATTTTCCAATCCTCCCTGGATACAGGCGAGGTGCCGGAGGATTGGAGGACTGTAACATTATACCGTTGTTTAAAAAGGGAACGAAGGATAGACCCAGTAATTATAGGCCAGTCAGTCTCATCTCGGTGGTGGGCAAATTATTGGAATCAATTCTGAGGGACAGGATAAACTGTCACTTAGAAAGGCACGGACTAATCAAGGACAGTCAGCATGGATTTGTTAAGGGAGGGTCGATGAGGGTGGTGCATTTGATGCAGTCTACATGGATTTTAACAAGGCTTTTGACAAGGTCCCACATGGCAGACTGGTCAAAAAAGTACAAGCCCACGGGATCCAAGGGAAAGTGGCAAATTGGATCCAAAATTGGCTCAGTGGCAGGAAGCAAAGGATAATGGTGATTTTGTGACTGGAAGGCTGTTTCCAGTGGGGTTCTGCAGGGCTCAGTACTGTGTCCCTTGCTTTTTGTGCTATATATTAATGATTTGGACTTAAATATAGGGGGCTTGATTAAGAAGTTTGCAGACGATACAAAAATTGGCCGTGTGGTTGATAGTGAGGAGGAAAGCTGTAGACTGCAGGAAGATATCAATGGACTGGTCAGGTGGCAGAAAAGTGGCAAATGGAATTCAATCCAGAGAAGTGTGAGGTAATGCATTTGAGGAGGGCAAACAAGGCAAAGGAATACACAATAAATGGGATACTGAGAGGTGTAGAGGAACAGAGGGACCTTGGAGTGCATGTCCACAGATCCCCGAAGTAGCAGGACAGGTCGATAAGGTTAAGAAGGCAGATGGAATACTTTCCTTTATTAGCCAAGGCACAGAATATAACAGCAGGGAGGTTATGCTGGAACTGTATAAAACATTAGTTAGACCACAGCTTGAGTACTGTGTACAGTTCTGGTCACCACATTACAGGAAAGATGTGATTGCACTAGAGAGGGTACAGAGGAGATTTACAAGGATGTTGCCAGGGCTGGAGAATTTTAGCTACGAGGAGAGATTGAATAGGCTGGGGTTGTTTTCTTTGGAACAAAGGAGGCTGAGGGGAGATTTAATTGAGGTGTATAAAATTATGACAGGACTAGATAGAGTGGATAGGGAGGACCTATTTCCCTTAACAGAGGGGTCAGTGATCAGGGGGCATATATTTAAAGTAATTGGTAGAAGGATTAGAGGGGAGCTGAGGAGAAATATTTTCACCCAGAGGGTGGTGGGGTCTGGAACTCACTGCCTGAGAGGGTGGTAGAGGCAGAAACCCTCAACTCATTTAAAAAGTACCTGGATGTGCTCCTGAAGTGCTGTGATCTACAGGGCTACGGACCAAGTGCTGGAAAGTGGGATTAAGCTGGAAAGCTCGTTTTTGGCCGGCACGGACATGATGGGCCGAATGGCCTCCTTCGTGCCATAACTTTCCATGATTCTAGGTGTTCGCCCATTTCACCAGTCTGTCTATGTCTGTTACTAACCCTCATGTTGTTTACTAGATTCCCGAGTTTCAAGTCATCTGCTAACTTTCAAATCATACCCTGTACACCCAAGTCCAGGTTGTTAATATAGATCAAAAAAAGCAATGGTCCTAATACTGAGCCCTGGGGAACACCACTGTTGAGAATCATGGAATGGTTAGAACACGGAAGGAGGCCATTCGGCCCATCGAGTCCGCGTCGGCTCTCTGTTAGAGCAATCCAGCTAGTCCCACTCCCCCGCCCTATCCCCGTAGCCCTGCAAATTTTTTCCCTTCAATAACTTATCCAATTCCCTTTGGAAAGCCACAACTAAATCAGCCTCTACCACCACCTCGGGCAGTGCATTCCAGATCACAACCACTCGCTGTGTAAAAATAAGTTTTTCCTCATGTCACCTTTGGTTCTTTTGCCGATCACCTTAAATCTGTGTCCTCTGGTCCTTGACCCTTCCACCAATGGGAACAGTTTCTCTCCATCCACTGTCTAGACCCTTCATGATTTTGAATACCTCTAACAAATCTCCTCTCAACCTTCTCTGCACTAAGGAGAACAACCCCAGCTTCTCCAGTCTATCCACGTAACTGAAGTTCCTCATCCCTGGAATCATTCCAGTAAATCTCTTCTGCACCCTCTCTAAGGCCTTCACATCTTTCCTAAAGTGCGGTGCCCAGAACTGGGCACAATACTCCAGCTGTGGCCAAACCAGTTTTTTATAAAGGTTCATCATAACTTCCTTGCTTTTGTACTCTATGCCCGAAAGCTTGTGGGATTAAAAATAAAATTGTTGGACTATAACTTGGTGTTGTAAAATTGTTTACAATCTATTTATAAAGCCCAGGACCCCATATGCTTTTTTAACTGCTTTCTGAACCAGCCCTGCACACATACCCCCAGATCTCTCTGTTCCTGCACCCCTTTAGAATTGTACCCTCTAGTTTATAATTCCTCTCCTCGTTCTTCCTACCAAAATGTTTCACTTCGCACTTCTCCACGTTAAATTTCATCTGCCACGTGTCCGCCCATGCCA
The DNA here is from genome assembly GCF_035084215.1 of Heptranchias perlo. Lineage (NCBI taxonomy): Eukaryota > Metazoa > Chordata > Chondrichthyes > Hexanchiformes > Hexanchidae > Heptranchias > Heptranchias perlo. The sequence goes on from NC_090347.1 coordinate 48,321,913, forward strand.
CCAGCCTGTCCATATCCTCTTGAAGTCTATCACTATCCTCCTCACTGTTTACTACACTTTCAAATTTTGTGTCATCTGCAAATTTTGAAATTGTGCCCTGTACACCCAAGTCCAAGTCATTAATATATATCAAGAAAAGCAGCGGTCCTCGTACCGACCCCTGGGGAACACCACTGTATACCTCCCTCCAGTCCGAAAAACAACCTTTCACCATTACTCTCTGTTTCCTGTCACTTAGCCAGTTTCGTATCCATGCTGCTACTGCCCCTTTATTCCATGGGCTTGAACACTGCTGACAAGCCAATTATGTGAATCTTTATCAAACACCTTTTGAAAGTCCATATACACCACATCAACTGCAATGCCCTCATCAACCCTCTCTGTTACCTCATCAAAAAACTCTATCAGGTTAGTTAAACACAATTTGCCTTTAACAAATCCGTGCAGGCTTTCCCTAATCAATCCACCCTCGTCCAAGTGACTGCTAATTCTGTCCCGAATTATCGTTTCTAAAAGTTTCCCCACCACCGAGGTTAAACTGACTGGTCTGTAGTTGTTGGGTTTATTTGAACAAGGGAGTAACATTTGCAATTCTCCAGTCCCCTGGCACTATCCCGGTATCTACGGATGTTTGGAAGATTATGGCCAGTACCTCCGCAATTTCCACCTTTACTTCCCTCAGCAACCTGGGATGCATCCCATCCGGACCGGGTGACTTATCTACTTTAAGTACAGCCAGCCTTTCTAGTACCTCCTCTTTATCAATTTTTAGCCCTTCCAGTATCTTAACTATATTTTCCTTTCCTGAGATTCTGGCAGCATCATCTTCCTTGGTAAAGACAGATGCAAAGTATTCATTTAGTACCTCAGCCATGCAAGGGATTCGCAAAATTTCACATGTCCCCCCCCACCCCCGAAGATTTATTGGAGTTATTAAAGAAACCCTGGTGTGACTGTGTTTTAAAAAATCCAGGGTCTCTCAAAATGGCTGCGGTCAGACACATGGCCAAGGGCCTGCAGCATTTGAAATCGGATTCTCTGACAGCTTGGCAGGCTCCGTGTTTAACACGTCTGCAAACACCTTTCCACAAGAGCAGACAGGGCTCTTTGAACAATGCAGTGAGGCAAGCACAGTTGCATTCACGCCCTGAGGCAAGCCATCAACATTGCCTGCCTACACAATCAAAATTCGAGCAGGAATAATCCCAGGACTAAGGTGACCCATTAAGGAACATTGGGAACAATGGAAAGCAGTTATGGAACAGATCAGTACAGGGACCGGCCATTAATGTAAATGGGCCAAGATTGGGACCCCTTTTGTCTTACGTTTTCGCGCCCAAATCGGACAATAGAGCAAACTGATGAGGCTCGAAAATAACCTGTTACTGGGAGGGTATATCTGGGGCGTCCCAGAACCCCTCTCCCTCTTTCTCTTCGCCTCGGTCCAGCGTCCTGCTTGCCTGTTAGCAACCAAGAAGGAAGGCCGTCCAGTAAACATCGCAACCACGTGTCGAAGGCAGCAGCAGGACACAAGGGCCAGGCCTTTTCATCTGTTTCATCGTGGAGCATTATTTTCTTTTGGCCGTCACAAGACAACCTCGCTAGGTGTAAGGGTGGGAGTTAAAGGGGTATTGCTAAAATTGTGATTTTAGAATTTTCCCTCGATGTGTCCGTTTCTTCCACCCCGTTAAGTGTAAGACTGTATTGCATCCAGAGCAATTCCTTTTATCTTCTGTATAATATTGTTTACCTTGTAGTTTTAGTTTTCTTATCAATCAACATTGATTTTCCTTGCACCAATCCACTGGTCTGTTCGTCTGTCCTTATTACCGCTCGATAAGTCCTGAGCTCAGAATCAGGAAGGGGAAAGCGATTCGAAACTGCACAGCGGGCAGGGCAGCTCAGGAAAACATAACTGGCTGACCTACAATAAGCCCCGGAAACAAAACCCCTTACAAGTAGATCTCCTTTATGGTCCCTAATCGGCCCCACCCCTCCTCTTACTACCCGTTTACTGTTTATATGCCTATAGAAGACTTTTGGATTCCCTTTTATGTTGGCCGCCAGTCTATTCTCATACTCTCTCTTTGCTCCTCTAATTTCCTTTTTCACTTCCCCTTTGCGCCCCTTTTTTCTGCTTCATCTTACTCGCTATCTCTTTTGTCATCCAGGGAGCTCTGGCTTTAGTTGCCCTACCTTTCCCCTTCGAGGGCATGTATCTAGACTGTACCCGAACCATCTCTTCCTTAAAGGCCGTCCCTGCTCAATTACAGTTTTGCCTGCCAATCTTTGATTCCAATTTACCCGGGCCAGATCTGTTCTCATCCCACTGAAATTGGCCCTCCTCCAATTGAGTATTTTTACTTTACAGTGGGTGCATGTCCTTTTCCATAGCTATTCTAAACCTTATGATACTATGATCGCTGTTCCCTAAATGGTCTCTCACTGACACTTGCTCCACTTGGCCCTCCTCATTCCCCAGAACCAAGTCCAGCAATGCCTCAAGTAATGGGCCGGAAACGTACTGGTCAAGAAAGTTCTCCTGAACACATTTCAAAAATTCCTCCCCCTCTGTGCCCCTTCTATTATTGTTATCCCAGTCTATATTGGGATAGTTGAATTCCCCAGTTATCTCTAATCCGTGCTGACTTTCATTTATCAGCCCAGACTTTTCCAAGTGCCACTTAATTTTGTTCCGGATTATTGTCTCTAAAGGTTTCCCCACCATTGACGTTAGGCTGACTGGCCTGTAATTGCCGGGTTTATCCCCCTCCCCCTTTTTTGAACAGGGGTGTGATATCTGCAATCCTCCAGTCCTCCGGCACTGTCCCCATATCGAAGGAGGATTGGAAGATTGTGGCCAGATTTATCCTATCCAGTATCGCTACTACCTCCTCCTTTATTGCTACAATGGCAGCATCCTCTTCTCTAGTGAAGACAGATGTGAAGTTTTCATTTAGTGCCTCAGTCATGCCCTCTGCCTCCACAAGAAGATCTCCTTTTTTGTCCCTAATTGGTCCCACCCTTCCTTTGACTAACCATTTACTGTTTATATGTTTATAAAAGACTTTTGGGTTCCCTTTTACGTTAGCTGCTAATCTATTCTCATACTCTCTCTTTGCCCTTCTTATTCCCTTTTTAGATCTCCTCTGAACTTGCTGTATTCAGTCTGGTTCTCTTTATTATGAACCTTACATTTGTCATAATCGTCCTTTTTCTGTTTCATTTTAATCTCAATATCTTTAGTTATCCAGGGAGCTCTATCTTTGGATGCCCTTCCTTTCCCCCTTCGTGGAAATGTCTAAACTGTCCCTGAACCAACTCCTCCTTGAAGGCCTCCCATTGTTCAATTACTGTTTTCCGACCAATTTTTGATTCCAATCCACCTGGGAAACATCCCTTTTTAACTCACTGAAATTAGCCCTTCTCCAGTTAAGCATTTCCATATTTGATTGTTGCTTGTTCTTTTCCTTTTCTAAACCTAATGATATTATGATCACTGTTCCCCAAATGCTCCCTCATTGAAACATGCTCCACCTGCCCCACTTCATTCCCCAGAACTAGCTCCAGCACTGCTTCCTTCCTGGTGGGGCTGGAGAAACACTGTTCCAGAAAGGTCTCTTGATCACATTTCAGGAATTCCTCCCCTCTTTGCCCTTTACACTGTTACTGTCCCAGTCTATATTGGGATAATTGAAGCTCCCCATTATCACTACTCTATAGTTCTTGCATCTTTCTGTAATTTGCCTGCAGATTTGCTCCTCTATCTATGGTAAGTGCGGACAACACAGTGTGAACTGAGAGTTTGGTAAGTGTGGGAGTTTAAGGGTTAATCTCTTTAAAATCTAGTGCATATTGCTTTCAACTGTTAAAGTTCAATTTTAAAGTTTAAATTTTTACATTTCTGTCAGGCTTCAGCAGAGAGAGCTGCTGCAGCAAGTTAATTGGTTAGCTAGATTAAACTGGTACCTGAAGGTGGGGCAGGCCTGACTCATCTGAGTCACAAACTGTAGACAAACTGCGGACAACACAGTGTGAACTGCTGAGAGTTTGGTACGTGTGGGAGTTTGGTGAAGTGGGGGAAGGAGGTGCTGCTTTGCCTTGCTTTTCCGAACTTTTTCCCCAGAGCGGCAGTGGACCTGAGAGTAGAAGACTGAGATTGGGGAATAAAAGCAGCAGCAGACCGACAACAAGAGACAACTACTGTGCGACGTCACAGGTGAGGCAGGAGAGTCCGAGAGATGAGCACAGTATAAAAGGAGAGACCTAGAGCGGGAGGAGAGTCTGAGAGTCTAAGGCAAGTCATGGCAGCACAGCTCGCACCCGTGATATGCTCCTCCTGCACTATGTGGGAAGTCATGGACACTACCAGTGTCCCTGGCGACCATGTGTGCAGGAAGTGTGTCCAGCTGCTGCTACTGGCTAACCGTCTTTTGGAGCTGGAGCTGCGGGTGGATTCACTGTGGAGCATCCGCGATGCTGAGACTATCGTGGATAGCACGTTCAGTGAGGTGGTCACACCGCAGGTAAAGATTACGCAGGCAGAAAGGAAATGGGTGACTGCCAGGCAGAGTAAAAGGACTAGGCAGGTAGAGCAGGAGTCCCCTGGGGCCATCTCCCTCTCAAACAGATATTCTGCTTTAGATACTGTTGGGGGAGATGGCTTATCAGGGGAAAGCAGCAAGAGCCAGGTTTGGGGCACCACAGGTGGCTCTGCTGCACAGGAGGGGAGGAAGAAGAGTGGCAGGGCTATAGTGATAGGGGATTCAATTGTAAGGGGAACAGATAGGCATTTCTGCGGCCGCAAACGTGACTCCAGGATGGTATGTTGCCTCCCTGGTGCTAGGGTCAAGGATGTCACGGAGCGGCTGCAGGGCATTCTGGAGGGGGAGGGTGAACAGCCAGTGGTCGTGGTCCATATCGGTACCAACGACATCGGTAAAAAAAGGGATGAGGTCCTGCAAGGTGAATTTAAGGAGTTAGGAGATAAATTAAAAAGCAGGACTTCAAAGGTAGTGATCTCAGGATTACTACCAGTGCCACGTGCTAGTGAGTATAGGAACAGGAGAATAGACAGGATGAATGCGTGGCTGCAGGGATGGTGTAGGAGGGAGGGATTTAGATTCCTGGGACATTGGGACCGGTTCTGGGGAAGGTGGGACCTGTACAAGCGGGACGGGTTACACCCGAGCAGGACCGGGACCAATGTCCTCGCGGGGGTGTTTGCTCGTGCTGTTGGGGAAGGTTTAAACTAGAGTGGCAGGGGGATGGGAACCTGAGCGGGGAGTCAGAAGGGAATAAAGTTGAGAGCAGCAAGAGAGGGGAAGACCCAGGGGAAATCTACAATACAAATAGTACAAACAGTTGTTCAAGAACAAGTGAAAGGGAAAAGCGTAGAGCAGCGGAAAGAAAGTGTACTTTAGGCACGACAGATAAAATAAAAACTAAAAGGCGTAAGGCGATTAACCCAGCATCAAAGCTGTGGCAGGGGGTTGGGAACCTGAGCAGGGAGACAGAGGAAAGCATGTCAGGAAGGGACAGAAGGTATGGAGTAAAAGGTAAAATGTTAAAAAAGGAAAAAGCAGGAACTAAGTGTCACAAAACATATTTGAAAGCTCTTTATCTGAATGCACGTAGCATTCATAACAAAATGGACGAGTTAACGGCACAAATAACTACGTATGGGTATGATCTTGTGGCCATTACAGAAACATGGCTGCAGGGTGACAACGACTGGGAATTAAATATGCCAGGGTATTTAACAATCAGGAAGGACAGGCAGGAAGGAAGGGGAGGTGGGGTGGCTATGTTAATAAAGGAAGGAATCACTGTAATACAGAGAAATGATATTGGGACAAAGGATCAGGATAATGAAACAGTTTGGGTAGAGATAAGGAATAATAAGGGGAAAAAACACTAGTGGGCATAGTACATAGGCCTCCTAATAGTTGCAACTCTGCTGGAAGAAGTATTAATCAGGAAATAGTTGGGGCATGTAATAAGGGAACAGCTATAATTATGGGGGATTTTAACTATCATATTAACTGGACAAATCAAATTGGGCAGGGCAGCCTTGAGGACGAGTTCATTGAGTGCATCAGGGATGGATTTCTTGAGCAGTATGTAACTGATCCTACAAGGGGGCAAGCAACCTTGGACCTGGTCCTGTGTAATGAGCCAGGATTAATTAATAATGTCCTAGTTAAGGATCCCCTTGGAATGAGTGACCATAACATGGTTACATTCCATATCCAATTAGAGGGTGAGAAGGTTGATTCTCAAACAAGCGTACTGAGCTTGAATAAAGGAGACTATGATGGTATGGTAGCGGAATTGATTAAAGTGGACTGGGAAAATAGATTAAAGGGTAAGATGGTACATGAGCAGTGGTGTTCATTTAAGGAGTTATTTTACAACTTTCAAAAAAATATATTCCACTGAGGAAAAAAGGGTGTAAAAGAAATGATAGCCATCCGTGGCTAAGTAAAGAAATTAAGGATAGTATCCGACTAAAAACAAGGACATATAAGGTAGCCAAACTTAGTGGGAGGATAGAAGATTGGGAAGTCTTCAAAAGACAGCAAAAAGTAACTAAAGGATTGATTAAGAAAGGGAAGTTAGATTATGAAAATAAATTAGCAAAAAATATAAAAACAGATAGCAAGAGTTTCTACAGTTATATAAAAAGAAAAAAGGGTGGCTAAGGCAAACATAGGTCCCTTAGAGGATGAGACCGGGAAATTAATGGTGGGAAACATGGAGATGGCAAAAATGCTGAACAAATATTTTGTTTCAGTCTTTACGGTAGAGGACACTAAGAATATCCCAACACTGGACAAACAGGGGACTCTCGGGGGGGAGGAGCTAAATACGATTAAAATCACTCAGGAGATGGTACTCAGTAAAATAATGGGACTCAAGGCTGATAAATCCCCTGGACCTGATGGCTTCCATCCTAGGGTCTTGAGGGAAGTGGCAGTAGGGATTGTGGATGCTTTGGTAATAATTTTCCAAAATTCTCTGGACTCGGCAAAGGTCCCGGCAGATTGGAAAACTGCTAATGTAACACCGTTATTTAAAAAGGGTAGTAGGCAGAAGGCTGGAAATTATAGACCAGTTAGCCTAACATCTGTGGTGGGTAAAATTTTGGAGTCTATTATTAAGGAGACAGTAGCGGAACATTTGGATAAACATAATTTAATAGGACAAAGTCAGCATGGCTTTATGAAGGGGAAGTCATGTCTGACAAATTTGCTTGAGTTCTTTGAGGATATAACGTATAGGGTGGATAAAGGGGAACCAGTGGACGTAGTGTATTTAGACTTCCAGAAGGCATTCGACAAGGTGCCACATAAAAGATTATTGCTCAAGATAAAGAATCACTGGATTGGGGGTAATATTCTGGCATGGGTGGAGGATTGGTTATCGAACAGGAAGCAGAGAGTTGGGATAAATGGTTCATTTTCGGACTGGCAACCAGTAGCCAGTGGTGTTCCACAGGGGTCGGTGCTGGGTCCCCAACTCTTTACAATCTATATTAACGATTTGGAGGAGGGGACCGAGTGCAACATATCAAAATTTGCAGATGATACAAAGATTGGAGGGAAAGTAGAGAGTGAGGAGGACATAAAAAACCTGCAAGGGGATATAGACAGACTGGGTGAGTGGGCGGAGATTTGGCAGATGCAATATAATATTGGAAAATGTGAGGTTATGCACTTTGGCAGGAAAAATCAGAGAGCAAGTTATTTTCTTAATGGCGGGAGACTGGAAAGTACTGCAGTACAAAGGGATCTGGGGGTCCTAGTGCAAGAAAATCAAAAAGTTGGTATGCAGGTGCAGCAGGTGATCAAGAAAGCCAACGGAATGTTGGCTTTTATTGCTAGGGGGATAGAATATAAAAACGGAGATATTGCTGCAGTTATATAAGGTATTGGTGAGACCGCACCTGGAATACTGCATACGGTTTTGGTGTCCATACTTAAGAAAAGACATACTTGCTCTCGAGGCAGTACAAAGAAGGTTCACTCGGTTAATCCCGGGGATGAGGGGGCGGACATATGAGGAGAGGTTGAGTAGATTGGGACTCTACTCATTGGAGTTCAGAAGAATGAGAGGCGATCTTATTGAAACATATAAGATTGTGAAGGGGCTTGATCGGGTGGATGCGGTAAGGATGTTCCCAAGGATGGGTGAAACTAGAACTAGGGGGCATAATCTTAGAATAAGGGGCTGCTCATTCAAAACTGAGATGAGGAGAAACTTCTTCACTCAGAGGGTAGTAGGTCTGTGGAATTTGCTGCCCCAGGAAGCTGTGGAAGCTCCATCATTAAATAAATTTAAAACAGAAATAGACAGTTTCTTAGAAGTAAAGGGAATTAGGGATTACGGGGAGCGGGCAGGAAATTGGACATGAATTTAGATTTGAGATTAGGATCAGATCAGCCATGATCTTATTGAATGGCGGAGCAGGCTCGAGGGGCCGATTGGCCTACTCCTGCTCCTATTTCTTATGTTCTTATGTTCCCCCTATTTGGTGGCCTATAGTATACACTCAGTAATGTAATAGCTCCCCTATTGTTCTCTATTTCTAACCAAATAGATTCTGTCTTTGACCCCTCAACTACACCATCCCTTTCCAGTTCTATAATAGTTTCTTTGATCAATACTGCCACCCCCCTCCATTCTTTCCTTCCCTATCTTTCCTGAATACTTTATTCCAAGGAATATTAAGTACCCAATCCTCCCCTTCCTTGAGCCAGGTCTCTTTTATTGCCACTATATCCAAGTCCCATGTGACGACTTGAGCCTGTAGTTCACCAATCTTATTTACCACACTATGTGCATTCACACACATACACTCCAATCTCATCTTGGACTGCCTCACATTTGCCCCGTCTGATCTCTCCTATTTCCAAACTATTCTTTACTCTAGTTCTATTTGTCCCTCCCGGTCCTCTATGCTCCTTGTTTCTCCTCTCTAATGTTTCATCCTGGTGTCCATCCCCCACAGCACTAGTTAACCTCCCCGCGAGGACATTGGTCCCGGCTCTGTTGAGGTGCAACCCATGCATCTTGAACAGATCCCTCCTGCCCCAGAACTGGTCCCAATGCCCCAGGAATCTGAAGCCTTCCCTCCTGCACCATTTCTCCAGCCATGCATTAACCTGTCCTATCCTACTATTCCTGTACTCAATAGCACGTGGTACTGGGCGTAATCCAGAGATGACCAACTTTGAGGTCCTCCAGTACAAAACTCCAAAAGCATAACATAGAGAAGGGCATAAAAAGGTAAATGAAATCCTGGCTTTTGTACCAGAGGCAGAGAATGCAAAAGTTGAGAGGAATGTGGAATTTGTGCAACAACTTAGTTGGGACATGATGGGAGATCTGCGGGGTCCTGATCGACAATAAATTAAAGCTCTCGCAACAATGCTCGGTGGCAGTGAGTGAAGCAAGCCAGATGTTGGGATGTAGTAAATGGTCAATATTGAGCCGAAATAGTGGGGTAATCCTGCCACTTTATAAATCATTGGTGCGATTGCACTCAGGATACTGAGCATAGTTCTGGTTGCCTCAGTACACAAACAATATTGGAGCTTAGTTGTGATTTACAAGGGATATCGAGACATGGTCAATGCAAACTCCCCCCACACGCCCAGACTGACAATGGATCTCAGGGTCACCCTGAACTCGTCAGCTTCAGAATTATTCCAATCTTCCACTGGGGACATTGGTGATAAAACTCAATCAGTTCATGAATGGGTCAAGCAAATGGCTCTGCAGTGAGGCCTCCTCCCATTAACTTGACGTCTTATTTATTCCCACACTGCCCATGCCCCATGCATCTTACCCTGCTGACCGCAAGCAGGAAATCCGTGTTGCTGGATTTTTTAACATGATGCCTCAGTTTCCAGTACAGCAAATGTTCCCAGGCAAAGACCAGCAGACTGAGCCCCATGGCCACGAGCAGCATGTAGAACACACCAGCCATGTTATCAATATCCAATTTGCTGCTTATCACTTCATTCTTCTCATTCTCACAGATTCCTGTCAGCCAGACAGTATGCAGCTTGTGTGTGTCCCCTGTGAGAAAAGGATGAGAGTAAAAACACACACATCAAACATACAAGTTGATGAGGGAATCAGTTTATGCACAGAAATCAGAACACTTTCCCAATCAGCACTCCTTCAAACAATCCTCAACACTGTCCCAATCAGCAGTCCTCCAAACAATAGCAACACAGTCCCAATTAGCACTCCCTCAAACAATCCTCAACACTGTCCCAATCAGCACTCCTTCAAACAATCCCAACACTGTCCCAATCAGCACTCCTTCAAACAATCCCAACACTGTCCCAATCAGCACTCCTTCAAACATTCCCAACACTGTCCCAATCAGCACTCCCTCAAACAATCCTCAACACTGTCCCAATCAGCACTCCTTCAAACAATCCTCAACACTGTCCCAATCAGCACTCCTTCAAACAATCCTCAACACTGTCCCAATCAGCACTCCTTCAAACAATCCCAACACTGTCCCAATCAGCACTCCTTCAAACAATCCCAACACTGTCCCAATGAGCACTCCCTCAAACAATCCCAACACTGTCCCAATCAGCACTCCTTCAAACAATCCCAACACTGTCCCAATTAGCACTCCCTCAAACAATCCTCAACACTGTCCCAATCAGCACTCCTTCAAACAATCCCAACACTGTCCCAATTAGCACTCCCTCAAACAATCCTCAACACTGTCCCAATCAGCACTCCTTCAAACAATCCCAACACTGTCCCAATTAGCACTCCTTCAAACAATCCCAACACTGCCCCAATCAGCACTCCCTCAAACAATCCCAACACTGTCCCAATCAGCACTCCTTCAAACAATCCCAACACTGTCCCAATCAGCAATCATTCAAACAATCCCAACACTGTCCCAATCAGCAATCATTCAAACAACCCTCAACACTGTCCCAATCAGCACTCCTCCAAACATTCCCAACATTGTCCCAATCAGCACTCCTTCAAACAATCCTCAACACTGCCCCAATCAGCACTCCTTCAAACAATCCTCAACACTGCCCCAATCAGCACTCCTTCAAACAATCCTCAACACTGCCCCAATCAGCACTCCTTCAAACAATCCCAACACTGTCCCAATCAGCACTCCTTCAAACAATCCCAACACTGTCCCAATCAGCACTCCTTCAAACAATCCCAACCAGCACTCCCTCAAACATTCCCAACACTGCCCCAATCAGCACTCCTTCAAACAATCCCAACACTGTCCCAACCAGCACTCCCTCAAACATTCCCAACACTGTCCCAATCAGCACTCCTTCAAACAATCCCAACACTGTCCCAATCAGCACTCCTTCAAACAATCCCAACACTGTCCCAATCAGCACTCCTTCAAACAATCCCAACACTGTCCCAATCAGCACTCCTTCAAACAATCCCATCACTGTCCCAATCAGCACTCCATCAAACAACCATCAACACTGTCCCAATCAGCACTCCTTCAAACAAACCCAACACTGTCCCAATCAGCACTCCTTCAAACAATCCCAACACTGTCCCAATCAGCACTCCCTCAAACAATCCCAACACTGCCCCAATCAGCACTCCTTCAAACAATTCCAACACTGCCCCAATCAGCACTCCTTCAAACATTCCCAACACTGTCCCAATCAGCACTCCTTCAAACATTCCCAACACTGTCCGAATCAGCACTCCTTCAAACAATCCCAACATTGTCCCAATCAGCACTCCTCCAAACATTCCCAACACTGCCCCAATCAGCACTCTTTCAAACATTCCCAACACTGTCCCAATCAGCACTCCTTCAAACAATCCCAACATTGTCCCAATCAGCACTCCTTCAAACAATCCCAACACTGTCCCAATCAGCACTCCTTCAAACAATCCCAACACTGTCCCAATCAGCACTCTTTCAAACATTCCCAACACTGTCCCAATCAGCACTCCTTCAAACAATCCCAACACTGTCCCAATCAGCACTCTTTCAAACATTCCCAACACTGTCCCAATCAGCACTCCTTCAAACAATCCCAACACTGTCCCAATCAGCACTCTTTCAAACATTCCCAACACTGTCCCAATCAGCACTCTTTCAAACATCCTCAACATTGTCCCAATCAGCACACCTTCAAACATCCTGAACACTGTCCCAATCAGAACTCCTTCAAACAATCCCAAAACTGCCCCAATCAGCACTCCTTCAAACATCCTCAACATTGTCCCAATCAGCACTCCCTCAAACATTCCCAACACTGTCCCAATCAGCACTCCTTCAAACAATCCTCAACACTGTCCCAATCAGCACTCTTTCAAACATTCCCAACACTGTCCCAATCAGCACTCCTTCAAACAATCCCAACACTGTCCCAATCAGCACTCCTTCAAACAATCCCAACACTGTCCCAATCAGCACTCTTTCAAACATTCCCAACACTGTCCCAATCAGCACTCCTTCAAACAATCCCAACACTGTCCCAATCAGCACTCTTTCAAACATTCCCAACACTGTCCCAATCAGCACTCTTTCAAACATTCCCAACACTGTCCCAATCAGAACTCCTTCAAACAATCCCAACACTGTCCCAATCAGCACTCTTTCAAACATTCCCAACACTGTCCCAATCAGCACTCCTTCAAACATCCTGAACACTGTCCCAATCAGAACTCCTTCAAACAATCCCAAAACTGCCCCAATCAGCACTCCTTCAAACATCCTCAACACTGTCCCAATCAGCACTCTTTCAAACATTCCCAACACTGTCCCAATCAGCACTCCTTCAAACAATCCCAACACTGTCCCAATCAGCACTCCCTCAAACATTCCCAACACTGTCCCAATCAGCACTCCTTCATACAACCCTCAACACTGTCCGAATCAGCACTCCTTCAAACATTGCAAACACTGCCCCAATCAGCACTCCTTCAAACAATCCCAACACTGTCCCAATCAGCACTCCTTCAAACATTCCCAACACTGTCCCAATCAGCACACATTCAAACAACCCTCAACACTGCCCCAATCAGCACTCCTTCAAACAATCCCAACACTGTCCCAATCAGCACTCCTTCAAACAATCCCAACACTGCCCCAATCTGCACTCCTTCAAACAACCCTCAACATTGTCCCAATCAGCATTCCTTCAAACAATCCCAACACTGTCCCAATCAGCACTCCTTCAAACAATCCCAACACTGTCCCAATCAGCACTCCTTCAAACCATCCTCAACACTGTCCCAATCGGCACTCCGTCAAACAATCCTCAACACTGTCCCAATCAGCACTCCGTCAAACATTCCCAACACTGTCCCAATCAGCACTCCTTCAAACAATCCCAACACTGTCCCAATCAGCACTCCTTCAAACAATCCCAACACTGTCCCAATCAGCACTCCTTCAAACATTCCCAAAACTGTCCCAATCAGCACTCCTTCAAACAATCCCAACACTGTCCCAATCAGCACTCCTCCAAACATTCCCAACACTGTCCGAATCAGCACTCCTTCAAACAATCCTGAACATTGTCCCAATCAGCACTCCTTCAAACAATCCCAACACTGTCCCAATCAGCACTCCTTCAAACAATCCTGAACATTGTCCCAATCAGCACTCCTTCAAACATTCCCAACACTGCCCCAATCAGCACTGCTTCAAACAGCCCTCAACACTGTCCCAATCAGCACTCCTTCAAACATTCCCAACACTGTCCCAATCAGCACTCCTTCAAACCATCCTCAACACTGTCCCAATCAGCACTCCGTCAAACAATCCTCAACACTGTCCCAATCAGCACTCCTTCAAACAATCCCAACACTGTCCCAATCAGCACTCGTTCAAACAATCCCAACACTGTCCCAATCAGCACTCCTTCAAACATTCCCAAAACTGTCCCAATCAGCACTCCTCCAAACATTCCCAACACTGTCCGAATCAGCACTCCTTCAAACAATCCTCAACATTGTCCCAATCAGCACTCCTTCAAACAATCCCAACACTGTCCCAATCAGCACTCCTTCAAACAATCCCAACACTGTCCCAATCAGCACTCATTCAAAAAATCCCAACACTTTCCCAATCAGCACTCCTTCAAACAATCCCAACACTGTCCCAATCAGCACTCCTTCAAAAAATCCCGACACTTTCCCAATCAGCACTCCTTCAAACATTCCCCAAACTGTCCCAATCAGCACTCCTCCAAACATTCCCAACACTGTCCCAATCAGCACTCCTTCAAACAATCCTCAACACTGTCCCAATCAGCACTCTTTCAAACATTCCCAACACTGTCCCAATCAGCACTCCTTCAAACAATCCCAACACTGTCCCAATCAGCACTCCTTCAAACAATCCCAACACTGTCCCAATCAGCACTCTTTCAAACATTCCCAACACTGTCCCAATCAGAACTCCTTCAAACAATCCCAACACTGTCCCAATCAGCACTCTTTCAAACATTCCCAACACTGTCCCAATCAGCACTCTTTCAAACATCCTCAACATTGTCCCAATCAGCACACCTTCAAACATCCTGAACACTGTCCCAATCAGAACTCCTTCAAACATCCTCAACACTGTCCCAATCAGCACTCTTTCAAACATTCCCAACACTGTCCCAATCAGCACTCCCTCAAACATTCCCAACACTGTCCCAATCAGCACTCCTTCATACAACCCTCAACACTGTCCGAATCAGCACTCCTTCAAACAATCCCAACACTGCCCCAATCAGCACTCCTTCAAACAATCCCAACACTGTCCCAATCAGCACTCTTCAAACATTCCCAACACTGTCCCAATCAGCACACCTTCAAACAACCCTCAACACTGCCCCAATCAGCACTCCTTCAAACAATCCCAACACTGTCCCAATCAGCACTCCTTCAAACAATCCCAACACTGCCCCAATCTGCACTCCTTCAAACAACCCTCAACACTGTCCCAATCAGCACTCCTTCAAACAATCCCAACACTGTCCCAATCAGCACTCCTTCAAACATTCCCAACACTGTCCCAATCAGCACTCCTTCAAACAACCCTCAACATTGTCCCAATCAGCATTCCTTCAAACAATCCCAACACTGTCCCAATCAGCACTCCTTCAAACAATCCCAACACTGTCCCAATCAGCACTCCTTCAAACCATCCTCAACACTGTCCCAATCAGCACTCCGTCAAACATTCCCAACACTGTCCCAATCAGCACTCCTTCAAACAATCCCAACACTGTCCCAATCAGCACTCCTTCAAACAATCCCAACACTGTCCCAATCAGCACTCCTTCAAACATTCCCAAAACTGTCCCAATCAGCACTCCTTCAAACATTCCCAACACTGCCCCAATCAGCACTCCTTCAAACAATCCCAACACTGTCCCAATCAGCACTCCTTCAAACAATCCCAACACTGTCCCAATCAGCACTCCTCCAAACATTCCCAACACTGTCCCAATCAGCACTCCTCCAAACATTCCCAACACTGTCCCATTCAGCACTCCTTCAAACAATCCTCAACACTGTCCCAATCAGCACTCCTTCAAACAATCCCAACACTGTCCCAATCAGCACTCCTCCAAACATTCCCAACACTGTCCCAATCAGCACTCCTCCAAACATTCCCAACACTGTCCCATTCAGCACTCCTTCAAACAATCCCAACACTGTCCCAATCAGCACTCCTTCAAACAACCCTCAACACTGTCCCAATCAGCACTCCTTCAAACAATCCCAACACTGTCCCAATCAGCACTCCTTCAAACATTCCCAACACTGTCCCAATCAGCACTCCTTCAAACAATCCCAACACTGTCCCAATCAGCACTCCTTCAAACATTCCCAACACTGTCCCAATCAGCACTCCTTCAAACAATCCCAACACTGTCCCAATCAGCACTCCTTCAAACAACCCTCAACACTGTCCCAATCAGCACTCCTTCAAACAATCCCAACACTGTCCCAATCAGCACTCCTTCAAACAATCCCAACACTGTCCCAATCAGCACTCCTTCAAACATTCCCAACACTGTCCCAATCAGCACTCCTTCAAACAATCCCAACACTGTCCCAATCAGCACTCCTTCAAACATTCCCAACACTGTCCCAATCAGCACTCCGTCAAACAATCCTCAACACTGTCCCAATCAGCACTCCGTCAAACATTCCCAACACTGTCCCAATCAGCACTCCTCCAAACATTCCCAACACTGTCCCAATCAGCACTCCTCCAAACATTCCCAACACTGTCCGAATCAGCACTCCTTCAAACAATCCTCAACATTGTCCCAATCAGCACTCCTTCAAACAATCCCAACACTGTCCCAATCAGCACTCATTCAAAAAATCCCAACACTGTCCCAATCAGCACTCCGTGAAACAATCCTCAACACTGTCCCAATCAGCACTCCTTCAAACAATCCCAACACTGTCCCAATCAGCACTCCTTCAAACAATCCCAACACTGTCCCAATCAGCACTCCTCCAAACATTCCCAACACTGTCCCAATCAGCACTCCTCCAAACATTCCCAACACTGTCCCAATCAGCACTCCTTCAAACAATCCTCAACACTGTCCCAATCAGCACTCCTTCAAACAATCCCAACACTGTCCCAATCAGCACTCCTTCAAACAATCCTCAACAATGTCCCAATCAGCACTCCTTCAAACAATCCCAACACTGTCCCAATCAGCACTCCTTCAAACATTCCCAACACTGCCCCAATCAGCACTCCATCAAACAATCCCAACACTGCCCCAATCAGCACTCCTTCAAACAATCCTCAACACTGTCCCAATCAGCACTCCTTCAAACAATCCTCAACACTGTCCCAATCAGCACTCCTTCAAACAATCCCAACACTGCCCCAATCAGCACTCCTTCAAACAATCCTCAACACTGTCCCAATCAGCACTCCTTCAAACAATCCTCAACACTGCCCCAATCAGCACTCCTTCAAACAATTCTCAACACTGCCCCAATCAGCACTCCTTCAAACAATCCCAACACTGTCCCAATCAGCACTCCTACAAACATACCCAACACTGTCCCAATCAGCACGACTTCAAACAATCCCAACACTGTCCCAATCAGCACTCCTTCAAACAATCCCAACACTGCCCCAATCAGCACTACTTCAAACCTTCCCAACACTGTCCCAATCAGCACTCCTACAAACATTCCCAACACTGCCCCAATCAGCACTCCTTCAAACATTCCCAACACTGTCCCAATCAGCAACCCATCAAACAATCCCAACACTGTCCCAATCAGCACTCCTTCAAACAATCCCAACACTGTCCCAATCAGCACTCCTTCAAACATTCCCAACACTGTCCCAATCAGCACTCCTTCAAACAATCCCAACACTGTCCCAATCAGCACTCCTTCAAACAATCCCAACACTGCCCCAATCAGCACTCCTTCAAACAATCCCAACAGTGTCCCAATCAGCACTCCTTCAAACAATCCCAACACTGTCCCAGTCAGCACTCCTTCAAACATTCCCAACACTGTCCCAATCAGCACTCCTTCAAACAATCCCAACACTGTCCCAGTCAGCACTCCTTCAAACAATCCCAACACTGTCCCAGTCAGCACTCCTTCAAACAATCCCAACACTGCCCCAATCAGCACTCCTTCAAACATTCCCAACACTGTCCCAATCAGCACTCCTGCAAACATTCCCAACACTGTCCCAATCAGCACTCCTTCAAACATTCCCAACACTGCCCCAATCAGCAGTCCTTCAAACATTCCCAACACTGTCCCAATCAGAACTCCTTCAAACAATCCCAACACTGTCCCAATCAGCACTCCTTCAAACATTCCCAACACTGTCCCAATCAGCACTCCTTCAAACATTCCCAACACTGTCCCAATCAGCAATCCTTCAAACAACCCTCAACACTGTCCCAATCAGCACTCCTTCAAACAATCCCAACACTGTCCCAATCAGCACTCCTTCAAACATTCCCAGCACTGTCCCAATCAGCACTCCTTCAAACAACCCTCAACACTGTCCCAATCAGCACTCCTTCAAACAATCCCAACACTGTCCCAATCAGCACTCGTTCAAACAATCCCAACACTGTCCCAATCAGCACTCCTTCAAACAATCCCAACACTGTCCCAATCAGCACTCCTTCAAACATTCCCAACACTGTCCCAATCAGCACTCCTTCAAACAACCCTCAACACTGTCCCAATCAGCACTCCTTCAAACAACCCTCAACACTGTCCTAATCAGCACTCCTTCAAACAACCCTCAACACTGTCCCAATCAGCACTCCTTCAAACAATCCTCAACAATGTCCCAATCAGCACTCCTTCAAACAATCCCAACACTGTCCCAATCAGAACTCCTTCAAACAATCCTCAACACTGCCCCAATCAGCAATCCATCAAACAATCCCAACACTGTCCCAATCAGCACTCCTTCAAACAACCCTCAACATTGTCCCAATCAGCACTCATTCAAACATTCCCAACACTGCCCCAATCAGCACTCCTTCAAACAATCCTCAACACTGTCCCAATCAGCACTCCTTCAAACAATCCCAACCATGCCCCAATCAGCACTCCTTCAAACAATCCTCAACACTGTCCCAATCAGCACTCCTTCAAACAATCCCAACACTGCCCCAATCAGCACTCCTTCAAACAATCCTCAACACTGTCCCAATCAGCACTCCTTCAAACAATCCCAACACTGCCCCAATCAGCACTCCTTCAAACATCCTCAACATTGTCCCAATCAGCACTCCCTCAAACATTCCCAACACTGTCCCAATCAGCACTCCTTCATACAACCCTCAACACTGTCCGAATCAGCACTCCTTCAAACATTGCAAACACTGCCCCAATCAGCACTCCTTCAAACAATCCCAACACTGTCCCAATCAGCACTCCTTCAAACATTCCCAACACTGTCCCAATCAGCACACCTTCAAACAACCCTCAACACTGCCCCAATCAGCACTCCTTCAAACAATCCCAACACTGTCCCAATCAGCACTCCTTCAAACAATCCCAACACTGTCCCAATCAGCACTCCTCCAAACATTCCCAACATTGTCCCAATCAGCACTCCTCCAAACATTCCCAACATTGTCCCAATCAGCACTCCTTCAAACATTCCCAACACTGTCCCAATCAGCACTCCTTCAAACATCCTCAACACTGCCCCAATCAGCAATCCATCAAACAATCCCAACACTGTCCCAATCAGCACTCCTTCAAACAATCCTCAACACTGCCCCAATCAGCAGTACTTCAAACAATCCTCAACACTGCCCCAATCAGCACTCCTTCAAACATTCCCAACACTGCCCCAATCAGCACTCCTTCAAACAATCCCAACACTGCCCCAATCAGCACTCCTTCAAACAATCCCAACACTGTCCCAATCAGCACTCCTTCAAACAATCCCAAAACTGTCCCAATCAGCACTCCTTCAAACATTCCCAACACTGTCCCAATCAGCACTCCTTCAAACAACCCTCAACAATGTCCCAATCAGCACTCCTTCAAACAATCCGAACACTGCCCCAATCAGCAGTCCTTCAAACAATCCGAACACTGTCCCAATCAGCACTCCTTCAAACAATCACAACACTGTCCCAATCAGTACTCCTTCAAACAACCCTCAACACTGTCCCAATCAGCACTCCTTCAAACAATTCCAACAGTGTCCCAATCAGCACTCCTTCAAACATTCCCAACACTGTCCCAATCAGCACTCCTTCAAACATTGCAAACACTGCCCCAATCAGCACTCCTTCAAACAATCCCAACACTGTCCCAATCAGCACTCCTTCAAACATTCCCAACACTGTCCCAATCAGCACACCTTCAAACAACCCTCAACACTGCCCCAATCAGCACTCCTTCAAACAATCCCAACACTGTCCCAATCAGCACTCCTTCAAACAATCCCAACACTGTCCCAATCAGCACTCCTCCAAACATTCCCAACATTGTCCCAATCAGCACTCCTCCAAACATTCCCAACACTGCCCCAATCAGCACTCCATCAAACAATCCCAACACTGCCCCAATCAGCACTCCTTCAAACAATCCTCAACACTGTCCCAATCAGCACTCCTTCAAACAATCCTCAACACTGTCCCAATCAGCACTCCTTCAAACAATCCCAACACTGCCCCAATCAGCACTCCTTCAAACAATCCTCAACACTGTCCCAATCAGCACTCCTTCAAACAATCCTCAACACTGCCCCAATCAGCAATCCATCAAACAATCCCAACACTGTCCCAATCAGCACTCCTTCAAACAACCCTCAACATTGTCCCAATCAGCACTCCTTCAAACATTCCCAACACTGCCCCAATCAGCACTCCATCAAACAATCCCAACACTGCCCCAATCAGCACTCCTTCAAACAATCCTCAACACTGTCCCAATCAGCACTCCTTCAAACAATCCTCAACACTGTCCCAATCAGCACTCCTTCAAACAATCCCAACACTGCCCCAATCAGCACTCCTTCAAACAATCCCAACACTGCCCCAATCAGCACTCCTTCAAACAATCCTCAACACTGTCCCAATCAGCACTCCTTCAAACAATCCTCAACACTGCCCCAATCAGCACTCCTTCAAACAATTCTCAACACTGCCCCAATCAGCACTCCTTCAAACAACCCTCAACACTGTCCCAATCAGCACTCCTTCAAACAATCCCAACACTGCCCCAATCAGCACTCCTTCAAACAACCCTCAACACTGCCCAATCAGCACTCCTTCAAACAATTCCAACAGTGTCCCAATCAGCACTCCTTCAAACATTCCCAACACTGTCCCAATCAGCACTCCTTCAAACATTCCCAACACTGTCCCAATCAGCAACCCATCAAACAATCCCAACACTGTCCCAATCAGCACTCCTTCAAACAATCCCAACACTGTCCCAATCAGCACTCCTTCAAACAATCCTCAACACTGTCCCAATCAGCACTCCTTCAAACAATCCTCAACACTGCCCCAATCAGCACTCCTTCAAACAATTCTCAACACTGCCCCAATCAGCACTCCTTCAAACAACCCTCAACACTGTCCCAATCAGCACTCCTTCAAACAATCCCAACACTGCCCCAATCAGCACTCCTTCAAACAACCCTCAACACTGCCCAATCAGCACTCCTTCAAACAATTCCAACAGTGTCCCAATCAGCACTCCTTCAAACATTCCCAACACTGTCCCAATCAGCACTCCTTCAAACATTCCCAACACTGTCCCAATCAGCAACCCATCAAACAATCCCAACACTGTCCCAATCAGCACTCCTTCAAACAATCCCAACACTGTCCCAATCAGCACTCCTTCAAACATTCCCAACACTGTCCCAATCAGCACTCCTTCAAACAATCCCAACACTGTCCCAATCAGCACTCCTTCAAACAATCCCAACACTGCCCCAATCAGCACTCCTTCAAACAATCCCAACAGTGTCCCAATCAGCACTCCTTCAAACAATCCCAACACTGTCCCAGTCAGCACTCCTTCAAACATTCCCAACACTGTCCCAATCAGCACTCCTTCAAACAATCCTCAACACTGTCCCAATCAGCACTCCTTCAAACAATCCCAACACTGCCCCAATCAGCACTCCTTCAAACAATCCTCAACACTGTCCCAATCAGCACTCCTTCAAACAATCCTCAACACTGCCCCAATCAGCAATCCATCAAACAATCCCAACACTGTCCCAATCAGCACTCCTTCAAACAACCCTCAACATTGTCCCAATCAGCACTCCTTCAAACATTCCCAACACTGCCCCAATCAGCACTCCATCAAACAATCCCAACACTGCCCCAATCAGCACTCCTTCAAACAATCCTCAACACTGTCCCAATCAGCACTCCTTCAAACAATCCTCAACACTGTCCCAATCAGCAATCCTTCAAACAATCCCAACACTGCCCCAATCAGCACTCCTTCAAACAATCCCAACACTGCCCCAATCAGCACTCCTTCAAACAATCCTCAACACTGTCCCAATCAGCACTCCTTCAAACAATCCTCAACACTGCCCCAATCAGCACTCCTTCAAACAATTCTCAACACTGCCCCAATCAGCACTCCTTCAAACAACCCTCAACACTGTCCCAATCAGCACTCCTACAAACAATCCCAACACTGCCCCAATCAGCACTCCTTCAAACAACCCTCAACACTGCCCAATCAGCACTCCTTCAAACAATTCCAACAGTGTCCCAATCAGCACTCCTTCAAACATTCCCAACACTGTCCCAATCAGCACTCCTTCAAACATTCCCAACACTGTCCCAATCAGCAACCCATCAAACAATCCCAACACTGTCCCAATCAGCACTCCTTCAAACAATCCCAACACTGTCCCAATCAGCACTCCTTCAAACATTCCCAACACTGTCCCAATGAGCACTCCTTCAAACAATCCCAACACTGTCCCAATCAGCACTCCTTCAAACAATCCCAACACTGCCCCAATCAGCACTCCTTCAAACAATCCCAACAGTGTCCCAATCAGCACTCCTTCAAACAATCCCAACACTGTCCCAGTCAGCACTCCTTCAAACATTCCCAACACTGTCCCAATCAGCACTCCTTCAAACAATCCCAACACTGTCCCAGTCAGCACTCCTTCAAACAATCCCAACACTGTCCCAGTCAGCACTCCTTCAAACAATCCCAACACTGCCCCAATCAGCACTCCTTCAAACATTCCCAACACTGTCCCAATCAGCACTCCTACAAACATTCCCAACACTGTCCCAATCAGCACTCCTTCAAACATTCCCAACACTGCCCCAATCAGCACTCCTTCAAACATTCCCAACACTGTCCCAATCAGAACTCCTTCAAACAATCCCAACACTGTCCCAATCAGCACTCCTTCAAACATTCCCAACACTGTCCCAATCAGCACTCCTTCAAACAACCCTCAACACTGTCCCACTCAGCACTCCTTCAAACAATCCCAACACTGTCCCAATCAGCACTCCTTGAAACATTCCCAGCACTGTCCCAATGAGCACTCCTTCAAACAACCCTCAACACTGTCCCAATCAGCACTCCTTCAAACAATCCCAACACTGTCCCAATCAGCACTCGTTCAAACAATCCCAACACTGTCCCAATCAGCACTCCTACAAACATTCCCAACACTGTCCCAATCAGAACTCCTTCAAACAATCCCAACACTGTCCCAATCAGCACTCCTTCAAACATTCCCAACACTGTCCCAATCAGCACTCCTTCAAACAACCCTCAACACTGTCCCACTCAGCACTCCTTCAAACAATCCCAACACTGTCCCAATCAGCACTCCTTGAAACATTCCCAGCACTGTCCCAATGAGCACTCCTTCAAACAACCCTCAACACTGTCCCAATCAGCACTCCTTCAAACAATCCCAACACTGTCCCAATCAGCACTCGTTCAAACAATCCCAACACTGTCCCAATCAGCACTCCTACAAACATTCCCAACACTGTCCCAATCAGCACTCCTTCAAACAATCCCAACACTGCCCCAATCAGCACTCCTTCAAACAATCCCAACACTGTCCCAATCAACACTC
This sequence comes from Heptranchias perlo, assembly GCF_035084215.1. NCBI lineage: Eukaryota > Metazoa > Chordata > Chondrichthyes > Hexanchiformes > Hexanchidae > Heptranchias > Heptranchias perlo. Next base: position 48,345,536 of record NC_090347.1, read on the forward strand.
CTTCAAACATTCCCAACACTGTCCCAACCAGCACTCCTTCAAACAACCCTCAACACTGTCCCAATCAGCACTCCTTCAAACAACCCTCAACACTGTCCCAATCAGCACTCCTTCAAACAACCCTCAACACTGTCCCAATCAGCACTCCTTCTAACAATCCTCAACAATGTCCCAATCAGCACTCCTTCAAACAATCCCAACACTGTCCCAATCAGAACTCCTTCAAACAATCCCAACACTGTCCCAATCAGCACTCCTTCAAACAACCCTCAACATTGTCCCAATCAGCACTCCTTCAAACATTCCCAACACTGCCCCAATCAGCGCTCCTTCAAACAATCCTCAACACTGCCCCAATCAGCAATCCATCAAACAATCCCAACACTGTCCCAATCAGCACTCCTTCAAACAACCCTCAACACTGTCCCAATCAGCACTCCTTCAAACTATCCCAACACTGTCCCAATCAGCACTCCTTCAAACATTCCCAACACTGCCCCAATCAGCACTCCTTCAAACAATCCTCAACACTGTCCCAATCAGCACTCCTTCAAACATTCCCAACACTGTCCCAATCAGCACTCCTTCAAACAACCCTCAACATTGTCCCAATCAGCACTCCTTCAAACATTCCCAACACTGCCCCAATCAGCACTCCTTCAAACAATCCTCAACACTGTCCCAATCAGCACTCCTTCAAACAATCCCAACACTGCCCCAATCAGCACTCCTTCAAACAATCCTCAACACTGTCCCAATCAGCACTCCTTCAAACAATCCCAACACTGCCCCAATCAGCACTCCTTCAAACAATCCTCAACACTGTCCCAATCAGCACTCCTTCAAACAATCCCAACACTGCCCCAATCAGCACTCCTTCAAACAATCCCAACACTGCCCCAATCAGCACTCCTTCAAACAATCCCAACACTGTCTCAATCAGCACTCCTTCAAACATTCCCAACACTGTCCGAATCAGCACTACTTCAAACAATCCCAACACTGTCCCAATCAGCACTACTTCAAACAATCCCAACACTGTCCCAATCAGCACTCCTTCAAACAACCCTCAACACTGTCCCAATCAGCACTCCTTCAAACAATCCCAACACTGTCCCATTCAGCACTCCTTCAAACATTCCCAACACTGTCCCAATCAGCACACCTTCAAACATCCTGAACATTGTCCCAATCAGCACTCCTTCAAAAAATCATCAAGACTGCCCCAATCAGCACTCCTTCAAACAATCCTCAACACTGCCCCAATCAGCACTACTTCAAACAATCCTCAACACTGCCCCAATCAGCAGTACTTCAAACAATCCTCAACACTGCCCCAATCAGCACTCCTTCAAACATTCCCAACACTGCCCCAATCAGCACTCCTTCAAACAATCCCAACACTGCCCCAATCAGCACTCCTTCAAACAATCCCAACACTGTCCCAATCAGCACTCCTTCAAACAAACCCAACACTGTCCCAATCAGCACTCCTTCAAACATTCCCAACACTGTCCCAATCAGCACTCCTTCAAACAACCCTCAACAATGTCCCAATCAGCACTCCTTCAAACAATCCCAACACTGCCCCAATCAGCAGTCCTTCAAACAATCCCAACACTGTCCCAATCAGCACTCCTTCAAACAATCACAACACTGTCCCAATCAGTACTCCTTCAAACAACCCTCAACACTGTCCCAATCAGCACTCCTTCAAACATTCCCAACACTGTCCCAATCAGCACTCCTTCAAACATTGCAAACACTGCCCCAATCAGCACTCCTTCAAACAATCCCAACACTGTCCCAATCAGCACTCCTTCAAACATTCCCAACACTGTCCCAATCAGCACACCTTCAAACAACCCTCAACACTGCCCCAATCAGCACTCCTTCAAACAATCCCAACACTGTCCCAATCAGCACTCCTTCAAACAATCCCAACACTGTCCCAATCAGCACTCCTCCAAACATTCCCAACATTGTCCCAATCAGCACTCCTCCAAACATTCCCAACATTGTCCCAATCAGCACTCCTTCAAACATTCCCAACACTGTCCCAATCAGCACTCCTTCAAACATCCTCAACACTGCCCCAATCAGCAATCCATCAAACAATCCCAACACTGTCCCAATCAGCACTCCTTCAAACAATCCTCAACAATGTCCCAATCAGCACTCCTTCAAACAATCCCAACACTGTCCCAATCAGAACTCCTTCAAACAATCCTCAACACTGCCCCAATCAGCAATCCATCAAACAATCCCAACACTGTCCCAATCAGCACTCCTTCAAACAACCCTCAACATTGTCCCAATCAGCACTCCTTCAAACATTCCCAACACTGCCCCAATCAGCACTCCATCAAACAATCCCAACACTGCCCCAATCAGCACTCCTTCAAACAATCCTCAACACTGTCCCAATCAGCACTCCTTCAAACAATCCTCAACACTGTCCCAATCAGCACTCCTTCAAACAATCCCAACACTGCCCCAATCAGCACTCCTTCAAACAATCCTCAACACTGTCCCAATCAGCACTCCTTCAAACAATCCTCAACACTGCCCCAATCAGCACTCCTTCAAACAATTCTCAACACTGCCCCAATCAGCACTCCTTCAAACAATCCTCAACACTGCCCCAATCAGCACTCCTTCAAACAATCCCAACACTGCCCCAATCAGCACTCCTTCAAACAATCCCAACACTGTCCCAATCAGCACTCCTTCAAACAATCCCAACACTATCCCAATCAGCACTCCTTCAAACATTCCCAACATTGTCCCAATCAGCACTCCTTCAAACAACCCTCAACACTGTCCCAATCAGCACTCCTTCAAACAATCCCAACACTGCCCCAATCAGCACTCCTTCAAACAACCCTCAACACTGCCCAATCAGCACTCCTTCAAACAATTCCAACAGTGTCCCAATCAGCACTCCTTCAAACATTCCCAACACTGTCCCAATCAGCACTCCTTCAAACATTCCCAACACTGTCCCAATCAGCAACCCATCAAACAATCCCAACACTGTCCCAATCAGCACTCCTTCAAACAATCCCAACACTGTCCCAATCAGCACTCCTTCAAACATTCCCAACACTGTCCCAATCAGCACTCCTTCAAACAACCCTCAACACTGTCCCACTCAGCACTCCTTCAAACAATCCCAACACTGTCCCAATCAGCACTCCTTGAAACATTCCCAGCACTGTCCCAATGAGCACTCCTTCAAACAACCCTCAACACTGTCCCAATCAGCACTCCTTCAAACAATCCCAACACTGTCCCAATCAGCACTCGTTCAAACAATCCCAACACTGTCCCAATCAGCACTCCTACAAACATTCCCAACACTGTCCCAATCAGCACTCCTTCAAACAATCCCAACACTGCCCCAATCAGCACTCCTTCAAACAATCCCAACACTGTCCCAATCAACACTCCTTCAAACATTCCCAACACTGTCCCAACCAGCACTCCTTCAAACAACCCTCAACACTGTCCCAATCAGCACTCCTTCAAACAACCCTCAACACTGTCCCAATCAGCACTCCTTCAAACAACCCTCAACACTGTCCCAATCAGCACTCCTTCAAACAATCCTCAACAATGTCCCAATCAGCACTCCTTCAAACAATCCCAACACTGTCCCAATCAGAACTCCTTCAAACAATCCCAACACTGTCCCAATCAGCACTCCTTCAAACAACCCTCAACATTGTCCCAATCAGCACTCCTTCAAACATTCCCAACACTGCCCCAATCAGCGCTCCTTCAAACAATCCTCAACACTGCCCCAATCAGCAATCCATCAAACAATCCCAACACTGTCCCAATCAGCACTCCTTCAAACAACCCTCAACACTGTCCCAATCAGCACTCCTTCAAACTATCCCAACACTGTCCCAATCAGCACTCCTTCAAACATTCCCAACACTGCCCCAATCAGCACTCCTTCAAACAATCCTCAACACTGTCCCAATCAGCACTCCTTCAAACATTCCCAACACTGTCCCAATCAGCACTCCTTCAAACAACCCTCAACATTGTCCCAATCAGCACTCCTTCAAACATTCCCAACACTGCCCCAATCAGCAATCCTTCAAACAATCCTCAACACTGTCCCAATCAGCACTCCTTCAAACAATCCCAACACTGCCCCAATCAGCACTCCTTCAAACAATCCTCAACACTGTCCCAATCAGCACTCCTTCAAACAATCCCAACACTGCCCCAATCAGCACTCCTTCAAACAATCCTCAACACTGTCCCAATCAGCACTCCTTCAAACAATCCCAACACTGCCCCAATCAGCACTCCTTCAAACAATCCCAACACTGCCCCAATCAGCACTCCTTCAAACAATCCCAACACTGTCTCAATCAGCACTCCTTCAAACATTCCCAACACTGTCCGAATCAGCACTACTTCAAACAATCCCAACACTGTCCCAATCAGCACTACTTCAAACAATCCCAACACTGTCCCAATCAGCACTCCTTCAAACAACCCTCAACACTGTCCCAATCAGCACTCCTTCAAACAATCCCAACACTGTCCCATTCAGCACTCCTTCAAACATTCCCAACACTGTCCCAATCAGCACACCTTCAAACATCCTGAACATTGTCCCAATCAGCACTCCTTCAAAAAATCATCAAGACTGCCCCAATCAGCACTCCTTCAAACAATCCTCAACACTGCCCCAATCAGCACTACTTCAAACAATCCTCAACACTGCCCCAATCAGCAGTACTTCAAACAATCCTCAACACTGCCCCAATCAGCACTCCTTCAAACATTCCCAACACTGCCCCAATCAGCACTCCTTCAAACAATCCCAACACTGCCCCAATCAGCACTCCTTCAAACAATCCCAACACTGTCCCAATCAGCACTCCTTCAAACAATCCCAACACTGTCCCAATCAGCACTCCTTCAAACATTCCCAACACTGTCCCAATCAGCACTCCTTCAAACAACCCTCAACAATGTCCCAATCAGCACTCCTTCAAACAATCCCAACACTGCCCCAATCAGCAGTCCTTCAAACAATCCCAACACTGTCCCAATCAGCACTCCTTCAAACAATCACAACACTGTCCCAATCAGTACTCCTTCAAACAACCCTCAACACTGTCCCAATCAGCACTCCTTCAAACAATTCCAACAGTGTCCCAATCAGCACTCCTTCAAACATTCCCAACACTGTCCCAATCAGCACTCCTACAAACATTCCCAACACTGTCCCAATCTGCACTCCTTGAAACATACCCAACACTGTCCCAATCAGCACTCCTTCAGACAATCCCAACACTGCCCCAATCAGCACTCCTTCAGACAATCCCAACACTGTCCCAATCAGCAGTCCTTCAAACATTCCCAACACTGCCCCAATCAGCACTCCTTCAAACATTCCCAACACTGTCCCAATCAGCAACCCATCAAACAATCCCAACACTGTCCCAATCAGCACTCCTTCAAACAATCCCAACACTGTCCCAATCAGCACTCCTTCAAACATTCCCAACACTGTCCCAATCAGCACTCCTTCAAACAATCCCAACACTGCCCCAATCAGCACTACTTCAAACAATCCCAACATTGTCCCAATCAGCACTCCTTCAAACAATCCCAACACTATCCCAGTCAGCACTCCTTCAAACATTCCCAACACTGTCCCAATCAGCACTCCTTCAAACATTCCCAACACTGCCCCAATCAGCACTCCTTCAAACAATCCCAACAGTGTCCCAATCAGCACTCCATCAAACAATCCCAACACTGTCCCAGTCAGCACTCCTTCAAACATTCCCAACACTGTCCCAATCAGAACTCCTTCAAACAATCCCAACACTGTCCCAATCAGCACTCCTTCAAACATTCCCAACACTGTCCCAATCAGCACTCCTTCAAACATTCCCAACACTGTCCCAATCAGCACTCCTTCAAACAACCCTCAACACTGTCCCAATCAGCACTCCTTCAAACAATCCCAACACTGTCCCAATCAGCACTCCTTCAAACATTCCCAACACTGTCCCAATCAGCACTCCTTCAAAAAAACCCTCAACACTGTCCCAATCAGCACTCCTTCAAACAATCCCAACACTGTCCCAATCAGCACTCATACAAACATTCCCAACACTGTCCCAATCAGCACTCCTTCAAACAATCCCAACACTGTCCCAATCAGCACTCCTTCAAACAATCCCAACACTGCCCCAATCAGCACTCCTTCAAACAACCCTCAATACTGTCCCAATCAGCACTCCTTCAAACAACCCTCAACACTGTCCCAATCAGCACTCCTTCAAACATTCCCAACACTGTCCCAATCAGCACTCCTTCAAACAATCCCAACACTGTCCCAATCAGCACTCCTTCAAACATTCCCAACACTGCCCCAATCAGCACTCCTTCAAACATTCCCAACACTGTCCCAATCAGCAATCCATCAAACAATCCCAACACTGTCCCAATCAGCACTCCTTCAAACAATCCCAACACTGTCCCAATCAGCACTCCTTCAAACATTCCCAACACTGTCCCAATCAGCACTCCTTCAAACATTCCCAACACTGTCCCAATCAGCAATCCTTCAAACAATCCCAACACTGTCCCAATCAGCACTCCTTCAAACAATCCCAACAGTGTCCCAATCAGCACTCCTTCAAACAATCCCAACACTGTCCCAGTCAGCACTCCTTCAAACATTCCCAACACTGCCCCAATCAGCACTCCTTCAAACATTCCCAACACTGTCCCAATCAGAACTCCTTCAAACAATCCCAACACTGTCCCAATCAGCACTCCTTCAAACATTCCCAACACTGTCCCAATCAGCACTCCTTCAAACATTCCCAACACTGTCCCAATCAGCACTCCTTCAAACAACCCTCAACACTGTCCCAATCAGCACTCCTTCAAACAATCCCAACACTGTCCCAATCAGCACTCCTTCAAACATTCCCAACACTGTCCCAATCAACACTCCTTCAAACAACCCTCAATACTGTCCCAATCAGCACTCCTTCAAACAACCCTCAACACTGTCCCAATCAGCACTCCTTCAAACATTCCCAACACTGTCCCAATCAGAACTCCTTCAAACAATCCCAACACTGTCCCAATCAGCACTCCTTCAAACATTCCCAACACTGTCCCAATCAGCACTCCTTCAAACATTCCCAACACTGTCCCAATCAGCACTCCTTCAAAAAAACCCTCAACACTGTCCCAATCAGCACTCCTTCAAACAATCCCAACACTGTCCCAATCAGCACTCCTTCAAACAATCCCAACACTGTCCCAATCAGCACTCCTTCAAACAATCCCAACACTGTCCCAATCAGCACTCCTACAAACATTCCCAACACTGTCCCAATCAGCACTCCTTCAAACAATCCCAACACTGTCCCAATCAGCACTCCTTCAAACAATCCCAACACTGTCCCAATCAGCACTCCTACAAACATTCCCGACACTGTCCCAATCAGCACTCCTTCAAACAATCCCAACACTGTCCCAATCAGCACTCCTTCAAACAATCGCAACACTGTCCCAATCAGCACTCCTTCAAACATTCCCAACACTGTCCCAATAAGCACTCCTTCAAACAACCCTCAACACTGTCCCAATCAGCACTCCTTCAAACAACCCTCAACACTGTCCCAATCAGCACTCCTTCAAACAACCCTCAATACTGTCCCAATCAGCACTCCTTCAAACAACCCTCAACACTGTCCCAATCAGCACTCCTTCAATCATTCCCAACACTGCCCCAATCAGCACTCCTTCAAACATTCCCAACACTGTCCCAATCAGCAATCCATCAAACAATCCCAACACTGTCCCAATCAGCACTCCTTCAAACAATCCCAACACTGTCCCAATCAGCACTCCTTCAAACATTCCCAACACTGTCCCAATCAGCACTACTTCAAACATTCCCAACACTGTCCCAATCAGCACTCCTTCAAACAATCCCAACACTGTCCCAATCAGCACTGCTTCAAACAATCCCAACAGTGTCCCAATCAGCACTCCTTCAAACAATCCCAACACTGTCCCAGTCAGCACTCCTTCAAACATTCCCAACACTGTCCCAATCAGCACTCCTTCAAACATTCCCAACACTGTCCCAATCAGAACTCCTTCAAACAATCCCAACACTGTCCCAATCAGCACTCCTTCAAACATTCCCAACACTGTCCCAATCAGCACTCCTTCAAACAATCCCAACACTGTCCCAATCAGCTCTCCTTCAAACAATCCCAACACTGTCCCAATCAGCACTCCTACAAACATTCCCAACACTGTCCCAATCAGCACTCCTTCAAACAATCCCAACACTGTCCCAATCAGCACTCCTTCAAACAATCCCAACACTGCCCCAATCAGCACTCCTTCAAACAATCGCAACACTGTCCCAATCAGCACTCCTTCAAACATTCCCAACACTGTCCCAATCAGCACTCCTTCAAACAACCCTCAACACTTTCCCAATCAGCACTCCTTCAAACAACCCTCAACACTGTCCCAATCAGCACTCCCTCAAACAACCCTCAATACTGTCCCAATCAGCACTCCTTCAAACAACCCTCAACACTGTCCCAATCAGCACTCCTTCAAACATTCCCAACACTGTCCCAATCAGCACTCCTTCAAACATTCCCAACACTGTCCCAATCAGCACTCCTTCAAACAATCCCAACACTGTCCAAATCAGCACTCCTTCAAACAATCCCAACAGTGTCCCAATCAGCACTCCTTCAAACAATCCCAAAACTTTCCCAGTCAGCACTCCTTCAAACATTCCCAACACTGTCCCAATCAGCACTCCTTCAAACAATCCCAACACTGCCCCAAACAGCACTCCTTCAAACAATCCCAACAGTGTCCCAATCAGCACTCCTTCAAACAATCCCAACACTGTCCCAGTCAGCACTCCTTCAAACATTCCCAACACTGTCCCAATCAGCACTCCTTCAAACATTCCCAACACTGTCCCAGTCAGCACTCCTTCAAACAATCCCAACACTGTCCCAATCAGCACTCCTTCAAACAATCCCAACACTGTCCCAATCAGCACTCCTTCAAACATTCCCAACACTGTCCCAATCAGCACTCCTTCAAACATTCCCAACACTGTCCCAATCATCACTCCTTCAAACATTCCCAACACTGTCCCAATCAGCACTCCTTCAAACAACCCTCAACACTGTCCCAATCAGCACTCCTTCAAACAATCCCAACACTGTCCCAATCAGCACTCCTACAAACATTCCCAACACTGTCCCAATCAGCACTCCTTCAAACATTCCCAACACTGTCCCAATCAGCACTCCTTCAAACAATCCCAACACTGTCCCAATCAGCACTCTTTCAAACATTCCCAACATTGTCCCAATCAGCACTCCTTCAAACAATCCCAACACTGTCCCAATCAGCACTCCTTCAAACAACCCTCAAGACTGTCCCAATCAGCACTCCTTCAAACAACCCTCAACACTGTCCCAATCAGCACTCCTTCAAACAATCCCAACACTGTCCCAATCAGCACTCCTTCAAACAATCCCAACACTGTCCCAATCAGCACTCCTTCAAACATTCCCAACACTGTCCCAATCAGCACTCCTTCAAACAATCCCAACACTGTCCCAATCAGCACTCCTTCAAACATTCCCAACACTGTCCCAATCAGCACTCCTCCAAACATTCCCAACACTGTCCCAATCAGCACTCCTTCAAACAATCCCAACACTGTCCCAATCAGCACTCCTTCAAACATTCCCAACACTGTCCCAATCAGCACTCCTTCAAACATTCCCAACACTGTCCCAATCAGCACTCCTTCAAACAATCCCAACACTGTCCCAATCAGCACTCCTTCAAACAATCCCAACACTTTCCCAATCAGCACTCCTTCAAACAACCCTCAACACTGTCCCAATCAGCACTCCTTCAAACAATCCCAACACTGTCCCAATCAGCACTCCTTCAAACAATCCTCAACACTGCCCCAATCAGCAATCCATCAAACAATCCCAACACTGTCCCAATCAGCACTCCTTCAAACAATCCTCAACACTGCCCCAATCAGCAATCCATCAAACAATCCTCAACACTGTCCCAATCAGCACTCCTTCAAACATTCCCAACACTGCCCCAATCAGCATTCCTTCAAACAATCCCAACACTGTCCCAATCAGCACTCCTTCAAACAATCCTCAACACTGCCCCAATCAGCAATCCATCAAACAATCCCAACACTGTCCCAATCAGCACTCCTTCAAACAACCCTCAACATTGTTCCAATCAGCACTCCATCAAACATTCCCAACACTGTCCCAATCAGCACTCCTTCAAACATTCCCAACACTGCCCCAATCAGCACTCCTTCAAACAATCCCAACACTGCCCCAATCAGCACTCATTCAAACAATCCCAACACTGCCCCAATCAGCACTCCTTCAAACAATCCCAACACTGTCCCAATCAGCACTCCTTCAAACATTCCCAACACTGCCCCAATCAGCACTCCTTCAAACATTCCCAACACTGTCCCAATCAGCAATCCATCAAACAATCCCAACACTGTCCCAATCAGCACTCCTTCAAACAATCCCAACACTGTCCCAATCAGCACTCCTTCAAACATTCCCAACACTGTCCCAATCAGCACTCCTTCAAACATTCCCAACACTGTCCCAATCAGCAATCCTTCAAACAATCCCAACACTGTCCCAATCAGCACTCCTTCAAACAATCCCAACAGTGTCCCAATCAGCACTCCTTCAAACAATCCCAACACTGTCCCAGTCAGCACTCCTTCAAACATTCCCAACACTGCCCCAATCAGCACTCCTTCAAACATTCCCAACACTGTCCCAATCAGAACTCCTTCAAACAATCCCAACACTGTCCCAATCAGCACTCCTTCAAACATTCCCAACACTGTCCCAATCAGCACTCCTTCAAACATTCCCAACACTGTCCCAATCAGCACTCCTTCAAACAACCCTCAACACTGTCCCAATCAGCACTCCTTCAAACAATCCCAACACTGTCCCAATCAGCACTCCTTCAAACATTCCCAACACTGTCCCAATCAACACTCCTTCAAACAACCCTCAATACTGTCCCAATCAGCACTCCTTCAAACAACCCTCAACACTGTCCCAATCAGCACTCCTTCAAACATTCCCAACACTGTCCCAATCAGAACTCCTTCAAACAATCCCAACACTGTCCCAATCAGCACTCCTTCAAACATTCCCAACACTGTCCCAATCAGCACTCCTTCAAACATTCCCAACACTGTCCCAATCAGCACTCCTTCAAAAAAACCCTCAACACTGTCCCAATCAGCACTCCTTCAAACAATCCCAACACTGTCCCAATCAGCACTCCTTCAAACAATCCCAACACTGTCCCAATCAGCACTCCTTCAAACAATCCCAACACTGTCCCAATCAGCACTCCTACAAACATTCCCAACACTGTCCCAATCAGCACTCCTTCAAACAATCCCAACACTGTCCCAATCAGCACTCCTTCAAACAATCCCAACACTGTCCCAATCAGCACTCCTACAAACATTCCCGACACTGTCCCAATCAGCACTCCTTCAAACAATCCCAACACTGTCCCAATCAGCACTCCTTCAAACAATCGCAACACTGTCCCAATCAGCACTCCTTCAAACATTCCCAACACTGTCCCAATAAGCACTCCTTCAAACAACCCTCAACACTGTCCCAATCAGCACTCCTTCAAACAACCCTCAACACTGTCCCAATCAGCACTCCTTCAAACAACCCTCAATACTGTCCCAATCAGCACTCCTTCAAACAACCCTCAACACTGTCCCAATCAGCACTCCTTCAATCATTCCCAACACTGCCCCAATCAGCACTCCTTCAAACATTCCCAACACTGTCCCAATCAGCAATCCATCAAACAATCCCAACACTGTCCCAATCAGCACTCCTTCAAACAATCCCAACACTGTCCCAATCAGCACTCCTTCAAACATTCCCAACACTGTCCCAATCAGCACTACTTCAAACATTCCCAACACTGTCCCAATCAGCACTCCTTCAAACAATCCCAACACTGTCCCAATCAGCACTGCTTCAAACAATCCCAACAGTGTCCCAATCAGCACTCCTTCAAACAATCCCAACACTGTCCCAGTCAGCACTCCTTCAAACATTCCCAACACTGTCCCAATCAGCACTCCTTCAAACATTCCCAACACTGTCCCAATCAGAACTCCTTCAAACAATCCCAACACTGTCCCAATCAGCACTCCTTCAAACATTCCCAACACTGTCCCAATCAGCACTCCTTCAAACAATCCCAACACTGTCCCAATCAGCTCTCCTTCAAACAATCCCAACACTGTCCCAATCAGCACTCCTACAAACATTCCCAACACTGTCCCAATCAGCACTCCTTCAAACAATCCCAACACTGTCCCAATCAGCACTCCTTCAAACAATCCCAACACTGCCCCAATCAGCACTCCTTCAAACAATCGCAACACTGTCCCAATCAGCACTCCTTCAAACATTCCCAACACTGTCCCAATCAGCACTCCTTCAAACAACCCTCAACACTTTCCCAATCAGCACTCCTTCAAACAACCCTCAACACTGTCCCAATCAGCACTCCCTCAAACAACCCTCAATACTGTCCCAATCAGCACTCCTTCAAACAACCCTCAACACTGTCCCAATCAGCACTCCTTCAAACATTCCCAACACTGTCCCAATCAGCACTCCTTCAGACAATCCCAACACTGTCCCAATCAGCACTCCTTCAAACATTCCCAACACTGTCCCAATCAGCACTCCTTCAAACAATCCCAACACTGTCCAAATCAGCACTCCTTCAAACAATCCCAACAGTGTCCCAATCAGCACTCCTTCAAACAATCCCAAAACTTTCCCAGTCAGCACTCCTTCAAACATTCCCAACACTGTCCCAATCAGCACTCCTTCAAACAATCCCAACACTGCCCCAAACAGCACTCCTTCAAACAATCCCAACAGTGTCCCAATCAGCACTCCTTCAAACAATCCCAACACTGTCCCAGTCAGCACTCCTTCAAACATTCCCAACACTGTCCCAATCAGCACTCCTTCAAACATTCCCAACACTGTCCCAGTCAGCACTCCTTCAAACAATCCCAACACTGTCCCAATCAGCACTCCTTCAAACAATCCCAACACTGTCCCAATCAGCACTCCTTCAAACATTCCCAACACTGTCCCAATCAGCACTCCTTCAAACATTCCCAACACTGTCCCAATCATCACTCCTTCAAACATTCCCAACACTGTCCCAATCAGCACTCCTTCAAACAACCCTCAACACTGTCCCAATCAGCACTCCTTCAAACAATCCCAACACTGTCCCAATCAGCACTCCTACAAACATTCCCAACACTGTCCCAATCAGCACTCCTTCAAACATTCCCAACACTGTCCCAATCAGCACTCCTTCAAACAATCCCAACACTGTCCCAATCAGCACTCTTTCAAACATTCCCAACATTGTCCCAATCAGCACTCCTTCAAACAATCCCAACACTGTCCCAATCAGCACTCCTTCAAACAACCCTCAAGACTGTCCCAATCAGCACTCCTTCAAACAACCCTCAACACTGTCCCAATCAGCACTCCTTCAAACAATCCCAACACTGTCCCAATCAGCACTCCTTCAAACAATCCCAACACTGTCCCAATCAGCACTCCTTCAAACAATCCCAACACTGTCCCAATCAGCACTCCTTCAAACATTCCCAACACTGTCCCAATCAGCACTCCTTCAAACAATCCCAACACTGTCCCAATCAGCACTCCTTCAAACATTCCCAACACTGTCCCAATCAGCACTCCTCCAAACATTCCCAACACTGTCCCAATCAGCACTCCTTCAAACAATCCCAACACTGTCCCAATCAGCACTCCTTCAAACATTCCCAACACTGTCCCAATCAGCACTCCTTCAAACATTCCCAACACTGTCCCAATCAGCACTCCTTCAAACAATCCCAACACTGTCCCAATCAGCACTCCTTCAAACAATCCCAACACTTTCCCAATCAGCACTCCTTCAAACAACCCTCAACACTGTCCCAATCAGCACTCCTTCAAACAATCCCAACACTGTCCCAATCAGCACTCCTTCAAACAATCCTCAACACTGCCCCAATCAGCAATCCATCAAATAATCCCAACACTGTCCCAATCAGCACTCCTTCAAACAATCCTCAACACTGCCCCAATCAGCAATCCATCAAACAATCCTCAACACTGTCCCAATCAGCACTCCTTCAAACATTCCCAACACTGCCCCAATCAGCATTCCTTCAAACAATCCCAACACTGTCCCAATCAGCACTCCTTCAAACAATCCTCAACACTGCCCCAATCAGCAATCCATCAAACAATCCCAACACTGTCCCAATCAGCACTCCTTCAAACAACCCTCAACATTGTTCCAATCAGCACTCCATCAAACATTCCCAACACTGTCCCAATCAGCACTCCTTCAAACATTCCCAACACTGCCCCAATCAGCACTCCTTCAAACAATCCCAACACTGCCCCAATCAGCACTCATTCAAACAATCCCAACACTGCCCCAATCAGCACTCCTTCAAACAATCCCAACACTGTCCCAATCAGCACTCCTTCAAACATTCCCAACACTGCCCCAATCAGCACTCCTTCAAACAACCCTCAACACTGTCCCAATCAGCACTCCTTCAAACATTCCCAACACTGTCCCAATCAGCACTCCTACAAACATTCACAACACTGTCCCAATCAGCACTCCTTCAAACAATCCCAACACTGTCCCAATCAGCACTCCTACAAACATTCACAACAATGTCCCAATCAGCACTCCTTGAAACATTCCCAACACTGTCCCAATCAGCACTCCTTCAAACAATCCCAACACTGTCCCAATCAGCACTCCTTCAAACAATCCCAACACTGTCCCAATCAGCACTCCTTCAAACAATCCCAACACTGTCCCAATCAGCACTCCTTCAAACAACCCTCAACACTGTCCCAATCAGCACTCCTTCAAACAATCCCAACACTGTCCCAATCAGCACTCCTTCAAAGATTCCCAACACTGTCCCTATCAGCACTCCTTCAAACAATCCCAACACTGTCCCAATCAGCACTCCTTCAAACAATCCCAACACTGCCCCAATCAGCACTCCTTCAAACAATCCCAACACTGCCCCAATCAGCACTCCTTCAAACAATCCCAACACTGTCCCAATCAGCACTCCTTCAAACAATCCTCAACACTGCCCCAATCAGCACTCCTTGAAACAATCCTCAACACTGCCCCAATCAGCACTCCTTCAAACAATCCCAACACTGCCCCAATCAGCACACCTTCAAACAATTCCAACACTGTCCCAATCAGCACTCCTTCAAACAATCCCAACACTGTCCCAATCAGCACTCCTTCAAACATTCCCAACACTGTCCCAATCAGCACTCCTTCAAACAACCCTCAACACTGTCCCAATCAGGACTCCTTCAAACAATCCCAACACTGCCCCAAACAGCACTCCTTCAAACAATCCCAACACTGTCCCAATCAGCACTCCTTCAAACAATCCCAACACTGTCCCAATCAGCACTCCTTCAAACATTCCCAACACTGTCCCAATCAGCACGCCTTCAAACAACCCTCAACACTGTCCCAATCAGCACTCCTTCAAACAATTCCAACACTGTCCCAATCAACACTCCTTCAAACATTCCCAACACTGTCCCAATCAGCACTCCTACAAACATTCCCAACAATGTCCCAATCAGCACTCCTTGAAACATTCCCAACACTGTCCCAACTAGCACTCCTTCAAACAATCCCAACACTGTCCCAATCAGCACTCCTTCAAACAATCCGAACACTGCCCCAATCAGCACTCCTTCAGACAATCCCAACACTGTCCCAATCAGCACTCCTTCAAACATTCCCACCATTGCCCCAATCAGCACTCCTTCAAACATTCCCAACACTGTCCCAATCAGCAATCCATCAAACAATCCCAACACTGTCCCAATCAGCACTCCTTCAAACAATCCCAACACTGTCCCAATCAGCACTCCTTCAAACATTCCCAACACTGTCCCAATCAGCAATCCTTCAAACAATCCCAACACTGTCCCAATCAGCACTCCTTCAAACAATCCCAACACTGTCCCAATCAGCATTCCTTCAAACATTCCCTACAGTGTCCCAATCAGCACTCCTCCAAACATTCCCAACATTGTCCCAATCAGCAATCCTTCAAACAATCCCAACACTGTCCCAATCAGCACTCCTTCAAACATTCCCTACACTGTCCCAATCAGCGCTCCTTCAAACAATCCCAACACTGTCCCAATCAGCACTCCTTCAAACATTCCCTACAGTGTCCCAATCAGCACTCCTCCAAACATTCCCAACATTGTCCCAATCAGCAATCCTTCAAACAATTCCAACACTGTCCCAATCAGCACTCCTTCAAACAATCCCAACACTGTCCCAATCAGCACTCCTTCAAACATTCCCTACAGTGTCCCAATCAGCACTCCTCCAAACATTCCCAACATTGTCCCAATCAGCACTCCTTCAAACAATCCCAACACTGTCCCAATCAGCACTCCTTCAAACATTCCCTACACTGTCCCAATCAGCACTCCTTCAAACATTCCCAACACTGTCCCAATCAGCAATCCTTCAAACAATCCCAACACTGTCCCAATCAGCACTCCTTCAAACAATCCCAACACTGTCCCAGTCAGCACTCTTTCAAACAATCCCAACACTGCCCCAATCAGCACTCCTTCAAACATTCCCAACACTGTCCCAATCAGCACTCCTTCAAACATTCCCAACACTGTCCCAGTCAGCACTCCTTCAAACAATCCCAACACTGTCCCAATCAGCACTCCTTCAAACAATCCCAACACTGTCCCAATCAGCACTCCTTCAAACATTCCCAACACTGTCCCAATCAGCACTCCTTCAAACATTCCCAACACTGTCCCAATCATCACTCCTTCAAACATTCCCAACACTGTCCCAATCAGCACTCCTTCAAACAACCCTCAACACTGTCCCAATCAGCACTCCTTCAAACAATCCCAACACTGTCCCAATCAGCACTCCTACAAACATTCCCAACACTGTCCCAATCAGCACTCCTTCAAACATTCCCAACACTGTCCCAATCAGCACTCCTTCAAACAATCCCAACACTGTCCCAATCAGCACTCTTTCAAACAATCCCAACACTGTCCCAATCAGCACTCCTTCAAACATTCCCTACAGTGTCCCAATCAGCACTCCTCCAAACATTCCCAACATTGTCCCAATCAGCACTCCTTCAAACAATCCCAACACTGTCCCAATCAGCACTCCTTCAAACAATCCCAACACTGCCCCAATCAGCACTCCTTCAAACAATCCCAACACTGCCCCAATCAGCACTCCTTCAAACAATCCCAACACTGTCCCAATCAGCACTCCTTCAAACAATCCTCAACACTGCCCCAATCAGCACTCCTTGAAACAATCCTCAACACTGCCCCAATCAGCACTCCTTCAAACAATCCCAACACTGCCCCAATCAGCACACCTTCAAACAATTCCAACACTGTCCCAATCAGCACTCCTTCAAACAATCCCAACACTGTCCCAATCAGCACTCCTTCAAACATTCCCAACACTGTCCCAATCAGCACTCCTTCAAACAACCCTCAACACTGTCCCAATCAGGACTCCTTCAAACAATCCCAACACTGCCCCAAACAGCACTCCTTCAAACAATCCCAACACTGTCCCAATCAGCACTCCTTCAAACAATCCCAACACTGTCCCAATCAGCACTCCTTCAAACATTCCCAACACTGTCCCAATCAGCACGCCTTCAAACAACCCTCAACACTGTCCCAATCAGCACTCCTTCAAACAATTCCAACACTGTCCCAATCAACACTCCTTCAAACATTCCCAACACTGTCCCAATCAGCACTCCTACAAACATTCCCAACAATGTCCCAATCAGCACTCCTTGAAACATTCCCAACACTGTCCCAACTAGCACTCCTTCAAACAATCCCAACACTGTCCCAATCAGCACTCCTTCAAACAATCCGAACACTGCCCCAATCAGCACTCCTTCAGACAATCCCAACACTGTCCCAATCAGCACTCCTTCAAACATTCCCACCATTGCCCCAATCAGCACTCCTTCAAACATTCCCAACACTGTCCCAATCAGCAATCCATCAAACAATCCCAACACTGTCCCAATCAGCACTCCTTCAAACAATCCCAACACTGTCCCAATCAGCACTCCTTCAAACATTCCCAACACTGTCCCAATCAGCAATCCTTCAAACAATCCCAACACTGTCCCAATCAGCACTCCTTCAAACAATCCCAACACTGTCCCAATCAGCATTCCTTCAAACATTCCCTACAGTGTCCCAATCAGCACTCCTCCAAACATTCCCAACATTGTCCCAATCAGCAATCCTTCAAACAATCCCAACACTGTCCCAATCAGCACTCCTTCAAACATTCCCTACACTGTCCCAATCAGCGCTCCTTCAAACAATCCCAACACTGTCCCAATCAGCACTCCTTCAAACATTCCCTACAGTGTCCCAATCAGCACTCCTCCAAACATTCCCAACATTGTCCCAATCAGCAATCCTTCAAACAATTCCAACACTGTCCCAATCAGCACTCCTTCAAACAATCCCAACACTGTCCCAATCAGCACTCCTTCAAACATTCCCTACAGTGTCCCAATCAGCACTCCTCCAAACATTCCCAACATTGTCCCAATCAGCACTCCTTCAAACAATCCCAACACTGTCCCAATCAGCACTCCTTCAAACATTCCCTACACTGTCCCAATCAGCACTCCTTCAAACATTCCCAACACTGTCCCAATCAGCAATCCTTCAAACAATCCCAACACTGTCCCAATCAGCACTCCTTCAAACAATCCCAACACTGTCCCAGTCAGCACTCTTTCAAACAATCCCAACACTGCCCCAATCAGCACTCCTTCAAACATTCCCAACACTGTCCCAATCAGCACTCCTTCAAACATTCCCAACACTGTCCCAGTCAGCACTCCTTCAAACAATCCCAACACTGTCCCAATCAGCACTCCTTCAAACAATCCCAACACTGTCCCAATCAGCACTCCTTCAAACATTCCCAACACTGTCCCAATCAGCACTCCTTCAAACATTCCCAACACTGTCCCAATCATCACTCCTTCAAACATTCCCAACACTGTCCCAATCAGCACTCCTTCAAACAACCCTCAACACTGTCCCAATCAGCACTCCTTCAAACAATCCCAACACTGTCCCAATCAGCACTCCTACAAACATTCCCAACACTGTCCCAATCAGCACTCCTTCAAACATTCCCAACACTGTCCCAATCAGCACTCCTTCAAACAATCCCAACACTGTCCCAATCAGCACTCTTTCAAACAATCCCAACACTGTCCCAATCAGCACTCCTTCAAACATTCCCTACAGTGTCCCAATCAGCACTCCTCCAAACATTCCCAACATTGTCCCAATCAGCACTCCTTCAAACAATCCCAACACTGTCCCAATCAGCACTCCTTCAAACATTCCCTACACTGTCCCAATCAGCACTCCTTCAAACATTCCCAACACTGTCCCAATCAGCAATCCTTCAAACAATCCCAGCACTGTCCCAATCAGCACTCCTTCAAACAATCCCAACACTGTCCCAGTCAGCACTCTTTCAAACAATCCCAACACTGCCCCAATCAGCACTCCTTCAAACATTCCCAACACTGTCCCAATCAGCACTCCTTCAAACATTCCCAACACTGTCCCAGTCAGCACTCCTTCAAACAATCCCAACACTGTCCCAATCAGCACTCCTTCAAACAATCCCAACACTGTCCCAATCAGCACTCCTTCAAACATTCCCAACACTGTCCCAATCAGCACTCCTTCAAACATTCCCAACACTGTCCCAATCATCACTCCTTCAAACATTCCCAACACTGTCCCAATCAGCACTCCTTCAAACAACCCTCAACACTGTCCCAATCAGCACTCCTTCAAACAATCCCAACACTGTCCCAATCAGCACACCTACAAACATTCCCAACACTGTCCCAATCAGCACTCCTTCAAACATTCCCAACACTGTCCCAATCAGCACTCCTTCAAACAATCCCAACACTGTCCCAATCAGCACTCTTTCAAACATTCCCAACATTGTCCCAATCAGCACTCCTTCAAACAATCCCAACACTGTCCCAATCAGCACTCATTCAAACAACCCTCAACACTGTCCCATTCAGCACTCCTTCAAACAACCCTCAACACTGTCCCAATCAGCACTCCTTCAAACAATCCCAACACTGTCCCAATCAGCACTCCTTCAAACAATCCCAACACTGTCCCAATCAGCACTCCTTCAAACATTCCCAACACTGTCCCAATCAGCACTCCTTCAAACAATCCCAACACTGTCCCAATCAGCACTCCTTCAAACATTCCCAACACTGTCCCAATCAGCACTCCTCCAAACATTCCCAACACTGTCCCAATCAGCACTCCTTCAAACAATCCCAACACTGTCCCAATCAGCACTCCTTCAAACATTCCCAACACTGTCCCAATCAGCACTCCTTCAAACATTCCCAACACTGTCCCAATCAGCACTCCTTCAAACAATCCCAACACTGTCCCAATCAGCACTCCTTCAAACAATCCCAACACTGTCCCAATCAGCACTCCTTCAAACAACCCTCAACACTGTCCCAATCAGCACTCCTTCAAACAACCCTCAACACTGTCCCAATCAGGACTCCTTCAAACAACCCTCAACACTGTCCCAATCAGCACTCCTTCAAACAATCCCAACAATGTCCCAATCAGCACTCGTTCAAACAATCCTCAACACTGCCCCAATCAGCAATCCATCAAACAATCCCAACACTGTCCCAATCAGCACTCCTTCAAACAATCCTCAACACTGCCCCAATCAGCAATCCATCAAACAATCCCAACACTGCCCCAATCAGCACTCCTTCAAACAATCCTCAACACTGCCCCAATCAGCAATCCATCAAACAATCCTCAACACTGTCCCAATCAGCAATCCTTCAAACATTCCCAACACTGCCCCAATCAGCATTCCTTCAAACAATCCCAACACTGTCCCAATCAGCACTCCTTCAAACAATCCTCAACACTGCCCCAATCAGCAATCCATCAAACAATCCCAACACTGTCCCAATCAGCACTCCTTCAAACAACCCTCAACATTGTTCCAATCAGCACTCCATCAAACATTCCCAACACTGTCCCAATCAGCACTCCTTCAAACATTCGCAACACTGCCCCAATCAGCACTCCTTCAAACAATCCCAACACTGCCCCAATCAGCACTCATTCAAACAATCCCAACACTGCCCCAATCAGCACTCCTTCAAAGATTCCCAACACTGCCCCAATCAGCACTCCTTCAAACAACCCTCAACACTGTTCCAATCAGCACTCCTTCAAACATTCCCAACACTGTCCCAATCAGCACTCCTACAAACATTCACAACACTGTCCCAATCAGCACTCCTTCAAACAATCCCAACACTGTCCCAATCAGCACTCCTACAAACATTCACAACACTGTCCAAATCAGCACTCCTTGAAACATTCCCAACACTGTCCCAATCAGCACTCCTTCAAACAATCCCAACACTGTCCCAATCAGCACTCCTTCAAACAATCCCAACACTGTCCCAATCAGCACTACTTCAAACAATCCCAACACTGTCCCAATCAGCACTCCTTCAAACAACCCTCAACACTGTCCCAATCAGCACTCCTTCAAACAATCCCAACACTGTCCCAATCAGCACTCCTTCAAAGATTCCCAACACTGTCCCTATCAGCACTCCTTCAAACAATCCCAACACTGTCCCAATCAGCACTCCTTCAAACAATCCCAACACTGCCCCAATCAGCACTCCTTCAAACAATCCCAACACTGCCCCAATCAGCACTCCTTCAAACAATCCCAACACTGTCCCAATCAGCACTCCTTCAAACAATCCCAACACTGTCCCAATCAGCACTCCTTCAAACAATCCCAACACTGCCCCAATCAGCACTCCTTCAAACAATCCCAACACTGCCCCAATCAGCACTCCTTCAAACAATCCCAACACTGTCCCAATCAGCACTCCTTCAAACAATCCTCAACACTGCCCCAATCAGCACTCCTTGAAACAATCCTCAACACTGCCCCAATCAGCACTCCTTCAAACAATCCCAACACTGCCCCAATCAGCACTCCTTCAAACAATTCCAACACTGTCCCAATCAGCACTCCTTCAAACAACCCTCAACACTGTCCCAATCAGGACTCCTTCAAACAATCCCAACACTGCCCCAAACAGCACTCCTTCAAACAATCCCAACACTGTCCCAATCAGCACTCCTTCAAACAATCCCAACACTGTCCCAATCAGCACTCCTTCAAACATTCCCAACACTGTCCCAATCAGCACGCCTTCAAACATTCCCAACACTGTCCCAATCAGCATTCCTTCAAACAATTCCAACACTGTCCCAATCAACACTCCTTCAAACATTCCCAACACTGTCCCAATCAGCACTCCTACAAACATTCCCAACACTGTCCCAATCAGCACTCCTTGAAACATTCCCAACACTGTCCCAACTAGCACTCCTTCAAACAATCCCAACACTGTCCCAATCAGCACTCCTTCAAACAATCCCAACACTGCCCCAATCAGCACTCCTTCAGACAATCCCAACACTGTCCCAATCAGCACTCCTTCAAACATTCCCACCATTGCCCCAATCAGCACTCCTTCAAACATTCCCAACACTGTCCCAATCAGCAATCCATCAAACAATCCCAACACTGTCCCAATCAGCACTCCTTCAAACAATCCCAACACTGTCCCAATCAGCACTCCTTCAAACAATCCCAACACTCTCCCAATCAGCACTCCTTCAAACAATCCTCAACACTGCCCCAATCAGCACTCCTTGAAACAATCCTCAACACTGCCCCAATCAGCACTCCTTCAAACAATCCCAACACTGCCCCAATCAGCACTCCTTCAAACATTTCCAACACTGTCCCAATCAGCACTCCTTCAAACATTCCCAACACTGTCCCAATCAGCACTCCTTCAAACAACCCTCAACACTGTCCCAATCAGGACTCCTTCAAACAATCCCAACACTGTCCCAATCAGCAGTCCTTCAAACAATCCCAACACTGTCCCAATCAGCACTCCTTCAAACAATCCCAACACTGCCCCAAACAGCACTCCTTCAAACAATCCCAACACTGTCCCAATCAGCACTCCTTCAAACAATCCCAACACTGTCCCAATCAGCACTCCTTCAAACAATCCCAACACTGTCCCAATCAGCACTCCTTCAAACATTCCCAACACTGTCCCAATCAGCACGCCTTCAAACAACCCTCAACACTGTCCCAATCAGCACTCCTTCAAACAATTCCAACACTGTCCCAATCAACACTCCGTCAAACATTCCCAACACTGTCCCAATCAGCACTCCTACAAACATTCCCAACACTGTCCCAATCAGCACTCCTTGAAACATTCCCAACACTGTCCCAACTAGCACTCCTTCAAACAATCCCAACACTGTCCCAATCAGCACTCCTTCAAACAATCCCAACACTGCCCCAATCAGCACTCCTTCAGACAATCCCAACACTGTCCCAATCAGCACTCCTTCAAACAATCCCAACACTGCCCCAATCAGCACTCCTTCAGACAATCCCAACACTGTCCCAATCAACACTCCGTCAAACATTCCCAACACTGTCCCAATCAGCACTCCTACAAACATTCCCAACACTGTCCCAATCAGCACTCCTTGAAACATTCCCAACACTGTCCCAACTAGCACTCCTTCAAACAATCCCAACACTGTCCCAATCAGCACTCCTTCAAACATTCCCAACACTGTCCCAACTAGCACTCCTTCAAACAATCCCAACACTGTCCCAATCAGCACTCCTTCAGACAATCCCAACACTGTCCCAATCAGCACTCCTTCAAACAATCCCAACACTGCCCCAATCAGCACTCCTTCAGACAATCCCAACACTGTCCCAATCAGCACTCCTTCAAACATTCCCACCATTGCCCCAATCAGCACTCCTTCAAACATTCCCAACACTGTCCCAATCAGCAATCCATCAAACAATCCCAACACTGTCCCAATCAGCAATCCTTCAAACAATTCCAACACTGTCCCAATCAGCACTCCTTCAAACAATCCCAACACTGTCCCAATCAGCACTCCTTCAAACATTCCCGACAGTGTCCCAATCAGCACTCCTCCAAACATTCCCAACATTGTCCCAATCAGCACTCCTTCAAACAATCCCAACACTGTCCAAATCAGCACTCCTTCAAACATTCCCTACACTGTCCCAATCAGCACTCCTTCAAACATTCCCAACACTGTCCCAATCAGCAATCCTTCAAACAATCCCAACACTGTCCCAATCAGCACTCCTTCAAACAATCCCAACACTGTCCCAATCAGCACTCCTTCAAACATTCCCAACACTGTCCCAATCAGCACTCTTTCAAACAATCCCAACACTGCCCCAATCAGCACTCCTTCAAACATTCCCAACACTGTCCCAATCAGCATTCCTTCAAACATTCCCAACACTGTCCCAATCAGCACTCCTTCAAACATTCCCAACACTGTCCCAATCAGCACTCCTTCAAACAATCCCAACACTGTCCCAATCAGCACTCCTTCAAACAATCCCAACACTGCCCCAATCAGCACTCCGTCAAACAATCCTCAACACTGTCCCAATCAGCACTCCTTCAAACAATCCCAACACTGTCCCAATCAGCAATCCATCAAACAATCCCAACACTGTCCCAATCAGCACTCCTTCAAACAATCCCAACACTGTCCCAATCAGCACTCCTTGAAACAATCCTCAACACTGCCCCAATCAGCACTCCTTGAAACAATCCTCAACACTGTCCCAATCAGCACTCCTTCAAACAATCCTCAACACTGCCCCAATCAGCACTCCTTGAAACAATCCTCAACACTGTCCCAATCAGCACTCCTTCAAACAATCCCAACACTGCCCCAATCAGCACTCCTTCAACCAATCCCAACACTGTCCCAATCAGCACTCCTTCAAACATTCCCAACACTGTCCCAATCAGCACTCCTTCAAACAACCCTCAACACTGTCCCAATCAGCACTCCTTCAAACAATCCCAACACTGTCCCAATCAGCACTCCTTCAAACAATCCCAACACTGTCCCAATCAGCACTCCTTCAAACATTCCCAACACTGTCCCAATCAGCACGCCTTCAAACAACCCTCAACACTGTCCCAATCAGCACTCCTTCAAACAATTCCAACACTGTCCCAATCAACACTCCTTCAAACATTCCCAACACTGTCCCAATCAGCACTCCTACAAACATTCCCAACACTGTTCCAATCAGCACTCCTTGAAACATTCCCAACACTGTCCCAACCAGCACTCCTTCAAACAATCCCAACACTGTCCCAATCAGCTCTCCTTCAAACAATCCCAACACTGCCCCAATCAGCACTCCTTCAAACATTCCCAACACTGCCCCAATCAGCACTCCTTCAAACATTCCCAACACTGTCCCAATCAGCAATCCATCAAACAAACCCAACACTGTCCCAATCAGCACTCCTTCAAACATTCCCAACACTGTCCCAATCAGCACTCCTTCAAACAACCCTCAACACTGTCCCAATCAGCACTCCTTCAAACATTCCCAACACTGTCCCAATCAGCACTCCTTCAAACAACCCTCAACACTGTCCCAATCAGGACTCCTTCAAACAATCCCAACACTGCCCCAAACAGCACTCCTTCAAACAATCCCAACACTGTCCCAATCAGCACTCCTTCAAACAATCCCAACACTGTCCCAATCAGCACTCCTTCAAACATTCCCAACACTGTCCCAATCAGCACGCCTTCAAACAACCCTCAACACTGTCCCAATCAGCATTCCTTCAAACAATTCCAACACTGTCCCAATCAACACTCCTTCAAACATTCCCAACACTGTCCCAATCAGCACTCCTACAAACATTCCCAACACTGTCCCAATCAGCACTCCTTGAAACATTCCCAACACTGTCCCAACTAGCACTCCTTCAAACAATCCCAACACTGTCCCAATCAGCACTCCTTCAAACAATCCCAACACTGCCCCAATCAGCACTCCTTCAGACAATCCCAACACTGTCCCAATCAGCACTCCTTCAAACATTCCCACCATTGCCCCAATCAGCACTCCTTCAAACATTCCCAACACTGTCCCAATCAGCAATCCATCAAACAATCCCAACACTGTCCCAATCAGCACTCCTTCAAACATTCCCACCATTGCCCCAATCAGCACTCCTTCAAACATTCCCAACACTGTCCCAATCAGCACTCCTTCAAACAATCCCAACACTGTCCCAATCAGCACTCCTTCAAACAATCCCAACACTCTCCCAATCAGCACTCCTTCAAACAATCCTCAACACTGCCCCAATCAGCACTCCTTGAAACAATCCTCAACACTGCCCCAATCAGCTCTCCTTCAAACAATCCCAACACTGCCCCAATCAGCACTCCTTCAAACAATTCCAACACTGTCCCAATCAGCACTCCTTCAAACAATCCCAACACTGTCCCAATCAGCACTCCTTCAAACATTCCCAACACTGTCCCAATCAGCACTCCTTCAAACAACCCTCAACACTGTCCCAATCAGGACTCCTTCAAACAATCCCAACACTGCCCCAAACAGCACTCCTTCAAACAATCCCAACACTGTCCCAATCAGCACTCCTTCAAACAATCCCAACACTGTCCCAATCAGCACTCCTTCAAACATTCCCAACACTGTCCCAATCAGCACGCCTTCAAACAACCCTCAACACTGTCCCAATCAGCACTCCTTCAAACAATCCCAACACTGCCCCAAACAGCACTCCTTCAAACAATCCCAACACTGTCCCTATCAGCACTCCTTCAAACAATCCCAACACTGTCCCAATCAGCACTCCTTCAAACATTCCCAACACTGTCCCAATCAGCACGCCTTCAAACAACCCTCAACACTGTCCCAATCAGCACTCCTTCAAACAATTCCAACACTGTCCCAATCAACACTCCGTCAAACATTCCCAACACTGTCCCAATCAGCACTCCTACAAACATTCCCAACACTGTCCCAATCAGCACTCCTTGAAACATTCCCAACACTGTCCCAACTAGCACTCCTTCAAACAATCCCAACACTGTCCCAATCAGCACTCCTTCAAACAATCCCAACACTGCCCCAATCAGCACTCCTTCAGACAATCCCAACACTGTCCCAATCAGCACTCCTTCAAACATTCCCACCATTGCCCCAATCAGCACTCCTTCAAACATTCCCAACACTGTCCCAATCAGCAATCCATCAAACAATCCCAACACATTCCCAATCAGCAATCCTTCAAACAATCCCAACACTCTCCCAATCAGCACTCCTTCAAACAATCCTCAACACTGCCCCAATCAGCACTCCTTGAAACAATCCTCAACACTGCCCCAATCAGCACTCCTTCAAACATTTCCAACACTGTCCCAATCAGCACTCCTTCAAACATTCCCAACACTGTCCCAATCAGCACTCCTTCAAACAACCCTCAACACTGTCCCAATCAGGACTCCTTCAAACAATCCCAACACTGCCCCAAACAGCACTCCTTCAAACAATCCCAACACTGTCCCAATCAGCACTCCTTCAAACAATCCCAACACTGTCCCAATCAGCACTCCTTCAAACATTCCCAACACTGTCCCAATCAGCACGCCTTCAAACAACCCTCAACACTGTCCCAATCAGCACTCCTTCAAACAATTCCAACACTGTCCCAATCAACACTCCGTCAAACATTCCCAACACTGTCCCAATCAGCACTCCTACAAAAATTCCCAACACTGTCCCAATCAGCACTCCTTGAAACATTCCCAACACTGTCCCAACTAGCACTCCTTCAAACAATCCCAACACTGTCCCAATCAGCACTCCTTCAAACAATCCCAACACTGCCCCAATCAGCACTCCTTCAGACAATCCCAACACTGTCCCAATCAGCACTCCTTCAAACATTCCCACCATTGCCCCAATCAGCACTCCTTCAAACATTCCCAACACTGTCCCAATCAGCAATCCATCAAACAATCCCAACACTGTCCCAATCAGCAATCCTTCAAACAATTCCAACACTGTCCCAATCAGCACTCCTTCAAACAATCCCAACACTGTCCCAATCAGCACTCCTTCAAACATTCCCGACAGTGTCCCAATCAGCACTCCTCCAAACATTCCCAACATTGTCCCAATCAGCACTCCTTCAAACAATCCCAACACTGTCCAAATCAGCACTCCTTCAAACATTCCCTACACTGTCCCAATCAGCACTCCTTCAAACATTCCCAACACTGTCCCAATCAGCACTCCTTCAAACATTCCCAACACTGTCCCAATCAGCACTCCTTCAAACAATCCCAACACTGTCCCAGTCAGCACTCCTTCAAACATTCCCAACACTGTCCCAATCAGCACTCTTTCAAACAATCCCAACACTGCCCCAATCAGCACTCCTTCAAACATTCCCAACACTGTCCCAATCAGCACTCCTTCAAACATTCCCAACACTGTCCCAATCAGCACTCCTTCAAACATTCCCAACACTGTCCCAATCAGCACTCCTTCAAACAATCCCAACACTGTCCCAATCAGCACTCCTTCAAACAATCCCAACACTGCCCCAATCAGCACTCCGTCAAACAATCCTCAACACTGTCCCAATCAGCACTCCTTCAAACAATCCCAACACTGTCCCAATCAGCAATCCATCAAACAATCCCAACACTGTCCCAATCAGCACTCCTTCAAACAATCCCAACACTGTCCCAATCAGCACTCCTTGAAACAATCCTCAACACTGCCCCAATCAGCACTCCTTGAAACAATCCTCAACACTGTCCCAATCAGCACTCCTTCAAACAATCCTCAACACTGCCCCAATCAGCACTCCTTGAAACAATCCTCAACACTGTCCCAATCAGCACTCCTTCAAACAATCCCAACACTGCCCCAATCAGCACTCCTTCAACCAATGCCAACACTGTCCCAATCAGCACTCCTTCAACCAATCCCAACACTGTCCCAATCAGCACTCCTTCAAACATTCCCAACACTGTCCCAATCAGCACTCCTTCAAACAACCCTCAACACTGTCCCAATCAGCACTCCTTCAAACAATCCCAACACTGTCCCAATCAGCACTCCTTCAAACAATCCCAACACTGTCCCAATCAGCACTCCTTCAAACATTCCCAACACTGTCCCAATCAGCACGCCTTCAAACAACCCTCAACACTGTCCCAATCAGCACTCCTTCAAACAATTCCAACACTGTCCCAATCAACACTCCTTCAAACATTCCCAACACTGTCCCAATCAGCACTCCTACAAACATTCCCAACACTGTTCCAATCAGCACTCCTTGAAACATTCCCAACACTGTCCCAACCAGCACTCCTTCAAACAATCCCAACACTGTCCCAATCAGCTCTCCTTCAAACAATCCCAACACTGCCCCAATCAGCACTCCTTCAAACATTCCCAACACTGCCCCAATCAGCACTCCTTCAAACATTCCCAACACTGTCCCAATCAGCAATCCATCAAACAAACCCAACACTGTCCCAATCAGCACTCCTTCAAACATTCCCAACACTGTCCCAATCAGCACTCCTTCAAACAACCCTCAACACTGTCCCAATCAGCACTCCTTCAAACATTCCCAACACTGTCCCAATCAGCACTCCTTCAAACAACCCTCAACACTGTCCCAATCAGGACTCCTTCAAACAATCCCAACACTGCCCCAATCAGCACTCCTTCAAACAATCCCAACACTGTCCCAATCAGCACTCCTTCAAACAATCCCAACACTGTCCCAATCAGCACTCCTTCAAACATTCCCAACACTGTCCCAATCAGCACGCCTTCAAACAACCCTCAACACTGTCCCAATCAGCATTCCTTCAAACAATTCCAACACTGTCCCAATCAACACTCCTTCAAACATTCCCAACACTGTCCCAATCAGCACTCCTACAAACATTCCCAACACTGTCCCAATCAGCACTCCTTGAAACATTCCCAACACTGTCCCAACTAGCACTCCTTCAAACAATCCCAACACTGTCCCAATCAGCACTCCTTCAAACAATCCCAACACTGCCCCAATCAGCACTCCTTCAGACAATCCCAACACTGTCCCAATCAGCACTCCTTCAAACATTCCCACCATTGCCCCAATCAGCACTCCTTCAAACATTCCCAACACTGTCCCAATCAGCAATCCATCAAACAATCCCAACACTGTCCCAATCAGCACTCCTTCAAACAATCCCAACACTGTCCCAATCAGCACTCCTTCAAACAATCCCAACACTCTCCCAATCAGCACTCCTTCAAACAATCCTCAACACTGCCCCAATCAGCACTCCTTGAAACAATCCTCAACACTGCCCCAATCAGCTCTCCTTCAAACAATCCCAACACTGCCCCAATCAGCACTCCTTCAAACAATTCCAACACTGTCCCAATCAGCACTCCTTCAAACAATCCCAACACTGTCCCAATCAGCACTCCTTCAAACATTCCCAACACTGTCCCAATCAGCACTCCTTCAAACAACCCTCAACACTGTCCCAATCAGGACTCCTTCAAACAATCCCAACACTGCCCCAAACAGCACTCCTTCAAACAATCCCAACACTGTCCCAATCAGCACTCCTTCAAACAATCCCAACACTGTCCCAATCAGCACTCCTTCAAACATTCCCAACACTGTCCCAATCAGCACTCCTTCAAACAATTCCAACACTGTCCCAATCAACACTCCGTCAAACATTCCCAACACTGTCCCAATCAGCACTCCTACAAACATTCCCAACACTGTCCCAATCAGCACTCCTTGAAACATTCCCAACACTGTCCCAACTAGCACTCCTTCAAACAATCCGAACACTGTCCCAATCAGCACTCCTTCAAACAATCCCAACACTGCCCCAATCAGCACTCCTTCAGACAATCCCAACACTGTCCCAATCAGCACTCCTTCAAACATTCCCACCATTGCCCCAATCAGCACTCCTTCAAACATTCCCAACACTGTCCCAATCAGCAATCCATCAAACAATCCCAACACTGTCCCAATCAGCAATCCTTCAAACAATTCCAACACTGTCCCAATCAGCACTCCTTCAAACAATCCCAACACTGTCCCAATCAGCACTCCTTCAAACATTCCCGACAGTGTCCCAATCAGCACTCCTCCAAACATTCCCAACATTGTCCCAATCAGCACTCCTTCAAACAATCCCAACACTGTCCCAATCAGCACTCCTTCAAACATTCCCTACACTGTCCCAATCAGCACTCCTTCAAACATTCCCAACACTGTCCCAATCAGCAATCCTTCAAACAATCCCAACACTGTCCCAATCAGCACTCCTTCAAACAATCCCAACACTGTCCCAGTCAGCACTCCTTCAAACATTCCCAACACTGTCCCAATCAGCACTCTTTCAAACAATCCCAACACTGCCCCAATCAGCACTCCTTCAAACATTCCCAACACTGTCCCAATCAGCACTCCTTCAAACATTCCCAACACTGTCCCAATCAGCACTCCTTCAAACATTCCCAACACTGTCCCAATCAGCACTCCTTCAAACAATCCCAACACTGTCCCAATCAGCACTCCTTCAAACAATCCCAACACTGCCCCAATCAGCACTCCGTCAAACAATCCTCAACACTGTCCCAATCAGCACTCCTTCAAACAATCCCAACACTGTCCCAATCAGCAATCCATCAAACAATCCCAACACTGTCCCAATCAGCACTCCTTCAAACAATCCCAACACTGTCCCAATCAGCACTCCTTCAAACATTCCCAACACTGTCCCAATCAGCACTCCTTCAAACAATCCTCAACACTGCCCCAATCAGCACTCCTTGAAACAATCCTCAACACTGTCCCAATCAGCACTCCTTCAAACAATCCCAACACTGCCCCAATCAGCACTCCTTCAACCAATGCCAACACTGTCCCAATCAGCACTCCTTCAACCAATCCCAACACTGTCCCAATCAGCACTCCTTCAAACATTCCCAACACTGTCCCAATCAGCACTCCTTCAAACAATCCTCAACACTGCCCCAATCAGCACTCCTTGAAACAATCCTCAACACTGTCCCAATCAGCACTCCTACTAACAATCCCAACACTGCCCCAATCAGCACTCCTTCAACCAATGCCAACACTGTCCCAATCAGCACTCCTTCAACCAATCCCAACACTGTCCCAATCAGCACTCCTTCAAACATTCCCAACACTGTCCCAATCAGCACTCCTTCAAACAACCCTCAACACTGTCCCAATCAGCACTCCTTCAAACAATCCCAACACTGCCCCAATCAGCACTCCTTCAAACAATCCCAACACTGTCCCAATCAGCACTCCTTCAAACAATCCCAACACTGTCCCAATCAGCACTCCTTCAAACATTCCCAACACTGTCCCAATCAGCACGCCTTCAAACAACCCTCAACACTGTCCCAATCAGCACTCCTTCAAACAATTCCAACACTGTCCCAATCAACACTCCTTCAAACATTCCCAACACTGTCCCAATCAGCACTCCTACAAACATTCCCAACACTGTTCCAATCAGCACTCCTTGAAACATTCCCAACACTGTCCCAACCAGCACTCCTTCAAACAATCCCAACACTGTCCCAATCAGCTCTCCTTCAAACAATCCCAACACTGCCCCAATCAGCACTCCTTCAAACATTCCCAACACTGCCCCAATCAGCACTCCTTCAAACATTCCCAACACTGTCCCAATCAGCAATCCATCAAACAATCCCAACACTGTCCCAATCAGCACTCCTTCAAACAATCCCAACACTGTCCCAATTAGCACTCCTTCAAACATTCCCAACACTGTCCCAATCAGCACTCCTACAAACATTCCCAACACTGTCCCAATCAGCACTCCTTCAAACAATCCCAACACTGTCCCAATCAGCACTCCTTCAAACATTCCCTACAGTGTCCCAATCAGCATTCCTTCAAACAATCCCAACACTGTCCCAGTCAGCACTCCTTCAAACATTCCCAACACTGTCCCAATCAGCACTCCTTCAAACAATCCCAACACTGCCCCAATCAGCACTCCTTCAAACATTCCCAACACTGTCCCAATCAGCACTCCTTCAAACATTCCCAACACTGTCCCAATCAGCACTCCTTCAAACAATCCCAACACTGCCCCAATCAGCACGCCGTCAAACAATCCTCAACACTGTCCCAATCAGCACTCCTTCAAACAATCCCAACACTGTCCCAATCAGCACTCCTTCAAACAATCCTCAACACTGTCCCAATCAGCACTCCTTCAAACAATCCCAAAACTGCCCCAATCAGCACTCCTTCAAACAATCCCAACACTGCCCCAATCAGCACTCCTTCAAACATTCCCAACACTGTCCCAATCAGCACTCCTTCAAACATTCCCAACACTGTCCCAATCAGCACTCCTTCAAACAATCCCAACACTGCCCCAATCAGCACTCCGTCAAACAATCCTCAACACTGTCCCAATCAGCACTCCTTCAAACAATCCCAACACTGTCCCAATCAGCACTCCGTCAAACAATCCTCAACACTGTCCCAATCAGCACTCCTTCAAACAATCCCAAAACTGCCCCAATCAGCACTCCTTCAAACAATCCCAAAACTGCCCCAATCAGCACTCCTTCAAACAATCCTCAACACTGTCCCAATCAGCACTCCTTCAAACAATCCTCAACACTGTCCCAATCAACACTCCTTGAAACAAACCCAACACTGTCCCAATCAGCACTCCTCCAAACATTCCCAACATTGTCCCAATCAGCACTCCTCCAAACATTCCCAACACTGTCCCAATCAGCACTCCTTCAAACATTCCCAACACTGTCCCAATCAGCACTCCTTCAAACAATCCCAACACTGTCCCAATCAGCACTCCTCCAAACATTCCCAACATTGTCCCAATCAGCACTCCTCCAAACATTCCCAACACTGTCCCAATCAGCACTTCTTCAAACATTCCCAACACTGTCCCAATCAGCACTCCTTCAAACATCCTGAACATTGTCCCAATCAGCACTCCTTCAAACAATCCTCAACACTGCCCCAATCAGCAATCCATCAAACAATCGCAACACTGTCCCAATCAGCACTCCTTCAAACAATCCCAACACTGTCCCAATCAGCACTCCTTCAAACAATCCCAACACTGCCCCAATCAGCACTCCGTCAAACAATCCTCAACACTGTCCCAATCAGCACTCCTTCAAACAATCCCAACACTGTCCCAATCAGCAATCCATCAAACAATCCCAACACTGTCCCAATCAGCACTCCTTCAAACAATCCCAACATTGTCCCAATCAGCACTCCTTCAAACATTCCCAACACTGTCCCAATCAGCACTCCTTCAAAGAACCCTCAACACTGTCCCAATCAGCACTCCTTCAAACAATCCCAACACTGCCCCAATCAGCACTCCTTCAAACAATCCCAACACTGTCCCAATCAGCACTCCTTCAAACAATCCCAACACTGTCCCAATCAGCACTCCTTCAAACAATCCCAACACTGTCCCAATCAGCACGCCTTCAAACAACCCTCAACACTGTCCCAATCAGCACTCCTTCAAACAATTCCAACACTGTCCCAATCAACACTCCTTCAAACATTCGAAACACTGTCCCAATCAGCACTCCTACAAACATTCCCAACACTGTTCCAATCAGCACTCCTTGAAACATTCCCAACACTGTCCCAACCAGCACTCCTTCAAACAATCCCAACACTGTCCCAATCAGCACTCCTTCAAACAATCCCAACACTGCCCCAATCAGCACTCCTTCAAACATTCCCAACACTGCCCCAATCAGCACTCCTTCAAACATTCCCAACACTGCCCAATCAGCAATCCATCAAACAATCCCAACACTGTCCCAATCAGCACTCCTTCAAACAATCCCAACACTGTCCCAATTAGCACTCCTTCAAACATTCCCAACACTGTCCCAATCAGCACTCCTACAAACATTCCCAACACTGTCCCAATCAGCACTCCTTCAAACAATCCCAACACTGTCCCAATCAGCACTCCTTCAAACATTCCCTACAGTGTCCCAATCAGCATTCCTTCAAACAATCCCAACACTGTCCCAGTCAGCACTCCTTCAAACATTCCCAACACTGTCCCAATCAGCACTCCTTCAAACAATCCCAACACTGCCCCAATCAGCACTCCTTCAAACATTCCCAACACTGTCCCAATCAGCACTCCTTCAAACATTCCCAACACTGTTGCAATCAGCACTCCTTCAAACAATCCCAACACTGTCCCAATCAGCACTCCTTCAAACAATCCTCAACACTGTCCCAATCAGCACTCCTTCAAACAATCCTCAACACTGTCCCAATCAGCACTCCTTGAAACAAACCCAACACTGTCCCAATTAGTACCTACTTCAAACCATCCTCAACACTGTCCCAATCAGCACTCCTTCAAACAATCCCAACACTGTCCCAATCAGCACTCCTTTAAACAATCCCAACACTTTCCCAATCAGCACTCCTTCAAACAATCCCAACACTGTCCCAATCAGCACTCCTCCAAACATTCCCAACATTGTCCCAATCAGCACTCCTTCAAACAATCCCAACACTGTCCCAATCAGCACTCCTTCAAACAATCCCAACACTGTCCCAATCAGCACTCCTCCAAACATTCCCAACACTGTCCCAATCAGCACTTCTTCAAACATTCCCAACACTGTCCCAATCAGCACTCCTTCAAACATCCTGAACATTGTCCCAATCAGCACTCCTTCAAACAATCCTCAACACTGCCCCAATCAGCAATCCATCAAACAATCGCAACACTGTCCCAATCAGCACTCCTTCAAACATTCCCAACACTGTCCCAATCAGCACTCCTCCAAACATTCCCAACACTGTCCCAATCAGCACTCCTTCAAACAATCCCAACACTGTCCCAATCAGCACTCCTCCAAACATTCCCAACACTGTCCCAATCAGCACTTCTTCAAACATTCCCAACACTGTCCCAATCAGCACTCCTTCAAACATCCTGAACATTGTCCCAATCAGCACTCCTTCAAACAATCCTCAACACTGCCCCAATCAGCAATCCATCAAACAATCCTCAACACTGTCCCAATCAGCACTCCTTCAAACAACCCTCAACATTGTCCCAATCAGCACTCCTTCAAACATTCCCAACATTGTCCCAATCAGCACTCCTTCAAACAATCCCAACACTGTCCCAATCAGCACTACTTCAAACAATCCCAACACTGCCCCAATCAGCACTCGTTCAAACATCCTGAACATTGTCCCAATCAGCACTCCTTCAAACAATCCTCAACACGGCCCCAATCAGCAATCCATCAAACAATCCTCAACACTGTCCCAATCAGCACTCCTTCAAACATCCTGAACATTGTCCCAATCAGCACTCCTTCAAACAATCCCAACACTGCCCCAATCAGCACTCCTTCAAACAATCCCAACACTGTCCCAATCAGCACTCCTA